>NC_135196.1:66847-666847 GCF_050948175.1 Xylocopa sonorina | reverse complement strand
ATATGAGATGCAATATCTCGTTTTAAGAAGCATTAGAACTATACTGCTACGATACGCAGACATCTGCAAACGCTATTTCCTAGCGAGGAAGTGTCACATTCACATTCATTTGAAGTGCAGACGAGGAATACATAACACTTCGCAAATCATATTATATCTTACCATGAAACATAGAAATGAGATGCGATATCGCGTTTTAAGAAGCATTAGAACTCTATTGCTACGGTACTTAGCCATCTGCAAACGCTATTTCCTTGCAAGGAAGTGTCGCATTTACATTCATTTGAATCGTAGACGAGGAATGCATAACACTTCGCAATGAATATTATATCTTATCATGAAACATAGATATGAGATGCAATATCTCGTTTTAAGAAGCATTTGAACTCTATTGCTACGATACGTAGACATCTGCAAACGCTATTTCGTTGCAAGGAAGTGTCGCATTTACATTCATTTGATGTGTAGACGAGGAATACATAACACTTCGCAAATCATATTATATCTTACCATGAAACATAGAAATGAGATGCGATATCGTGTTTTAAGAATCATAAAAACTCTATTGCTACGATACGTAGACATCTGCAAACGCTATTTCCTTGCAAAGAAGTGTCGCATTTACATTCATTTGAATCGTAGACGAGGAATGCATAACACTTCGCAATGAATATTATATCTTATCATGAAACATAGATATGAGATGCAATATCTCGTTTTAAGAAGCATTTGAACTCTATTGCTTCGATACGTAGACATCTGCAAACGCCATTTCCTTGCAAGAAAGTGTCGCATTTACATTCATTCGATGTGTAGACGAGGAATACATAACACTTCGCAAATCATATTATATCTTACCATGAAACATAGAAGTGAGATGCGATATCGCGTTTTAAGAAGCATTAGAACTCTACTGCTACGACACTCAGAGATCTGCTAACGCTATTTCCTAGCGAGGAAGTGTCGCATTCACATTCATTTGAATCGTAGACGAGGAATACATGACACTTCGCAAATCATATTATATCTTACCATGAAACATAGAAATGAGATGCGATATCGCGTTTTAAGAAGCATTATAACTCTATTGCTACGATACGTAGACATCTGCAAACGCTATTTTTTTGCAAGGAAGTGTCGCATTTACATTCATTTGAATCGTAGACGAGGAATGCATAACAGTTCGCAATGAGTATTATATCTTATCATGAAACGTAGATATGAGATGCAATATCTCGTTTTAAGAAGCATTTGAACTCTATTGCTTCGATACGTAGACATCTGCAAACGCTATTTCCTAGCGAGGAAGTGTCGCATTCACATTCATTTGAAGTGTAGACGAGGAATACATGACACTTCGCAAATCATATTATATCTTACCATGAAACATAGAAATGACATGTGATACCGCGTTTTAAGAAGCATTAGAACTCTATTGCTACGATACGTAGACATCTGCAAACGCTATTTCCTTGCAAAGAAGTGTCGCATTTACATTCATTTGAATCGTAGACGAGGAATGCATAACACTTCGCAATGAATATTATATCTTATCATGAAACATAGATATGAGATGCAATATCTCGTTTTAAGAAGCATTTGAACTCTATTGCTTCGATACGTAGACATCTGCAAACGCCATTTCCTTGCAAGAAAGTGTCGCATTTACATTCATTCGATGTGTAGACGAGGAATACATAACACTTCGCAAATCATATTATATCTTACCATGAAACATAGAAGTGAGATGCGATATCGCGTTTTAAGAAGCATTAGAACTCTACTGCTACGACACGCAGAGATCTGCTAACGCTATTTCCTAGCGAGGAAGTGTCGCATCCACATTCATTTGAATCGTAGACGAGGAATACATGACACTTCGCAAATCATATTATATCTTACCATGAAACATAGAAATGAGATGCGATATCGCGTTTTAAGAAGCATTATAACTCTATTGCTACGATACGTAGACATCTGCAAACGCTATTTTTTTGCAAGGAAGTGTCGCATTTACATTCATTTGAATCGTAGACGAGGAATGCATAACAGTTCGCAATGAGTATTATATCTTATCATGAAACGTAGATATGAGATGCAATATCTCGTTTTAAGAAGCATTTGAACTCTATTGCTTCGATACGTAGACATCTGCAAACGCTATTTCCTAGCGAGGAAGTGTCGCATTCACATTCATTTGAAGTGTAGACGAGGAATACATGACACTTCGCAAATCATATTATATCTTACCATGAAACATAGAAATGACATGTGATACCGCGTTTTAAGAAGCATTAGAACTCTATTGCTACGATACGTAGACATCTGCAAACGCTATTTCCTTGCAAGGAAGTGTCGGATTTTCATTCATTTGAATCGTAGACGAGGAATCCATAACACTTCGCAATGAATATTATATCTTATCATGAAACATAGATATGAGATGCAATATCTCGTTTTAAGAAGCATCAGAAATCCAATGCTACGATACGTAGACATCTGCAAACGCTATTTCCTTGCAAGAAAGTGTCGCATTTACATTCATTTGAAGTGTAGACGAGGAATACATAACACTTCGCAAATCATATTATATCTTACCATGAAACATAGAAATGAGATGCGATAACGCGTTTTAAGAAGCATTAGAACCCTACTGCTACGATACGTAGACATCTGCAAACGCTATTTCTTTGCAAGGAAGTGTCGCATTTACATTCATTTGAATCGTAGACGAGGAATGCATAACACTTCGCAATGAATATTATATCTTATCATGAAACATAGGTATGAGATGCAATATCTCGTTATAAGAAGCATTTGAACTCTATTGCTTCGAAACGTAGACATCTGCAAACGCTATTTCCTTGCAAGAAAGTGTCGCATTTACATTCATTTGATGTGTAGACGAGGAATACATTACACTTCGCAAATCATATTATATCTTACCATGAAACATAGAAATGAGATGCGATATCGCGTTTTAAGAAGCATTAGAACTCTATTGCTACGATACGTAGACATCTGCAAACGCTATTTCCTTGCAAGGAAGTGTCGCATTTTCATTCATTTGAATCGTAGACGAGGAATGCATAACACTTCGCAATGAATATTATATCTTATCATGAAACATAGATATGAGATGCAATATCTCGTTTTAAGAAGCATCAGAAATCCATTGCTACGATACGTAGACATCTGCAAACGCTATTTCCTTGCAAGAAAGTGTCGCATTTACATTCATTTGAAGTGTAGACGAGGAATACATAACACTTCGCAAATCATATTATATCTTACCATGAAACATAGAAATGAGATGCGATAACGCGTTTTAAGAAGCATTAGAACTCTATTGCTACGATACGTAGACATCTGCAAACGGTATTTCCTTGCAAAGAAGTGTCGCATTTACATTCATTTGAATCGTAGACGAGGAATGCATAACACTTCGCAATGAATATTATATCATTTCATGAAACATAGATATGAGATGCAATAGCTCGTTTTAAGAAGCATTAGAACACTATTGCTACGATACCTAGACATCTGCAGACGCTATTTCCTAGCGAGGAAGTATCGCATTCACATTCATTTGAAGTGTAGACGAGGAATACATAACACTTCGCAAATCATGTTATACCTTACCATGAAACATAGAAATGAGATGCGATATCGCGTTTTAAGAATCATAAGAACTCTATTGCTACGATACGTAGACATCTGCAAACGCTATTTCCTTGCAAGGAAGTGTCGCATTTACATTCATTTGAATCGTAGACGAGGAATGCATAACACTTCGCAATGAATATTATATCTTATCATGAAACATAGATATGAGATGCAATATCTCGTTTTAAGAAGCATTTGAACTCTATTGCTTCGATACGTAGACATCTGCAAACGCTATTTCCTTGCAAGAAAGTGTCGCATTTACATTCATTTGAAGTGTAGACGAGGAATACATAACACTTCGCTAATCATATTATACCTCACCATGAAACATAGAAATGAGATGCGATATCGCGTTTTAAGAAGCATTAGAACTCTATTGCTACGGTACGTAGCCATCTGCAAACGCTATTTCCTTGCAAGGAAGTGTCGCATTTACATTCATTTGAATCGTAGACGAGGAATGCATAACACTTCGCAATGAATATTATATCTTACCATGAAACATAGAAATGAGATGCGATATCGCGTTTTACGAAGCATTAGAACACTATTGCTACGATACCTAGACATCTACAGACGCTATTTCCTAGCAAGAAAGTGTCGCATTTACATTCATTTGAAGTGTAGACGAGGAATACATAACACTTCGCAAATCATATTATATCTTACCATGAAACATAGAAATGAGATGCGATAACGCGTTTTAAGAAGCATTTGAACTCTATTGCTACGATACGTAGACATCTGCAAACGCTATTTCGTTGCAAGGAAGTGTCGCATTTACATTCATTTGAATCGTAGACGAGGAATGCATAACACTTCGCAATGAATATTATATCATATCATGAAACATAGATATGAGATGCAATAGCTCGTTTTAAGAAGCATTAGAACACTATTGCTACGATACCTAGACATCTGCAGACGCTATTTCCTAGCGAGGAAGTATCGCATTCACATTCATTTGAAGTGTAGACGAGGAATACATAACACTTCGCAAATCATGTTATACCTTACCATGAAACATAGAAATGAGATGCGATATCGCGTTTTAAGAATCATAAGAACTCTATTGCTACGATACGTAGACATCTGCAAACGCTATTTCCTTGCAAGGAAGTGTCGCATTTACATTCATTTGAATCGTAGACGAGGAATGCATAACACTTCGCAATGAATATTATATCTTATCATGAAACATAGATATGTGATGCAATATCTCGTTTTAAGAAGCATTTGAACTCTATTGCTTCGATACGTAGACATCTGCAAACGCTATTTCCTTGCAAGAAAGTGTCGCATTTACATTCATTTGAAGTGTAGACGAGGAATACATAACACTTCGCAAATCATATTATATCTTACCATGAAACATAGAAATGAGATGCGATAACGCGTTTTAAGAAGCATTTGAACTCTATTGCTACGATACGTAGACATCTGCAAACGCTATTTCGTTGCAAGGAAGTGTCGCATTTACATTCATTTGAATCGTAGACGAGGAATGCATAACACTTCGCAATGAATATTATATCATATCATGAAACATAGATATGAGATGCAATAGCTCGTTTTAAGAAGCATTAGAACACTATTGCTACGATACCTAGACATCTGCAGACGCTATTTCCTAGCGAGGAAGTATCGCATTCACATTCATTTGAAGTGTAGACGAGGAATACATAACACTTCGCAAATCATGTTATACCTTACCATGAAACATAGAAATGAGATGCGATATCGCGTTTTAAGAATCATAAGAACTCTATTGCTACGATACGTAGACATCTGCAAACGCTATTTCCTTGCAAGGAAGTGTCGCATTTACATTCATTTGAATCGTAGACGAGGAATGCATAACACTTCGCAATGAATATTATATCTTATCATGAAACATAGATATGTGATGCAATATCTCGTTTTAAGAAGCATTTGAACTCTATTGCTTCGATACGTAGACATCTGCAAACGCTATTTCCTTGCAAGAAAGTGTCGCATTTACATTCATTTGAAGTGTAGACGAGGAATACATAACACTTCGCAATGAATATTATATCATTTCATGAAACATAGATATGAGATGCAATAGCTCGTTTTAAGAAGCATTAGAACACTATTGCTACGATACCTAGACATCTGCAGACGCTATTTCCTAGCGAGGAAGTATCGCATTCACATACATTTGAAGTGTAGACGAGGAATACATAACACTTCGCAAATCATGTTATACCTTACCATGAAACATAGAAATGAGATGCGATATCGCGTTTTAAGAATCATAAGAACTCTATTGCTACGATACGTAGACATCTGCAAACGCTATTTCCTTGCAAGGAAGTGTCGCATTTACATTCATTTGAATCGTAGACGAGGAATGCATAACACTTCGCAATGAATATTATATCTTATCATGAAACATAGATATGAGATGCAATATCTCGTTTTAAGAAGCATTTGAACTCTATTGCTTCGATACGTAGACATCTGCAAACGCTATTTCCTTGCAAGAAAGTGTCGCATTTACATTCATTTGAAGTGTAGACGAGGAATACATAACACTTCGCTAATCATATTATACCTCACCATGAAACATAGAAATGAGATGCGATATCGCGTTTTAAGAAGCATTAGAACTCTATTGCTACGGTACGTAGCCATCTGCAAACGCTATTTCCTTGCAAGGAAGTGTCGCATTTACATTCATTTGAATCGTAGACGAGGAATGCATAACACTTCGCAATGAATATTATATCTTACCATGAAACATGGAAATGAGATGCGATATCGCGTTTTACGAAGCATTAGAACACTATTGCTACGATACCTAGACATCTACAGACGCTATTTCCTAGCAAGAAAGTGTCGCATTTACATTCATTTGAAGTGTAGACGAGGAATACATAACACTTCGCAAATCATATTATATCTTACCATGAAACATAGAAATGAGATGCGATAACGCGTTTTAAGAAGCATTTGAACTCTATTGCTACGATACGTAGACATCTGCAAACGCTATTTCGTTGCAAGGAAGTGTCGCATTTACATTCATTTGAATCGTAGACGAGGAATGCATAACACTTCGCAATGAATATTATATCATATCATGAAACATAGATATGAGATGCAATAGCTCGTTTTAAGAAGCATTAGAACACTATTGCTACGATACCTAGACATCTGCAGACGCTATTTCCTAGCGAGGAAGTATCGCATTCACATTCATTTGAAGTGTAGACGAGGAATACATAACACTTCGCAAATCATGTTATACCTTACCATGAAACATAGAAATGAGATGCGATATCGCGTTTTAAGAATCATAAGAACTCTATTGCTACGATACGTAGACATCTGCAAACGCTATTTCCTTGCAAGGAAGTGTCGCATTTACATTCATTTGAATCGTAGACGAGGAATGCATAACACTTCGCAATGAATATTATATCTTATCATGAAACATAGATATGTGATGCAATATCTCGTTTTAAGAAGCATTTGAACTCTATTGCTTCGATACGTAGACATCTGCAAACGCTATTTCCTTGCAAGAAAGTGTCGCATTTACATTCATTTGAAGTGTAGACGAGGAATACATAACACTTCGCTAATCATATTATACCTCACCATGAAACATAGAAATGAGATGCGATATCGCGTTTTAAGAAGCATTAGAACTCTATTGCTACGGTACGTAGCCATCTGCAAACGCTATTTCCTTGCAAGGAAGTGTCGCATTTACATTCATTTGAATCGTAGACGAGGAATGCATAACACTTCGCAATGAATATTATATCTTATCATGAAACATAGATATGAGATGCAATATCTCGTTTTAAGAAGCATTTGAACTCTATTACTACGATACGTAGACATCTGCAAACGCTATTTCGTTGCAAAGAAGTGTCGCATTTACATTCATTTGATGTGTAGACGAGGAATACATAACACTTCGCAAATCATATTATATCTTACCATGAAACATAGAAATGCGATGCGATCTCGCGTTTTAAGAAGCATTAGAAATCTATTGCTACGATACGTAGACATCTGCAAACGCTATTTCCTAGCGAGAAAGTGTCGCACTCACATTCATTTGAATCGTAGACGAGGAATGCATAACACTTCGCAATGAATATTATATCTTATCATGAAACATAGATATGAGATGCAATATCTCGTTTTAAGAAGCATTAGAACTCTACTGCTACGATACGCAGACATCTGCAAACGCTATTTCCTAGCGAGGAAGTGTCGCATTCACATTCATTTGAAGTGTAGACGAGGAATACATAACACTTCGCAAATCATATTGTATCTTACCATGAAACATAGAAATGACATGCGAAATCGCGTTTTAAGAATCATTACAACTCTATCGCTACGATACGTAGACATCCGCAAACGCTATTTCCTTGCAAGGAAGTGTCGCATTTACATTCATTCGAATCGTAGACGAGGAATGCATAACACTTCGCAATGAATATGATATCTTATCATGAAACATAGATATGAGATGCAATATCTCGTTTTAAGAAGCATTTGAACTCTATTGCTTCGATACGTAGACATCTGGAAAACGCTATTTCCTTGCAAGAAAGTGTCGCATTTACATTCATTTGATGTGTAGACGAGGAATACATAACACTTCGCAAATCATATTATATCTTACCATGAAACATAGAAATGAGATGTGATACCGCGTTTTAAGAAGCATTAGAACTCTATTGCTACGATACGTAGACATCTGCAAACGCTATTTCCTTGCAAGGAAGTGTCGGATTTTCATTCATTTGAATCGTAGACGAGGAATCCATAACACTTCGCAATGAATATTATATCTTATCATGAAACATAGATATGAGATGCAATATCTCGTTTTAAGAAGCATCAGAAATCCAATGCTACGATACGTAGACATCTGCAAACGCTATTTCCTTGCAAGAAAGTGTCGCATTTACATTCATTTGAAGTGTAGACGAGGAATACATAACACTTCGCAAATCATATTATATCTTACCATGAAACATAGAAATGAGATGCGATAACGCGTTTTAAGAAGCATTAGAACTCTATTGCTACGATATGTAGACATCTGCAAACGCTATTTCCTTGCAAAGAAGTGTCGCATTTACATTCATTTGAATCGTAGACGAGGAATGCATAACACTTCGCAATGAATATTATATCATATCATGAAACATAGATATGAGATGCAATAGCTCGTTTTAAGAAGCATTAGAACACTATTGCTACGATACCTAGACATCTGCAGACGCTATTTCCTAGCGAGGAAGTATCGCATTCACATTCATTTGAAGTGTAGACGAGGAATACATAACACTTCGCAAATCATGTTATACCTTACCATGAAACATAGAAATGAGATGCGATATCGCGTTTTAAGAATCATAAGAACTCTATTGCTACGATACGTAGACATCTGCAAACGCTATTTCCTTGCAAGGAAGTGTCGCATTTACATTCATTTGAATCGTAGACGAGGAATGCATAACACTTCGCAATGAATATTATATCTTATCATGAAACATAGATATGAGATGCAATATCTCGTTTTAAGAAGCATTTGAACTCTATTGCTTCGATACGTAGACATCTGCCAACGCTATTTCCTTGCAAGAAAGTGTCGCATTTACATTCATTTGAAGTGTAGACGAGGAATACATAACACTTCGCTAATCATATTATACCTCACCATGAAACATAGAAATGAGATGCGATATCGCGTTTTAAGAAGCATTAGAACTCTATTGCTACGGTACGTTGCCATCTGCAAACGCTATTTCCTTGCAAGGAAGTGTCGCATTTACATTCATTTGAATCGTAGACGAGGAATGCATAACACTTCGCAATGAATATTATATCTTACCATGAAACATAGAAATGAGATGCGATATCGCGTTTTACGAAGCATTAGAACACTATTGCTACGATACCTAGACATCTACAGACGCTATTTCCTAGCAAGGAAGTGTCGCATTTACATTCATTTGAAGTGTAGACGAGGAATACATAACACTTCGCAAATCATATTGTATCTTACCATGAAACATAGAAATGAGATGCGATAACGCGTTTTAAGAAGCATTTGAACTCTATTGCTACGATACGTAGACATCTGCAAACGCTATTTCGTTGCAAGGAAGTGTCGCATTTACATTCATTTGAATCGTAGACGAGGAATGCATAACACTTCGCAATGAATATTATATCATATCATGAAACATAGATATGAGATGCAATAGCTCGTTTTAAGAAGCATTAGAACACTATTGCTACGATACCTAGACATCTGCAGACGCTATTTCCTAGCGAGGAAGTATCGCATTCACATTCATTTGAAGTGTAGACGAGGAATACATAACACTTCGCAAATCATGTTATACCTTACCATGAAACATAGAAATGAGATGCGATATCGCGTTTTAAGAATCATAAGAACTCTATTGCTACGATGCGTAGACATCTGCAAACGCTATTTCCTTGCAAGGAAGTGTCGCATTTACATTCACTTGAATCGTAGACGAGGAATGCATAACACTTCGCAATGAATATTATATCTTATCATGAAACATAGATATGAGATGCAATATCTCGTTTTAAGAAGCATTTGAACTCTATTGCTTCGATACGTAGACATCTGCAAACGCTATTTCCTTGCAAGAAAGTGTCGCATTTACATTCATTTGAAGTGTAGACGAGGAATACATAACACTTCGCAATGAATATTATATCTTATCATGAAACATAGATATGAGATGCAATATCTCGTTTTAAGAAGCATTAGAACTCTACTGCTACGATACGCAGACATCTGCAAACGCTATTTCCTAGCGAGGAAGTGTCGCATTCACATTCATTTGAAGTGTAGACGAGGAATACATAACACTTCGCAAATCATATTGTATCTTACCATGAAACATAGAAATGACATGCGAAATCGCGTTTTAAGAATCATTACAACTCTATCGCTACGATACGTAGACATCTGCAAACGCTATTTCCTTGCAAGGAAGTGTCGCATTTACATTCATTCGAATCGTAGACGAGGAATGCATAACACTTCGCAATGAATATTATATCTTATCATGAAACATAGATATGAGATGCAATATCTCGTTTTAAGAAGCATCAGAAATCCAATGCTACGATACGTAGACATCTGCAAATGCTATTTCCTTGCAAGGAAGTGTCGCATTTACATTCATTTGAAGTGTAGACGAGGAATGCATAACACTTCGCAATGAATATTATATCTTACCATGAAACATAGAAATGAGATGCGATATCTCGTTTTAAGAAGCATTTGAACTCTACTGCTTCGATACGTAGACATCTGCAAACGCCATTTTCTTGCAAGGAAGTGTCGCATTTACATTCTCTCGAAGTGAATAATAGGTATACATAACACATCGCCATGAATACTATACCTTGTCAAGAAACGTACAAATGAGATCCGATATCGCGTTTCAAGAATCATTAGAACTCTATCCCTACGATGCGTAGACATCTGCAAACGCTATTTCCTTGCAAGGAAGTGTCGCATTTACATTCTTTCGAAGTGAATAATAGGTATACATAACACATCGCAATGAATACTATACCTTGTCATGAAACGTACAAATGAGATGCGATATCGCGTTTTAAGAAGCATTAGAACTCTATTGCTACGATACCTAGACATCTGCAGACGCTATTTCCTAGCAAGGAAGTGTCGCATTTACATTCATTTGAAGTGTAGACGAGGAATACATGACACTTCGCAAATCATATTATATAATATCTTACCATGAAACATAGAAATGAGATGCGATATCGCGTTTTAAGAATCATTAGAACACTATTGCTACGATAGGTAGACATCTGCAAACGCTATCTCCTTGCAAGGAAGTGTCGCATTTACATTCATTTGAAGTGTAGACGAGGAATACATAACACTTCGCAAATCATATTATATCTTACCATGAAACATAGAAATGACATGCGATATCGCGTTTTAAGAAGCATTAGAACACTATTGCTACGATAGGTAGACATCTGCATATGCTATTTCCTTGCAAGGAAGTGTCGCAGTTACATTCATTTGAAGTGTACACGAGGAATACATAACACTTCACAAATCATATTATATCTTACCATGAAACATAGAAATGAGATGCGATATCGCGTTTTAAGAATCATAAGAACTCTATTGCTGCGATACGTAGACATTTGCAAACGCTATTTCCTTGCAAGGAAGTGTCGCATTTACATTCATTTGAAGTGTAGACGAGGAATGCATAACACTTCGCAATGAATATTATATCTTACCATGAAACATAGAAATGAGATGCGATATTACGTTTTAAGAAGCTTTAGAACTCTATCCCTACGATACGTAGACATCTGCAGACGCTATTTCCTAGCACGGAAAAGTCGCATTTACATTCATTTGAATCGTAGACGAGGAATGCATAACACTTCGCAATAAATACTATACCTTGTCATGAAACGTAGAAATGAGATGCGATATCGCGTTTTAAGAAGCATTAGAACTCTATTGCTACGATACCTAGACATCTGCAGACGCTATTTCCTAGCAAGGATGTGTCGCATTTACATTCATTTGAAGTGTAGACGAGGAATACATAAAACTGCGCAAATCATATTATATCTTACCATGAATCATAGAAATGAGATGCGATATCGCGTTTTAAGAAGCATTAGAACACTATTGCTACGATAGGTAGACATCTACATACGCTATTTCCTTGCAAGGAAGTGTCGCATTTACATTCATTTGAATCGTAGACGAGGAATGCATAACACCTCGCAATAAATACTATACCTTGTCATGAAACGTAGAAATGAGATGCGATATCGCGTTTTAAGAAGCATTACAACTCTATTGCTACGATACGTTAACATCTGCAAACGCTATTTCCTAGCAAGGAAGTGTCGCATTTACATTCATTTGAAGTGTAGGCGAGGAATACATGACACTTCGCAAATCATATTATATCTTACCACGAAACATAGAAATGAGATGCGATATCACGTTTTAAGAAGCATTAGAACTCTATCCCTACGATACGTAGACATCTGCAAACGCTGTTTCCTAGCAAGGAAGTGTCGCATTTACATTCATTTGAAGTGTAGACGAGGAATACATAAAACTGCGCAAATCATATTTTATCTTACCATGAAACATAGAAATGAGATGCGATATCGCGTTTTAAGAATCATAAGAACTCTATTGCTACGATACGTAGACATCTGCAAACGCTATTTCCTAGCAAGGAAGTGTCGCATTTACATTCATTTGAAGTGTGGACGAGGAATACATAACACTTCGCAATGAATATTACATCTTATCATGAAACATAGAACTGGGATACGATATCACGTTTTAAGGAGAATTAGAACTCTATTGCTACGATACGTAGACATCTGCAAACGCTATTTCCTAGCAAGGATGTGTCGCATTTACATTCATTTGAAGTGTAGACGAGGAATACATGACACTTCGCAAATCATATTATATCTTTCCATGAAACATAGAAATGAGATGCCATATCGCGTTTCAAGAATCATTAGAACTCTATCCCTACGATGCGTAAACATCTGCAAACGCTATTTCCTAGCAAGGAAGTGTCGCATTTACATTCATTTGAATCGTAGACGAGGAATGCATAACACTTCGCAATGAATATTATATCTTATCATGAAACATAGATATGTGATGCGATATCTCGTTTTAAGAAGCATTAGAACTCTATTCCTTCGATACGTAGACATCTGCAAACGCCATTTTCTTGCAAGGAAGTGTCGCATTTACATTCTTTCGAAGTGAATAATAGGTAGACATAACTCATTGCCATGAATACTATACCTTGTCAAGAAACGTACAAATGAGATCCGATATCGCGTTTCAAGAATCATTAGAACTCTATCCCTACGATGCGTAAACATCTGCAAACGCTATTTCCTTGCAAGGAAGTGTCGCATTTACATTCTTTCGAAGTGAATAATAGGTATACATAACACATCGCAATGAATACTATACCTTGTCATGAAACGTACAAATGAGATGCGATATCGCGTTTTAAGAAGCATTAGAACTCTATTGCTACGATACCTAGACATCTGCAGACGCTATTTCCTAGCAAGGAAGTGTCGCATTTACATTCATTTGAAGTGTAGACGAGGTATACATGACACTTCGCAAATCATATTATATAATATCTTACCATGAAACATAGAAATGAGATGCGATATCTCGTTTTAAGAAGCATTAGAACACTATTGCTACGATACCTAGACATCTGCAGGCGCTATTTTCTAGCAAGGAAGTGTCGCATTTACATTCATTTGAAGTGTAGACGAGGAATACATGACACTTCGCAAATCATATTATATAATATCTTACCATGAAACATAGAAATGAGATGCGATATCGCGTTTTAAGAATCACTAGAACACTATTGCTACGATAGGTAGATATCTGCAAACGCTATCTCCTTGCAAGGTAGTGTCGCATTTACATTCATTTGAAGTGTAGACGAGGAATACATTAAACTGCGCAAATCATATTATATCTTACCATGAATCATAGAAATGAGATGCGATATCGCGTTTTAAGAATCATTAGAACACTATTGCTACGATAGGTAGACATCTGCATACGCTATTTCCTTGCAATGAAGTGTCGCATTTACATTCATTTGAAGTGTAGACGAGGAATACATAACACTTCACAAATCATATTATATCTTACCATGAAACATAGAAATGAGATGCGATATCGCGTTTTAAGAATCATAAGAACTCTATTGCTGCGATACGCAGACATCTGCAAACGCTATTTCCTTGCAAGGAAGTGTCGCATTTACATTCATTTGAAGTGTAGACGAGGAATGCATAACACTTCGCAATGAATATTATGTCTTACCATGAAACATAGAAATGAGATGCGATATTACGTTTTAAGAAGCATTAGAACTCTATCCCTACGATACGTAGAAATCTGCAAACGCTATTTCCTAGCACGGAAGAGTCGCATTTACATTCATTTGAATCGTAGACGAGGAATGCATAACACTTCGCAATAAATACTATACCTTGTCATGAAACGTAGAAATGAGATGCGATGTCGCGTTTTAAGAAGCATTACAACTCTATTGCTACGATACGTTAACATCTGCAAACGCTATTTCCTAGCAAGGAAGTGTCGCATTTACATTCATTTGAAGTGTAGACGAGGAATACATGACACTTCGCAAATCATATTATATATCTTGCCATGAAACATAGAAATGAGATGCGATATCGCGTTTTAAGTATCATTAGAACACTATTGCTACGATAGGTAGACATCTGCAAACGCTATCTCCTTGCAAGGTAGTGTCGCATTTACATTCATTTGAAGTGTAGACGAGGAATACATAACACTTCGCAAATCATATTATATAATATCTTACCATGAAACATAGAAATGAGATGCGATGTCGCGTTTTGAGTACCATAAGAGCTCTATTGCTGCGATACGTAGACATCTGCAAACGCTATTTCCTTCCAAGGAAGTGTCGCATTTACATTCATTTGAAGTGTAGACGAGGAATGCATAACAGTTCGCAATGAATATTATATCTTACCATGAAACATAGAAGTGAGATGCGATATTACGTTTTAAGAAGCATTAGAACTCTATCACTACGATACGTAGACATCTGCAAACGCTATTTCCTAGCACGGAAGAGTCGCATTTACATTCATTTGAATCGTAGACGTGGAATGCATAACACCTCGCAATAAATACTATACCTTGTCATGAAATGTAGAAATGAGATGCGATATCGCGTTTTAAGAAGCATTACAACTCTATTGCTACGATACGTTAAGATCTGCAAACGCTATTTCCAAGCAAGGAAGTGTCGCATTTACATTCATTTGAAGTGTAGACGAGGAATACATGACACTTCGCAAATCATATTGTTTCTTACCATGAAACATAGAAATGAGATGCGATATCGCGTTTCAAGAATCATTAGAACTCTATCCCTACGATGCGTAAACATCTGCAAACGCTATTTCCTAGCAAGGAAGTGTCGCATTTACATTCATTTGAATCGTAGACGAGGAATACATAACACTTCGCAAATCATATTATATCTCACAATGAAACATAGAAATGAGATGCGATATCGCGTTTTAAGAATCATTAGAACACTATTGCTACGATAGGTAGACATCTGCAAACGCTATCTCCTTACAAGGAAGTGTCGCATTTACATTCATTTGAAGTGTAGACGAGGAATACATAACACTTCGCAAATCATATTATATCTTACCATGAAACATAGAAATGAGATGCGATATCGCGTTTTAAGAATCATAAGAACTCTATTGCTGCGATACGTAGACATCTGCAAACGCTATTTCCTTGCAAGGAAGTGTCGCATTTACATTCATTTGAAGTGTAGACGAGGAATGCATAACACTTCGCAATGAATATTATATCTTACCATGAAACATAGAAATGAGATGCGATATTACGTTTTAAGAAGCTTTAGAACTCTATCCCTACGATACGTAGACATCTGCAAACGCTATTTCCTAGCACGGAAAAGTCGCATTTACATTCATTTGAATCGTAGACGAGGAATGCATAACACTTCGCAATAAATATTATACCTTGTCATGAAACGTAGAAATGAGTTGCGATATCGCGTTTTAAGAAGCATTACAACTCTATTGCTACGATACGTTAACACCTGCAAACGCTATTTCCTAGCAAGGAAGTGTCGCATTTACATTCATTTGAAGTGTAGACGAGGAATGCATAACACTTCGCAATGAATATTATATCTTATCATGAAACATAGATATGTGATGCGATATCTCGTTTTAAGAAGCATTTGAACTCTATTGCTTCGATACGTAGACATCTGCAAACGCTATCTCCTTGGAAGGTAGTGTCGCATTTACATTCATTTTGAAGTGTAGACGAGGAATACATAACACTTCGCAAATCATATTATATCTTACCATGAAACATAGAAATGAGATGCGATATCGCGTTTTAAGAAGCATTAGAACTCTATTGCTACGATACCTAGACATCTGCAGACGCTATTTCCTAGCAAGGAAGTGTCGCATTTACATTCATTTGAAGTGTAGACGAGGAATGCATGACACTTCGCAAATCATATTATATAATATCTTACCATTGTAACGTCAGGCGTACCGCCTGCCACCCTCCGGCGTCCACCTCATCATCCCCAGCATCCGTATCCGGAGCCCCTGCACACGGGCCACCCGCCGACTCGCCGTCCCTACAGAAGGAGACAAAGGTACGAGAGGGAAGAGGGATGCAGCATGCCGCGCCCACGCGCGATCTCCACACACGAGGGGGAGGACTTCACCCCGTATTACGAGGGCGAGGAGCTCTCCGACACATACTGGGTCGAATCCCCAGCGATCACGAAGCCCTATACGTACTTCTCGTACATGTGGGATTAGAATAAGCACACTACTCATATATGTACATACACACCAACACACACCTAGATTTAAGTAAATATATGTATATATTTTATTCATGCACGGTTATGTTCCGTGCACTCGCGCGCACACTCGACGCTCGCGGCTCACGCTTAACGCGGGCCGCGCCCCACTCCGAACGGCCGCCCCACCACGAGGGCCGAGCGGCCGCCCTACTCCGACCGTCCGCCCCACCGCGAGGGCCCAGCGACTCGCGCGCCGCGCGACCCGAGGAGGTCGCGGACGCGAGATCCGAGAGGCAGTTCCAATCTCACCTCCGAACGGGAGAGTTGGTATCTCATCTCCGAACTGGAGAGTTCCAATCTCACCTCCGAACTGGAGAGTTCGTATCTCATCTCCGAACCGAGGAGTTCTAATCCAGCATCCGAACGATGCACCTCCGATCCGAGCAATAGGCTCATTCGCAACGAGCAATTAGCTCTAATGCATTCGTCTCTATCCATACTCCCATAGCGGAGTCCATTCGATACTTTATACTATTTCTAATTCTCATTGTAATCGCTAGTCAGTAACTTAGAATTTAGTCAAGTGTATCTAGTATAGTGAAATCATAGAATATAGTTTATTTTTACCAGATTCAAAGTATCTTTATTCGAGTTCAAATACAATTCCTTAATTCTAATCCACGGGTACGCTCGCGATTATTCTAATTCTATATCTCATCTACGATAGTCTTGAGGCTCGACGACTAGAGCGAACCAGCGCTTAGTTGCTCCATCCTCACTTCTACCGTGTACAGAATATCTTGCGCCCAGGTCGATCCCGGTAAGCTAGAGCGAACCAACGCTTAGCCGTGCCGTATTCAACCGAAGTTCAAGTATTCTCGATGAGCCTTGCACCTCCGACAAAGCGTACACGACGCGCGGGGAGGAGAGAGTTCATTCGTCGTCTCGCTCGGGAATACGTGGGTGATGCACCAGAATATTCAATTTCCTACGTTCGAGTCCTGGTTCCTGTGAAGGAGGTTTCCTTCGCCGCACGACCCGTACGAGTCGCCAATCGTCAGGGCCAAACGCCGATACCTGCCAGCCGGAGTCAACCCGCCTGGACGCTTATTCCCGTAGACGTACCTCCGTTCCAGCCGTACGCCGCCGCCATCCCGGTTGCGGATCCAAGGCGTTCCAGGTACCTGGAAAGAAAAATCAGACAGCGGAATCAAGCCTTCGCAAGGTAAGTTTAGTGTTAGTTACCGTTTTATCGAGTCCGAAACGCCAACGAACCCGGTCCGGACGCAATTCGCGTTATTTTCGGGAACGGTTACGACTTTGTGCCACCGTTGCGAGCGCAACCGCACCTCGGGACGTGACACGAAAGTTATTTTTGGTGACAGCGGTGGGATAGCCACGCGTTTCCTCCGGAAATTCTGCCGATAGGAACCGCGAAACTAGATATGGCAACCCGGACTCCGACAAAAACGCGCCAGCAGACACAGCGAGCCGCCGCGATGGCCGATTCCGAACGCGAAAAACGCACTAGCAGAACGCTCGACTTCCAAGACGCTATCGCCGAGCCTCTTCCTAGTACCGCGCAACAAAATACTTCCGCGAAAAATACGAAAACGATCGATCCGAGTAATGCCGCGTTGCTCCAGCAAATAGAAATTCTACGTCGTGAAATAGGATCTATTCGCAGAACGCCTGATTTAACGCGCGACGATACCGTTTCGCTGGATATTCCTCGGGGAAATCCGCTTGAAACACATAATTCGAGCTCCGATTTTAATACAAATAGTTCGCAACACGACGAGCTATCGCTTAAGCAGGCCCTCGAAGCCGTGCCGACATTCGATGGTCAGAACATTCCTATTCTTCAGTTTACCCGAGCGTGTAAACGCGCTTATGAGCTTATCCCTAATGGGTGCGAGCGAACTTTCACACGCCTGCTTAAGGGAAAACTCAAGGGTCGTG
This sequence comes from Xylocopa sonorina, assembly GCF_050948175.1. NCBI lineage: Eukaryota > Metazoa > Arthropoda > Insecta > Hymenoptera > Apidae > Xylocopa > Xylocopa sonorina. Next base: position 647,708 of record NC_135196.1, on the reverse strand, counting down.
CCTACGCCGCGCTAGAAGACGAGCCGTGTTACACAATACTCGAATTAACGGACGTTCTTCGCAGCACATTTTGCTCCGTAAAATCAGCTCATCATTATCGGGGTGAACTTGCTAATATATTTATGCGCGCGAACGAGCACATTCTAGATTACATCGGTCGAGTAAAAGATCTTAGAACCGCTATAATTGATTGCGAGAGGCTTGCTCGACGAGACACACCGGAATCGCTCGATGACGTAGACGCGCTCACTCTACAATGTTTTAAAGACGGTCTCATTCCGGAAATTCGAATGCAAATGACGATAAATTCATTCGGCACATTGCGAGAAACGTTCGCTCGAGCGCGAGAACTTTACCAAATGCACGAACGTGATTGCAACCGACTAGGTAGATCGCGTGCCGCGCGACCAGAATTGCGCGAAAAACCAGCCGAAATTATTTGCCGAAAATGCAATAATATCGGACATTACGCGACCGAGTGTCGGTTCAGACCGCCATCGCCGTACCGATCGCAGGAATACCGTGACGCTTACTTGCGATCCAGGGACGTACCGCCTCCTACTCGAGGCCCCGCGTACGAACAACCGAGACAAATCGTAGCCAGGGACGCGCCCAAATTTTGTCGCTATTGCAAGACCCCGGGGCACGAAATAGGCGAGTGCCGCAAAAGGCAGTACAACAACGCGGTAAATAAAAATTCGGGAAACGACAATGGCCTCCGCACCCGCCGCGAGACAGGTGGCGAGGCCGCGCACCAAGTCCGTCCTCTCGCCGCGAACAACTCCAACGCGGAAATCGACGAAACGCCGCGATAAACATAACCGGAAAAACTAGCACGCCAAACGTAATTTTAAAGTCCGACCTTCTAATTTCACCAACTCGCTTCATGGTGGACACTGGGGCGGAAATAAATATTATAAAACGTTCGGCTCTAAAAGCATCCGCGCGAATCGATAAGTCCGAGATCGTCATAATAACAGGGGTAACCGATGGCAAAACCGCAACCTTAGGGACGGTGAATCTTGTCATTTTCGGTCGCGTCGTTCCTTTTAATGTGGTCGAGGATGATTTTCCCCTTAAACCAAGCGGGATCCTCGGCTCCGGGTTCTGTATGGACGCAGAAATCTCTTTTCCAAATAAAATAATCAAATGGAATGGTAAGAGAATTCCTTTCGAAGACGATATCGAAGCACTCGAGGAACCGTCACCGGAGTCGAAAATAAAGCCTCTCCTATCGCCGAAACGTAAACAAGCGCCGCGCACGGAATCTATTCCCCCTCCGCCGCCGCGCCCGCCGCGTAAATCATCGCCTCCGCTGAAACGCGATGCAACAACGAAATCGAAGCTTCGAACGCAAGACAAAGCAGCTTCTCCGAAGTCAGGAGACCGTATCTCCATTCCGCCGAGATCAAATATCGGTATCAAGGTCCGCGTAGTTAATTCGAACCTCGCGGAAGGTATAATTCCTCGTATCGATCTTGCGCCGGGTATATTTTTCGGAAACGCTCTCGTCAGAGTAATTCGGGGCAAAGCGGTAACTCGAATAATTAATTCATCCGACCGCGCCGTCGAAATCGCGTTACCAGAAATCATACTTGAGCCCGCGCAAATCATGACTCCCCTCCATAAGGAGGATAGTCCGTCGCTGTATCCGGTTTTTTCTAAATCTACTAAATCCAACGTATCCGCCGTACCGATCGGCTCATCCCAAAAAGGGAAAACTTCTATTTCTTTCTCGAATCAGACACCATATTCGACAATCGAAACTCCTCCTTCGCGTTGCAAAATCGCGAATACTCAGCAAATCTCCTATGCTCAGGCGGTTAAAAATAATGTACAACAGGCGCCGTTAAAACAAACATCGAAATCCGCCAACCTTTCGAAATCTCGCTTAGATCGAATTCTTAGTCTCCTCCGTCTCGACCACCTCAACGCAGAGGAAAGAGAGCACGTCGTCCGTCTCGTTCAAAGCACGCAGGAGCTTTTTCACATTGAGGGGGATAAATTAGGGCATACGTCAGCAACCACGCACAAGATTCCAACCGTCGACGACCGCCCCGTCAATGTGAAACAATACCGTTTCCCACCAGCTCATAAGGAGGAGATTCGACGACAAGTCGACAAATTTTTACAAAATGGTGTCATCTCTCCGTCAAAATCACCATATAATTCGCCATTGTGGGTTGTCCCAAAGAAACCGGACTCCTTGGGCAACAAGCAATGGCGCGTCGTCATCGACTACCGCGCACTCAATGAGAAATCTGTCGCCGATGCCTATCCCCTCCCTTGCATTACCGAGATACTTGATCAGCTCGGGAGCGCGAAGTATTTTAGTACATTCGATCTCGCGAGCGGATTTCACCAGATCCCAATGGAGCCCGCCGATGCTCCCAAAACCGCTTTTTCGACGCCTCACGGGCATTATGAATTTAAAAGAATGCCATTCGGATTAAAAAATGCGCCAGCGACGTTCCAACGACTTATGGACAATGTCCTGTCCGGTCTCCAGGGGAACGAAATTTTCGTCTATTTGGACGACATTGTTATCTACGCTAGCTCTCTTCAAGAACATCGACTTAAATTCGATAAATTAACTCAACGGCTCAAAGAAGCTAATTTAGTATTGCAGCCGGATAAGTGCGAATTCTTGAGGAGAGAAGTAAGCTATTTGGGTCATATTATCAGTGAGCACGGTGTAAAACCTGACCCTGCGAAAATTAGCGCCGTCAAAAATTTTCCGCGCCCGCGCAACACGAAACAGATCAAACAATTCCTCGGGCTCGCGGGATACTACAGGCGGTTCATCGCAAATTTTTCTAATATTGCTAAGCCACTTACAAATTTGTTAAAAAAAGACGCGCCCTTTGTATGGCGTAAGGAGCAAGAGAATTCATTCGTCAAACTCCGAGATTGCCTATGCGAAGCGCCTATCTTGCAGTACCCCAACTTCAAACAACCATTCGTGATAACGACCGACGCGTCCGCCGAAGCTATTGGTGCTATCTTGAGTCAAGGACCAATAGGCCGCGACTTGCCAATCGCGTACACGTCGCGACTGTTAAACGCTGCGGAGAAAAACTACTCCACGATCGAGAAGGAGTGTCTGGCGATTGTCTACGCCGTCCATTACTTTCGTCCATACATATACGGTAATCAATTCAAACTCGTTACCGACCATCGACCGTTAGTGTGGATGAATTCGGTCAAGGACCCGTCAAGTAGACTCGTACGGTGGAGGCTTAAGTTAGCGGAATTTGACTACGAGATGGTCTATAAAAGTGGAAAAACGAACCTTAATGCGGACGCATTGTCGCGGAATCCCGCTCAAATTTTTCCGCTCTCGTATTCAGAAAACTCGGAGGACGACATCTTCGATGTGCCTCCGGAAACCCGTAAAAAGTATACCACACTAGCGCCTCCTCCTACTCCGGTAACATCAGAACCTGAATTACCGACTCCAGGCACGTCCTTCCGTACCAACACAGCACCACCTCCGCAAGTCGCCAGCGACAGCACCGACTTCTATACTCCTGCTCCAAATGAATTTTTCCGACGCGAACCTCTATTTAATTTCAGCCGTGACGCATTATCAACGCGACGAGACAATGTAGTTGTCTTCGTCACGCAATCTGGGCACCCCTATGACACGGGCGCCAAAGATCTAGCGAACGCTGAAAAATTCCTTCCAAACAAAAATCACGTTCTTACCAAAGCCAAAGTCATACAAATCGGAAACGAATTCCAAATCCAGCTTCCAATCATCGAACATTCCACCAGATCAATCAATTTCCAGACCGTAATAGAAACATTCAGATCCTTGTGCGACGTTGTAAACGAATTACAATTACAAACATTTAGTATCGCACAAACCTATCTAGACTCCGTATCCTGGTCCCGAATCCAGAAAATCCTTCAGGACCTGTTTTATGAAACAACTGTCCAGATTACGGTCTGCCAGGGCCTCATTAAAACCCCTTCGGTCGAAGAGCTACTGAAAATAATAAGAGAAAACCACGACTCCCCTGTGGGAGGTCACAAAGGGGTTAATAAAACTTATTCTCGCATCAGACAACAATACTTTTGGCCAAACATGAAAACACAAATACAAGAATATATTGGCAAATGTAAAAGTTGTCAGACAGAGAAACTGGTCCGGGTAAAGACCAGACAGCCTCTCACTTTAACCGACACCCCTGGCAGGGCATTCGATAAGATTTCAATGGACGTAATGGGTCCTCTTCCCGAAACTTCCGACGGTTATACGAGTATCCTCACGATCCAAGATCTCCTCACTAAATACTCAATCGCAGTTCCTCTCAAAACCACCACCGCAGTAGACATTGCCGAAGCTTTAATAAAAGAATTCATTTGTAAGTTCGGATGCCCGAAAGGCATACTCACGGACCAAGGTTCGAACTTTATAAATAGCTTGATTAAAGCCATAGCAATCAAATTCCGTATTAAGCAATACAAGTCCACTGCGTTCCATCCACAAACAAACGGGTCCGTTGAACGATCTCACCACGTCCTGGCCGAATATCTGAAGCATTACATAGAGTCGAGTAACGATTGGGTGAATTGGTTACCGTATGCAATGTTTTCATACAACACCAGTGTGCACGAGGGTACATTATACACCCCACACGAACTAGTGTTCGGCAGGATAGCTAGGACGCCGTCAGCCACTCCTTTTCAGGACAGCTCTGATAACGAAACTTATAGCGACTATCTTATACAACTTCAGGAGAAAATCTCGAAATCTCAGGATTTGGCTAAAGCCAATCTAGACAATGCGAAACGCCGTTCTAAATATTATTATGACCGAAATCTCAATGTCCAAAACTTCGAGGTAGGCCAATGGGTCTATCTTTTAAAAGAGCCGAACAAACATAAGTTCCAGGCACAGTATTCTGGACCGTACCGTATCCTCGAAATTTTGGGCAATTGTAATGTTAAGCTGAATGTAAAAGGGCGCCATAAAATTGTTCATACGAACAAAATCAAAATTTGTAAACGAATGCATAGTATGCAGAGTGTGGATGCTAGTGAAAGAAAAGTGCGAAAAACTGAAAATGAAGTCAGTGAGAGCAGTGACATTCAAACGAACGCTGAAAGTGAAAGCGACGAAAGTGCCTGCAATCCGAAGGAAGCCCGCAGTCACGGTCCAATCTCCAAACGTTATCGCCAGGATCAACCAGGCGAAAAACCTCAGATTCCGCAGCATCCAGCCGACAGGACCAAGAGAAGGATCCAGCATCCCGAAATCTACCCAACAGACAAGAGATCTCGGCATGGCCGAGATTCTTTTTCCAAGGGGGGTGGTGTAACGTCAGGCGTACCGCCTGCCACCCTCCGGCGCCCACCTCATCATCCCCAGCATCCGTATCCGGAGCCCCTGCACACGGGCCACCCGCCGACTCGCCGTCCCTACAGAAGGAGACAAAGGTACGAGAGGGAAGAGGGATGCAGCATGCCGCGCCCACGCGCGATCTCCACACACGAGGGGGAGGACTTCACCCCGTATTACGAGGGCGAGGAGCTCTCCGACACATACTGGGTCGAATCCCCAGCGATCACGAAGCCCTATACGTACTTCTCGTACATGTGGGATTAGAATAAGCACACTACTCACCTATGTACATACACACCAACACACACCTAGATTTAAGTAAATATATGTATATATTTTATTCATGCACGGTTATGTTCCGTGCACTCGCGCGCACACTCGACGCTCGCGGCTCACGCTTAACGCGGGCCGCGCCCCACTCCGAACGGCCGCCCCACCACGAGGGCCGAGCGGCCGCCCTACTCCGACCGTCCGCCCCACCGCGAGGGCCCAGCGACTCGCGCGCCGCGCGACCCGAAGAGGTCGCGGACGCGAGATCCGAGAGGCAGTTCGTATCTCATCTCCGAACCGAGGAGTTCTAATCCAGCATCCGAACGATGCACCTCCGATCCGAGCAATAGGCTCATTCGCAACGAGCAATTAGCTCTAATGCATTCGTCTCTATCCATACTCCCATAGCGGAGTCCATTCGATACTTTATACTATTTCTAATTCTCATTGTAATCGCTAGTCAGTAACTTAGAATTTAGTCAAGTGTATCTAGTATAGTGAAATCATAGAATATAGTTTATTTTTACCAGATTCAAAGTATCTTTATTCGAGTTCAAATACAATTCCTTAATTCTAATCCACGGGTACGCTCGCGATTATTCTAATTCTATATCTCATCTACGATAGTCTTGAGGCTCGACGACTAGAGCGAACCAGCGCTTAGTTGCTCCATCCTCACTTCTACCGTGTACAGAATATCTTGCGCCCAGGTCGATCCCGGTAAGCTAGAGCGAACCAACGCTTAGCCGTGCCGTATTCAACCGAAGTTCAAGTATTCTCGATGAGCCTTGCACCTCCGACAAAGCGTACACGACGCGCGGGAGGAGAGAGTTCATTCGTCGTCTCGCTCGGGAATACGTGGGTGATGCACCAGAATATTCAATTTCCTACGTTCGAGTCCTGGTTCCTGTGAAGGAGGTTTCCTTCGCCGCACGACCCGTACGAGTCGCCAATCGTCAGGGCCAAACGCCGATACCTGCCAGCCGGAGTCAACCCGCCTGGACGCTTATTCCCGTAGACGTACCTCCGTTCCAGCCGTACGCCGCCGCCATCCCGGTTGCGGATCCAAGGCGCTCCAGGTACCTGGAAAGAGAAATCAGACAGCGGAATCAAGCCTTCGCAAGGTAAGTTTAGTGTTAATTACCGTTTTATCGAGTCCGAAACGCCAACGAACCCGGTCCGGACGCAATTCGCGTTATTTTCGGGAACGGTTACGACTTTGTGCCACCGTTGCGAGCGCAACCGCACCTCGGGACGTGACAATACGTAGACATCTGCAAACGCTATTTCCTTGCAAGTAAGAGTCGCATTTACATTCATTTGAAGTGTAGACGAGGAATACAGGACACTTCGAAAATCATATTATACCTTACCATGAAACATAGAAATGAGATGCGATATCGCGTTTTAAGAATCATAAGAACTCTATTGCTACGATACGTAGACATCTGCAAACGCTATTTCCTTGCAAGGAAGTGTCGCATTTACATTCATTTGAAGTGTAGACGAGGAATACATAACACTTCGCAAATCATATTATATCTTACCATGAAACGTAGAAATGAGATGCGATATCGCGTTTTAAGAAGCACTAGATCTCTACTGCTACGATAGGTAGACATCTGCAAACGCTATTTCCTTGCAAGGAAATGTCACATTTACATTCATTTGAAGTGTAGACGAGGAATACATAACACTTCCCATATCATATTATACCTTACCATGAAACGTAGAAATGAGATGCGATATCGCCTTTTAAGAATCATAAGAACTCTATCGCTACGATACGTAGACATCTGCAAACGCTATTTCCTAGCAAGGAAGTGTCGCATTTACATTCATTTGAATCGTAGACGAGGAATACATAACACTTCGCAAATCATGTTATATCTTACCATGAAACATAGAAATGAGATGCGATATCGCGTTTTAAGGATAATATGAACTCTATTGCTACGATACGTAGACATCTGCAATCGCTATTTCCTAGCAAGGAAGTGTCGCATTTACATTCATTTGAAGTGTAGACGAGGAATACATGATACTTCGCAATTCATATTATATCTTACCGTGAAACATAGAAATGAGATGCGATATCGCGTTTTAAGAAGCATTAGAACACTATTGCTACGATATGTAGATATTTGCAAACGCTATTTCCTAGCAAAGAAGTGTCGCATTTATATTCATTTGAAGTGTAGACGAGGAATACATAACACTTCACAAATCATGTTATATCTTACCATGAAACATAGAAATGAGATGCGATATCGCGTTTTAAGAATCATATGAACCCTATTGCTACGATACGTAGACATCTGCAATCGCTATTTCCTAGCAAGCAAGTGTCGCATTTACATTCATTTGAAGTGTAGACGAGGAATACATGATGCTTCGCAAATCATATTATATCTTACCATGAAACATAGAAATGAGATGCAATATCGCGTTTTAAGAATCATAAGAACTCTATTGCTACGATACGCAGATATCTGCAAACGCTATTTCCTTGCAAGGAAGTGTCGCATTTACATTCATTTGAATCGTAGATGAGGAATGCATAACACATCGCAATGAATATTACTTCTTATCATGAAACATAGATATGAGATGCAATATCTCGTTTTAAGAAGCATTTGAACTCTATTGCTTCGATACGTAGACATCTGCAAACGCTATTTCCTTGCAAGGAAGTGTCGCATTTACATTCATTTGAAGTGTAGACGAGGAATACATGATACTTCGCAAATCATATTATATCTTACCATGAAACATAGAAATGAGATGCGATATCGCGTTTTAAGAAGCATTAGAACACTATAGCTTCGATACGTAGACATCTGCAAACGCTATTTCCTTGCAAGTAAGAGTCGCATTTACATTCATTTGAAGTGTAGACGAGGAATACAGGACACTTCGAAAATCATATTATACCTTACCATAAAACATAGAAATGAGATGCGATATCGCGTTTTAAGAATCATAAGAACACTATTGCTACGATACGTAGACATCTGCAAACGCTATTTCCTTGCAAGGAAGTGTCGCATTTACATTCATTTGAAGTGTAGACGAGGAATACATAACACTTCGCAAATCATATTATATCTTACCATGAAACGTAGAAATGAGATGCGATATCGCGTTTTAAGAAGCACTAGATCTCTATTGCTACGATAGGTAGACATCTGCAAACGCTATTTCCTTGCAAGGAAATGTCACATTTACATTCATTTGAAGTGTAGACGAGGAATACATAACACTTCGCATATCATATTATACCTTACCATGAAACGTAGAAATGAGATGCGATATCGCCTTTTAAGAATCATAAGAACTCTATCGCTACGATACGTAGACATCTGCAAACGCTATTTCCTAGCAAGGAAGTGTCGCATTTACATTCATTTGAATCGTAGACGAGGAATACATAACACTTCGCAAATCATGTTATATCTTACCATGAAACATAGAAATGAGATGCGATATCGCGTTTTAAGGATAATATGAACTCTATTGCTACGATACGTAGACATCTGCAATCGTTATTTCCTAGCAAGGAAGTGTCGCATTTACATTCATTTGAAGTGTAGACGAGGAATACATGATACTTCGCAATTCATATTATATCTTACCGTGAAACATAGAAATGAGATGCGATATCGCGTTTTAAGAAGCATTAGAACACTATTGCTACGATATGTAGATATTTGCAAACGCTATTTCCTAGCAAAGAAGTGTCGCATTTATATTCATTTGAAGTGTAGACGAGGAATACATAACACTTCACAAATCATGTTATATCTTACCATGAAACATAGAAATGAGATGCGATATCGCGTTTTAAGAATCATATGAACCCTATTGCTACGATACGTAGACATCTGCAATCGCTATTTCCTAGCAAGCAAGTGTCGCATTTACATTCATTTGAAGTGTAGACGAGGAATACATGATACTTCGCAAATCATATTATATCTTACCATGAAACATAGAAATGAGATGCAATATCGCGTTTTAAGAATCATAAGAACACTATTGCTACGATACGTAGATATCTGCAAACGCTATTTCCTTGCAAGGAAGTGTCGCATTTACATTCATTTGAATCGTAGATGAGGAATGCATAACACTTCGCAATGAATATTACTTCTTATCAAGAAACATAGATATGAGATGCAGTATCTCGTTTTAAGAAGCATTTGAACTCTATTGCTTCGATACGTAGACATCTGCAAACGCTATTTCCTTGCAAGGAAGTGTCGCATTTACATTCATTTGAAGTGTAGACGAGGAATACATGATACTTCGCAAATCATATTATATCTTACCATGAAACATAGAAATGAGATGCGATATCGCGTTTTAAGAAGCATTTGAACACTATTGCTTCGATACGTAGACATCTGCAAACGCTATTTCCTTGCAAGTAAGAGTCGCATTTACATTCATTTGAAGTGTAGACGAGGAATACAGGACACTTCGAAAATCATATTATACCTTACCATGAAACATAGAAATGAGATGCGATATCGCGTTTTAAGAATCATAAGAACTCTATTGCTACGATACGTAGACATCTGCAATCGCTATTTCCTTGCAAAGAAGTGTCGCATTTACATTCATTTGTATCGTAGACGAGGAATACATAACACTTCGCAAATCATGTTATATCTTACCATGAAACATAGAAATGAGATGCGATATCGCGTTTTAAGGATAATATGAACTCTATTGCTACGATACGTAGACATCTGCAATCGCTATTTCCTCGCAAGGAAGTGTCGCATTTACATTCATTTGAAGTGTAGACGAGGAATAGATGATACTTCGCATATCATATTATATCTTACCATGAAACATAGAAATGAGATGCGATATCGCGTTTTAAGAAGCATTTGAACACTATTGCTTCGATACGTAGACATCTGCAAACGCTATTTCCTTGCAAGTAAGAGTCGCATTTACATTCATTTGAAGTGTAGACGAGGAATACAGGACACTTCGAAAATCATATTATACCTTACCATGAAACATAGAAATGAGATGCGATATCGCGTTTTAAGAATCATAAGAACTCTATTGCTACGATACGTAGACATCTGCAAACGCTATTTCCTTGCAAGGAAGTGTCGCATTTACATTCATTTGAAGTGTAGACGAGGAATACATAACACTTCGCAAATCATATTATATCTTACCATGAAACGTAGAAATGAGATGCGATATCGCGTTTTAAGAAGCACTAGATCTCTATTGCTACGATAGGTAGACATCTGCAAACGCTATTTCCTTGCAAGGAAATGTCACATTTACATTCATTTGAAGTGTAGACGAGGAATACATAACACTTCGCATATCATATTATACCTTACCATGAAACGTAGAAATGAGATGCGATATCGCGTTTTAAGAATCATATGAACTCTATTGCTACGATACGTAGACATCTGCAATCGCTATTTCCTTGCAAAGAAGTGTCGCATTTACATTCATTTGAAGTGAAGACGAGGAATACATAGCACTTCGCAAATCATATTATATCTTACCATGAAACATAGAAATGAGATGCGATATCGCGTTTTAAGAATCATAAGAACTCTATTGCTACGATACGTAGACATCTGCAAACGCTATTTCCTTTCAAGGAAGTGTCGCATTTACATTCATTTGAAGTGTAGACGAGGAATACATAACACTTCGCAATGAATATTATATCTTATCATGAAACATAGATATGAGATGCAATATCTCGTTTTAAGAAGCATTTGAACTCTATTGCTACGATAGGTTGACATTTGCAAACGCTATTTCCTAGCAAAGGAGTGTCGCATTTACATTCATTTGAAGTGTAGACGAGGAATACATAACACTTCGCAAATCATATTATATCTTACCATGAAACGTAGAAATGAGATGCGATATCGCGTTTTAAGAAGCACTAGATCTCTATTGCTACGATAGGTAGACATCTGCAAACGCTATTTCCTTGCAAGGAAATGTCACATTTACATTCATTTGAAGTGTAGACGAGGAATACATAACACTTCGCATATCATATTATACCTTACCATGAAACGTAGAAATGAGATGCGATATCGCGTTTTAAGAATCATATGAACTCTATTGCTACGATACGTAGACATCTGCAATCGCTATTTCCTTGCAAAGAAGTGTCGCATTTACATTCATTTGAAGTGAAGACGAGGAATACATAGCACTTCGCAAATCATATTATATCTTACCATGAAACATAGAAATGAGATGCGATATCGCGTTTTAAGAATCATAAGAACTCTATTGCTACGATACGTAGACATCTGCAAACGCTATTTCCTTTCAAGGAAGTGTCGCATTTACATTCATTTGAAGTGTAGACGAGGAATACATAACACTTCGCAATGAATATTATATCTTATCATGAAACATAGATATGAGATGCAATATCTCGTTTTAAGAAGCATTTGAACTCTATTGCTACGATAGGTTGACATTTGCAAACGCTATTTCCTAGCAAAGGAGTGTCGCATTTACATTCATTTGAAGTGTAGACGAGGAATACATGATACTTCGCATATCATATTATATCTTACCATGAAACATAGAAATGAGATGCGATATCGCGTTTTAAGAAGCACTAGATCTCTATTGCTACGATAGGTAGACATCTGCAAACGCTATTTCCTTGCAAGGAAATGTCACATTTACATTCACTTGAAGTGTAGACGAGGAATACATAACACTTCGCATATCATATTATACCTTACCATGAAACGTAGAAATGAGATGCGATATCGCCTTTTAAGAATTATAAGAACTCTATCGCTACGATACGTAGACATCTGTAAACGCTATTTCCTAGCAAGGAAGTGTCGCATTTACATTCATTTGAATCGTAGATGAGGAATACATGATACTTCGCAAATCATATTATATCTTACCATGAAACATAGAAATGAGATGCGATATCGCGTTTTAAGAAGCATTTGAACACTATTGCTTCGATACGTAGACATCTGCAAACGCTATTTCCTTGCAAGTAAGAGTCGCATTTACATTCATTTGAAGTGTAGACGAGGAATACAGGACACTTCGAAAATCATGTTATATCTTACCATGAAACATAGAAATGAGATGCGATATCGCGTTTTAAGGATAATATGAACTCTATTGCTACGATACGTAGACATCTGCAATCGCTATTTCCTAGCAAGGAAGTGTCGCATTTACATTCATTTGAAGTGTAGACGAGGAATACATGATACTTCGCAATTCATATTATATCTTACCGTGAAACATAGAAATGAGATGCGATATCGCGTTTTAAGAAGCATTAGAACACTATTGCTACGATATGTAGATATTTGCAAACGCTATTTCCTAGCAAAGAAGTGCCGCATTTATATTCATTTGAAGTGTAGACGAGGAATACATAACACTTCGCAAATCATGTTATATCTTACCATGAAACATAGAAATGAGATGCGATATCGCGTTTTAAGAATCATAAGAACTCTATTGCTACGATACTTTGACATCTGCAAACGCTATTTCCTTGCAAGGAAGTGTCGCATTTACATTCATTTGAAGTGTAGACGAGGAATACATAACACTTCGCAAGTCATATTATATCTTACCTTGAAACATAGAAATGAGATGCGATATCGCGTTTTAAGAAGCATTAGATAGCTATTGCTACGATACGTAGACATCTGCAACCGCTATTTCCTAGCGAGGAGGTATCTCATTCACATTCATTTGAAGTGTAGACGAGGAATACATAACACTTCGCAAATCATGCTGTATCTTACCATGAAACATAGAAATGAGATGCGATATCGCGTTTTAAGAATCATATGAACTCTATTGCTACGATACGTAGATATCTGCAATCGCTATTTCCTTGCAAAGAAGTGTCGCATTTACATTCATTTGAAGTGTAGACGAGGAATACATAACACTTCGCAATGAATATTATATCTTATCATGAAACATAGATATGAGATGCAATATCTCGTTTTAAGAAGCATTTGAACTCTATTGATTCGATACGTAGACATCTGCAAACGCTATTTCCTTGCAAGGAAGTGTCGCATTTACATTCATTTGAAGTGTAGACGAGGAATACATGATACTTCGCATATCATATTATATCTTACCATGAAACATAGAAATGAGATGCGATATAGCGTTTTAAGAAGCATTAGAACTCTATTGCTACGATACGTAGATATCTGCAAACGCTATTTCGTTGCAAGGAAGTGTCGCATTTACATTCATTTGAAGTGTAGACGTGGAATACATGACACTTCGCAAATCATATTATATCTTACCATGAAACATAGAAATGAGATGCGATATCGCAGTTTTAAGAAGCACTAGATCTCTATTGCTACGATAGGTAGACATCTGCAAACGCTATTTCCTTGCAAGGAAATGTCACATTTACATTCACTTGAAGTGTAGACGAGGAATACATAACACTTCGCATATCATATTATACCTTACCATGAAACGTAGAAATGAGATGCGATATCGCCTTTTAAGAATCATAAGAACTCTATCGCTACGATACGTAGACATCTGCAAACGCTATATCCTTGCAAGGAAGTGTCGCATTTACATTCATTTGTATCGTAGACGAGGAATACATAACACTTCGCAAATCATGTTATATCTTACCATGAAACATAGAAATGAGATGCGATATCGCGTTTTAAGGATAATATGAACTCTATTGCTACGATACGTAGACATCTGCAATCGCTATTTCCTAGCAAGGAAGTGTCGCATTTACATTCATTTGAAGTGTAGACGAGGAATACATGATACTTCGCAAATCATATTATATCTTACCATGAAACATAGAAATGAGATGCGATATCGCGTTTTAAGAAGCATTAGATAGCTATTGCTACGATACCTAGACATCTGCAGACGCTATTTCCTAGCAAGGAAGTGTCGCATTTACATTCATTTGAAGTGTAGACGAGGAATACATGACACTTCGCAAATCATATTATATCTTACCATGAAACATAGAAATGAGATGCGATATCGCGTTTTAAGAAGCACTAGATCTCTATTGCTACGATAGGTAGACATCTGCAAACGCTATTTCCTTGCAAGGAAATGTCACATTTACATTCACTTGAAGTGTAGACGAGGAATACATAACACTTCGCATATCATATTATACCTTACCATGAAACGTAGAAATGAGATGCGATATCGCGTTTTAAAAATCATAAGAACTCTATTGCTACGATACGTAGATATCTGCAAACGCTATTTCGTTGCAAGGAAGTGTCGCATTTACATTCATTTGAAGTGTAGACGAGGAATACATGACACTTCGCAAATCATATTATATCTTACCATGAAACATAGAAATGAGATGCGATATCGCGTTTTAAGAAGCACTAGATCTCTATTGCTACGATAGGTAGACATCTGCAAACGCTATTTCCTTGCAAGGAAATGTCACATTTACATTCACTTGAAGTGTAGACGAGGAATACATAACACTTCGCATATCATATTATACCTTACCATGAAACGTAGAAATGAGATGCGATATCGCCTTTTAAGAATCAGAAGAACTCTATCGCTACGATACGTAGACATCTGCAAACGCTATTTCCTTGCAAGGAAGTGTCGCATTTACATTCATTTGAATCGTAGACGAGGAATACATAACACTTCGCAAATCATGTTATATCTTACCATGAAACATAGAAATGAGATGCGATATCGCGTTTTAAGGATAATATGAACTCTATTGCTACGATACGTAGACATCTGCAATCGCTATTTCCTAGCGAGGAAGTATGGCATTCACATTCATTTGAAGTGTAGACGAGGAATACATAACACTTCGCAAATCATGCTATATGTTACCATGCTATATCTTACCATGAAACATAGAAATGAGATGCGATATCGCGTTTTAAGAATCATATGAACTCTATCGCTACGATACGTAGACATCTGCAAACGCTATTTCCTTGCAAGGAAGTGTCGCATTTACATTCATTTGAATCGTAGACGAGGAATACATAACACTTCGCAAATCATGTTATATCTTACCATGAAACATAGAAATGAGATGCGATATCGCGTTTTTAGGATAATATGAACTCTATTGCTACGATACGTAGACATCTGCAATCGCTATTTCCTAGCGAGGAAGTATGGCATTCACATTCATTTGAAGTGTAGACGAGGAATACATAACACTTCGCAAATCATGCTATATCTTACCATGCTATATCTTACCATGAAACATAGAAATGAGATGCGATATCGCGTTTTAAGAATCATATGAACTCTATTGCTACGATACGTAGACATCTGCAATCGCTATTTCCTTGCAAAGAAGTGTCGCATTTACATTCATTTGAAGTGTAGACGAGGAATACATAACACTTCGCAAATCATACTATATCTTACCATGAAACATAGAAATGAGATGCGATATCGCGTTTTAAGAAGCATCAGAAATCTATTGCTACGATACGTAGACATCTGCAAACGCTAATTCCTTGCACGAAAGTATCGCATTTACATTCATTTGAAGTGTAGACGAGGAATACATAACACTTCGCAAATCATATTATACCTTGCCATGAAACATAGAAATGAGATGCGATATCGCGTTTTAAGAAGCATTAGAACTCTACTGTTACGATACGCAGACATCTGCAAACGCTATTTCCTAGCGAGGAAGTGTCACATTCACATTCATTTGAAGTGTAGACGAGGAATACATAACACTTCGCAAATCATATTATATCTTACCATGAAACATAGAAATGAGATGCGATATCGCGTTTTAAGAAGCATTAGAAAGCTATTGCTACGATACGTAGACATCTGCAAACGCTATTTCCTAGCGAGGAAGTATCGCATTCACATTCATTTGAAGTGTAGACGAGGAATACATAACACTTCGCAAATCATGCTATATCTTACCATGAAACATAGAAATGAGATGCGATATCGCGTTTTAAGAATCATATGAACTCTATTGCTACGATACGTAGATATCTGCAATCGCTATTTCCTTGCAAAGAAGTGTCGCATTTACATTCATTTGAAGTGTAGACGAGGAATACATAACACTTCGCAAATCATATTATATCTTACCGTGAAACACAGAAATGAGATGCGATATCGCGTTTTAAGAGACATTAGAACTCTATTGCTATGATACCTAGACATCTGCAGACGCTTTTTCCTTGCAAAGAAGTGTCGCATTTACATTCATTTGAAGTGTAGACGAGGAATACATAACACTTCGCAAATCATATTATATCTTACCATGAAAAATAGAAATGAGTTGCGATATCGCGATTTAAGAAGCATTAGAACTCAACTGCTACGATACGTAGACATCTGCAAACGCTATTTCCTAGCGAGGAAGTGTCGCATTTACATTCATTTGAAGTGTAGACGAGGAATACATAACACTTCGCAAACCATATTATATCTTACCATGAAACATAGAAATGAGATGCGATATCGCGTTTTAAGAAGCATTAGAACTCTATTGCTACGATACGTAGACATCTGCAAACGCTATTTCCTTGCAAGGAAGTGTCGCATTTACATTCATTTGAATCGTAGACGAGGAATACATAACATTTCGCAATGAATATTATATCTTATCATGAAACATAGATATGAGATGCCATATCTCGTTTTAAGAAGCATTTGAACTCTATTGCTTCGATACGTAGACATCTGCAAACGCTATTTCCTTGCAAGGAAGCGTCGCATTTACATTCATTTGAAGTGTAGACGAGGAATACATGATACTTCGCAAATCATATTATATCTTACCATGAAACATAGAAATGAGATGCGATATCGCATTTTAAGAAGCATTAGAAAGCTATTGCTACGATACGTAGACATCTGCAAACGCTATTTCCTAGCGAGGAAGTATGGCATTCACATTCATTTGAAGTGTAGACGAGGAATACATAACACTTCGCAAATCATATTATATCTTACCTTGAAACATAGAAATGAGATGCGATATCGCGTTTTAAGAAGCATTAGAAAGCTATTGCTACGATACGTAGACATCTGCAAACGCTATTTCCTAGCGAGGAAGTATCGCATTCACATTCATTTGAAGTGTAGACGAGGAATACATAACACTTCGCAAATCATGCTATATCTTACCATGAAACATAGAAATGAGATGCGATATCGCGTTTTAAGAATCATATGAACTCTATTGCTACGATACGTAGACATCTGCAATCGCTATTTCCTTGCAGAGAAGTGTCGCATTTACATTCATTTGAAGTGTAGACGAGGAATACATAACACTTCGCAAATCATATTATATCTTACCATGAAACATAGAAATGAGATGCGATTTCGCGTTTTAAGAAGCATTAGAACTCAACTGCTGCGATACGTAGACATCTGCAAACGCTATTTCCTAGCGAGGAAGTGTCGCATTCACATTCATTTGAAGTGTAGACGAGGAACACATAACACTCCGCAAATCATATTATATCTTACCATGAAACATAGAAATGTGATGCGATATCGCGTTTTAAGAATCATAAGAACTCTATTGCTACGATACGTAGACATCTGCAGACGCTATTTCCTAGCAAGGAAGTGTCGCATTTACATTCATTTGATGTGTAGACGAGGAATACATAACACTTCGAAAATCATATTATATCTTACCATGAAACATAGAAATGTGATGCGATATCGCGTTTTAAGAAGCATTAGAACTCTATTGCTACGATACGTAGACATCTGCAAACGCTATTTCCTTGCAAGGAAGTGTCGCATTTACATTCATTTGAATCGTAGACGAGGAATGCATAACACTTCGCAATGAATATTATATGTTATCATGAAACATAGAAATGAGATGCGATATCGCGTTTTAAGAATCATATGAACTCTATTGCTACGATACGTAGACATCTGCAATCGCTATTTCCTTGCAAAGAAGTGTCGCATTTACATTCATTTGAAGTGTAGACGAGGAATACATAACACTTCGCAAATCATATTATATCTTACCATGAATAATAGAAATGAGATGCGATATCGCGTTTTAAGAATCATATGAACTCTATTGCTACGATACGTAGACATCTGCAAACGCTATTTCCTTGCAAGGAAGTGTCGCATTTACATTCATTAGAAGTGTAGACGAGGAATACATAACACTTCGCAAATCATATTATATCTTACCATGAAACATAGAAATGAGATGCGATATCGCGTTTTAAGAAGCATTAGAACTCTATTGCTACGATACGTAGACACCTGCAAACGCTATTTCCTTGCAAGGAAGTGTCGCATTTACATTCATTTGAATCGTAGACGAGGAATACATAACACTTCGCAATAAATATTATATCTTATCATGAAACATAGATATGAGATGCAATATCTCGTTTTAAGAAGCATTTGAACTCTATTGCTTCGATACGTAGACATCTGCAAACGCTATTTCGTTGGAAGGAAGTGTCGCATTTACATTCATTTGAAGTGTAGACGAGGAATACATGACACTTCGCAAATCATGCTATATCTTACCATGAAACATAGAAATGAGATGCGATATCGCGTTTTAAGGATCATATGAACTCTATTGCTACGATACGTAGACATCTGCAATCGCTATTTCCTTGCAAAGAAGAGTCGCATTTACATTCATTTGAAGTGTAGACGAGGAATACATGATACTTCGCAAATCATATTATATCTTACCATGAAACATAGAAATGAGATGCGATATCGCGTTTTAAGAAGCATTAGGACACTATTGCTACGATAGCTAGACAATTGCAAACGCTATTTCCTAGCAAAGAAGTGTCGCATTTACATTCATTTGAAGTGTAGGCGAGGAATACATAACACTTCGCAATGAATATTACATCTTATCATGAAACATAGATATGAGATGCAATATCTCGTTTTAAGAAGCATTTGAACTCTATTGCTTCGATACGTAGACATCTGCAAACGCTATTTCCTTGCAAGGAAGTGTCGCATTTACATTCATTAGAAGTGTAGACGAGGAATACATAACACTTCGCAAATCATATTATATCTTACCATGAAGCATAGAAAAGAGACGCGATATCGCGCTTTAAGAATCATAAGAACTCTATTGCTACGATACGTAGACATCTGCAAACGCTATTTCATTGCAAGGAAGTGTCGCATTTACATTCATTTGATGTGTAGACGAGGAATACGTAACACTTCGAAAATCATATTATATCTTACCATGAAACATAGAAATGTGATGCGATATCGCGTTTTAAGAAGCATTAGAACTCTATTGCTACGATACGTAGACATCTGCAAACGCTATTTCCTTGCAAGGAAGTGTCGCATTTACATTCATTTGAATCGTAGACGAGGAATGCATAACACTTCGCAATGAATATTATATGTTATCATGAAACATAGAAATGAGATGCGATATCGCGTTTTAAGAATCATATGAACTCTATTGCTACGATACGTAGACATCTGCAATCGCTATTTCCTTGCAAAGAAGTGTCGCATTTACATTCATTTGAAGTGTAGACGAGGAATACATAACACTTCGCAAATCATATTATATCTTACCATGAATAATAGAAATGAGATGCGATATCGCGTTTTAAGGATCATATGAACTCTATTGCTACGATACGTAGACATCTGCAAACGCTATTTCCTTGCAAGGAAGTGTCGCATTTACATTCATTAGAAGTGTAGACGAGGAATACATAACACTTCGCAAATCATATTATATCTTACCATGAAGCATAGAAAAGAGATGCGATATCGCGCTTTAAGAATCATAAGAACTCTATTGCTACGATACGTAGACATCTGCAAACGCTATTTCATTGCAAGGAAGTGTCGCATTTACATTCATTTGAAGTGTAGTCGAGGAATACATAAAACTCCGCAAATCATATTATATATTACCATGAAACATAGTAATGAGATGCGATATCGCGTTTTAAGAATCATAAGAACTCTATTGCAACGATACGTAGACAATTGCAAACGCTATTTCATAGCGAGGAAGTGTCCAATCATATTCATTTGTAGTGTAGACGAGGAATACATAACACTCCGCAAATCATATTATATCTTACCATGAAACATAGAAATGTGATGCGATATCGCGTTTTAAGAATCATAAGAACTCTATTGCTACGATACGTAGACATCTGCAAACGCTTTTTCCTTGCAAAGAAGTGTCGCATTTACATTCATTTGAAGTGTAGACGAGGAATACATAACACTTCGCAAATCATATTATATCTTACCATGAAACATAGAAATGAGATGCGATATCGCGTTTTAAGAAGCATTAGAACTCTATTGCTACGATACGTAGACATCTGCAAACGCTATTTCCTTGGAAGGAAGTGTCGCATTTACATTCATTTGAATCGTAGACGAGGAATACATAACACTTCGCAAATCATATTATATCTTACCATGAAACATAGAAATGAGATGCGATATCGCGTTTTAAGAAGCATTAGAACTCTATTGCTACGATACGTAGACACCTGCAAACGCTATTTCCTTGCAAGGAAGTGTCGCATTTACATTCATTTGAATCGTAGACGAGGAATACATAACACTTCGCAATAAATATTATATCTTATCATGAAACATAGATATGAGATGCAATGTCTCGTTTTAAGAAGCATTTGAACTCTATTGCTTCGATACGTAGACATCTGCAAACGCTATTTCGTTGCAAGGAAGTGTCGCATTTACATTCATTTGAAGTGTAGACGAGGAATACATGACACTTCGCAAATCATGCTATATCTTACCATGAAACATAGAAATGAGATGCGATATCGCGTTTTAAGGATCATATGAACTCTATTGCTACGATACGTAGACATCTGCAATCGCTATTTCCTTGCAAAGAAGAGTCGCATTTACATTCATTTGAAGTGTAGACGAGGAATACATGATACTTCGCAAATCATATTATATCTTACCATGAAACATAGAAATGAGATGCGATATCGCGTTTTAAGAAGCATTAGAACACTATTGCTACGATAGCTAGACAATTGCAAACGCTATTTCCTAGCAAAGAAGTGTCGCATTTACATTCATTTGAAGTGTAGGCGAGGAATACATAACACTTCGCAATGAATATTACATCTTATCATGAAACATAGATATGAGATGCAATATCTCGTTTTAAGAAGCATTTGAACTCTATTGCTTCGATACGTAGACATCTGCAAACGCTATTTCCTTGCAAGGAAGTGTCGCATTTACATTCATTTGAAGAGTAGACGAGGAATACATGATACTTCGCAAATCATATTATATCTTACCATGAAACATAGAAATGAGATGCGATATCGCGTTTTAAGAAGCATTTGAACACTATTGCTTCGATACGTAGACATCTGCAAACGCTATTTCCTTGCAAGTAAGAGTCGCATTTACATTCATTTGAAGTGTAGACGAGGAATACAGGACACTTCGAAAATCATATTATACCTTACCATGAAACATAGAAATGAGATGCGATATCGCGTTCTAAGAATCATAAGAACTCTATTGCTACGATACGTAGACATCTGCAAATGCTATTTCCTTGCAAGGAAGTGTCGCATTTACATTCGTTTGAAGTGTAGACGAGGAATACATGACACTCTGCAAATCATATTATATCTTACCATGAAACATAGAAATGAGATGCGATATCGCGTTTTAAGAATCATAAGAACTCTATTGCTACGATACGTAGACATCTGCAAACGCTATTTCCTTGCAAAGAAGTGTCGCATTTACATTCATTTGAAGTGTAGACGTTGAATACATAACACTTCGCAAATCATATTATATCTTACCATGAAACATAGAAATGAGATGCGATATCGCGTTTTAAGAAGCATTAGAACTCTATTGCTACGATACCTAGACATCTGCAGACGCTATTTCCTAGCAAGGAAGTGTCGCATTTACATTCATTTGAAGTGTAGACGAGGAATACATAACACTTCGCATATCATATTATATCTTACCATGAAACATAGAAATGAGATGCGATATCGCGTTTTAAGAAGCATTAAAACTCTATTGCTACGATATGTAGACATTTGCAAACGCTATTTCCTAGCAAGGAAGTGTCGCATTTACATTCATTTGAAGTGTAGACGAGGAATGCATAACACTTCGCAATGAATATTATATCTTATCATGAAACACAGATATGAGATGCAATATCTCGTTTTATGAAGCATTAGAACACTACTGCTACGATAGGTAGACATTTGCAAACGCTATTTCCTTGCAAGGAAGTGTCGCATTTACATTCGTTTGAAGTGTAGGCGAGGAACACATAACACTCCGCAAATCATACTATATCTTACCATGAAACATAGAAATGAGATGCGATATCGCGTTTTAAGAATCATAAGAACTCTATTACTACGATACGTAGACATCTGCAAACGCTATTTCCTTGCACGGAAGTGTCGCATTTACATTCATTTGAAGTGTAGACGAGAAATACATAACACTCCGCAAATCATATTATATCTTACTATGAAACATAGAAATGAGATGCGATATAGCGTTTTAAGAATCATAAGAACTCTATTGCAGCGATACGTAGTCATCTGCAAACGCTATTTCCTTGCAAAGAAGTGTCGCATTTACATTCATTTGAAGTGTAGACGAGGAATACATAACACTTCGCAAATCATATTATATCTTACCATGGAACATAGTAATGAGATGCGATATCGCGTTTTAAGAAGCATCAGAAATCCATTGCTACGATACGTAGACATCTGCAAACGCCATTTCCTTGCAAGAAAGTGTCGCATTTACATTCATTTGAAGTGTAGACGAGGAATACATAACACTTCGCAAATCATATTATATCTTACCATGAAACATAGAAATGAGATGCGATATCGCGTTCTAGGAAGCATTAGAACTCTATTGCTACGATGCGTAGATATCTGCAAACGCTATTTCCTTGCAAGGAAGTGTCGGATTTACATTCATTTGAATCGTAGACGAGGAATACATAACACTCCGCAAATCATATTATATCTTACTATGAAACATAGAAATGAGATGCGATATAGCGTTTTAAGAATCATAAGAACTCTATTGCAGCGATACGTAGTCATCTGCAAACGCTATTTCCTTGCAAAGAAGTGTCGCATTTACATTCATTTGAAGTGTAGACGAGGAATACATAACACTTCGCAAATCATATTATATCTTACCATGGAACATAGTAATGAGATGCGATATCGCGTTTTAAGAAGCATCAGAAATCCATTGCTACGATACGTAGACATCTGCAAACGCCATTTCCTTGCAAGAAAGTGTCGCATTTACATTCATTTGAAGTGTAGACGAGGAATACATAACACTTCGCAAATCATATTATATCTTACCATGAAACATAGAAATGAGATGCGATATCGCGTTCTAGGAAGCATTAGAACTCTATTGCTACGATGCGTAGATATCTGCAAACGCTATTTCCTTGCAAGGAAGTGTCGCATTTACATTCATTTGAATCGTAGACGAGGAATACATAACACTTCGCAATGAATATTATATCTTATCATGAAACATAGATATGAGATGCAATATCTCGTTTTAAGAAGCATTTGAACTCTATTGCTTCGATACGTAGACATCTGCAAACGCTATTTCCTTGCAAGAAAGTGACGCATTTACATTCATTTGATGTGTAGACGAGGAATACATAACACTTCGCAAATCATATTATATCTTACCATGAAACATAGAAATGAGATGCGATGTCGCGTTTTAAGAAGCATTAGAACTCTACTGCTAGGATACGCAGACATCTGCAAACGCTATTTCCTAGCGAGGAAGTGTCACATTCACATTCATTTGAAATGTAGACGAGGAATACATAACACTTCGCAAATCATATTATATCTCAAAATGAAACATATAAATGAGATGCGATATTGCGTTTTAAGAAGCATTAGAACTCTATTGCTACGATACGTGAACATCTGCAAACGCTATTTCCTTGCGAGGAATTGTCGCATTTACATTCATTTGAATCGTAGACGAGGAATACATAACACTTCGCAATGCATATTATATCTTATCATGAATCATAGATATGAGATGCAATATCTCGTTTTAAGAAGCATTTGAACTCTATTGCTTCGATATGTAGACATCTGCAAACGCTATTTCCTTGCAAGAAAGTGTCGCATTTACATTCATTTGAAGTGTAGGCGAGGAATACATGCACCTCGCAAATCATATTATATCTTACCATGAAACATAGAAATGAGATGCGATATCGCGTTTTAAGAATCATATGAACTCTATTGCTGCGATACGTAGACATCTTCAATCGCTATTTCCTTGCAAAGAAGTGTCGCATTTACATTCATTTGAAGTGTAGACGAGGAATACATGACACTTCGCAAATCATATTATATCTTACCATGAAACATAGAAATGAGATGCGATATCGCGTTTTAAGAAGCAATAGAAAGCTGTTGCTAACGATACGTAGGAATCTGCAAACGCTATATCCTAGCGAGGAAGTGTCGCATTCACATTGATTTGATGTGTAGACGAGGAATACATAACTCTTCGCAAATCATGTTATAACTTACCATGAAACATATAAACGAGATGCGATATCGCGTTTTAAGAATCATATGAACTCTATTGCTACGATACGTAGACATCTGCAAACGCTATTTCCTTGCAAGGAAGTGTCGCATTTACATTCATTTGAATCGTAGACGCGGAATGCATAACACTTCGCAAATCATATTACATCTTACCATGAAACATAGAAATGAGATGCGATATCGAGTTTTAAGAAGCATTAGAACTCTATTGCTACGATACCTAGACATCTGCAGACGCTATTTCCCAGCAAGGAAGGGTTGCATTTACATTCATTTGAAGTGTAGACGAGGAATACATAACACTTCGCAAATCATATTATATCTTACCATGAAACATAGAAATGAGATGCGACATCACGTTTTGAGAAGCATTAGAACTATTTTGCTACGATACGTAGACATCTGCAATCGCTATTTCCTAGCAAGGAAGTGTCGCATTTACATTCATTTGAAGTGTAGACGAGGAATACATGATACTTCGCAAATCATATTATATCTTCCCATGAAACATAGAAATGAGATGCGATATCGCGTTTTAAGAAGCATTAGAACACTATTGCTACGATACCTGCATATCTGCAGACGCTATTTCCAAGCAAGGAAGTGTCAGATTTACATTCATTTGAAGTATAGACGAGGAATACATGACACTTCGCAAATCATATTGTATCTTAACATGAAACATAGAAATGAGATGCGATATCGCGTTTTAAGAAGCATTAGAAATCTATTGCTACGATACGTCGACATCTGCAAACGCTATTTCCTTGCAAGGAAGTGTCGCATTTACATTCATTTGAAGTGTAGACGAGGAATACATGATACTTCGCAAATCATATTATATCTTACCATGAAACATAGAAATGAGATGCGATATCGCGTTTTAAGAAGCATTAGAAAGCTTTTGCTACGATACCTAGACATCTGCAAACGCTATTTCCTAGCAAAGAAGTGTCGCATTTACATTCATTTGAAGTGTAGGCGAGGAATACATAACACTTAGCATATCACATTATATCTTACCATGAAACATATAAATGGGATGCGATATCGCGTTTTAAGAAGCATTAGAACTCTATTGCTACGATACGTAGACATCTGCAAACGCTATTTCCTTGCAAGGAAGTGTCGCATTTACATTCATTTGAAGTATAGACGAGGAATATATGAGCCTTCGCAAATCATATTATATCTTACCATGAAACATAGAAATGAGATGCGATATCGCGTTTTAAGAAGCATTAGAACAGTATTGCTACGATATGTAGACATTTGCAGACGCTATTTCCTAGCAAAGAAGTGTCGCATTTTCATTTATTTGAAGTGTAGACGAGGAATACATAACACTTCGCAAATCATATAATATCTTACCATGAAACATAGAAATGAGATGCGATATCGCGTTTTAAGAAGCATTAGAACTCTATTGCTACGATACCTAGACATCTGCAGACGCTATTTCCTAGCAAGGAAGTGTCGCATTTACATTCATTTGAAGTGTAGACGAGGAATACATAACACTTCGCAAATCATATTATATCTTACCATGAAACATAGAAATGAGATGCGACATCGCGTTTTGAGAAGCATTAGAACTATTTTGCTACGATACGTAGACATCTGCAATCGCTATTTCCTAGCAAGGAAGTGTCGCATTTACATTCATTTGAAGTGTAGACGAGGAATACATGATACTTCGCAAATCATATTATATCTTACCATGAAACATAGAAATGAGATGCGATATCGCGTTTTAAGAAGCATTAGAACACTATTGCTACGATACCTGCATATCTGCAGACGCTATTTCCAAGCAAGGAAGTGTCAGATTTACATTCATTTGAAGTATAGACGAGGAATACATGACACTTCGCAAATCATATTATATCTTAACATGAAACATAGAAATGAGATGCGATATCGCGTTTTAAGAAGCATTAGAAATCTATTGCTACGATACGTCGACATCTGCAAACGCTATTTCCTTGCAACGAAGTGTCGCATTTACATTCATTTGAAGTGTAGACGAGGAATACATGATACTTCGCAAATCATATTATATCTTACCATGAAACATAGAAATGAGATGCGATATCGCGTTTTACGAAGCATTAGAACACGATTGCTACGATACCTAGACATCTACAGACGCTATTTCCTAGCAAGGAAGTGTCGCATTTACATTCATTTGAAGTGTAGACGAGGAATACATAACACTTCGCAAATCGTATTATATCTTACCATGAAACATAGAAATGAAATGCGATATCGCGTTTTAAGAAGCATTAGAACTCTATTGCTACCGATACCTAGACATCTGCAGACGCTATTTCCTAGCAAGGAAGTGTCGCATTTAAATTCATTTGAAGTGTAGACGAGGAATACATGACACTTCGCAAATCATATTATATCTTACCATGATACATAGAAATGAGATGCGATATCGCGTTTTAAGAAGCATTAGAAATCTATTGCTACGATACGTAGACATCTGCAAACGCTATTCCCTAGCGAGAAAGTGTCGCATTCACATTCATTTGAAGTGTAGACGAGGAATACATAACACTTCGCAAATCATGTTATATCTTACCATGAAACATAGAAACGAGATGCGATATCGCGTTTTAAGAATCATATGAACTCTATTGCTACGATACGTAGACATCTGCAATCGCTATTTCCTAGCAAGGAAGTGTCGCATTTACATTCATTTGAAGTGTAGACGAGGAATACATGATACTTCGCAAATCATATTATATCTTATCATGAAACATAGAAATGAGATGCGATATCGCGTTTGAAGAAGCATTAGAACACTATTGCTACGATAGGTAGACATTTGCAAACGCTATTTCCTAGCAAAGAAGTGTCGCATTTACATTCATTTGAAGTGTAGACGAGGAATACATAACACTTCGCAAATCATATTATATCTTACCATGAAACATAGAAATGAGATGCGATATCGCGTTTTAAGAAGCATTAGAACTCTATTGCTACGATACCTAGACATCTGCAGACGCTATTTCCTAGCAAGGAATTGTCGCATTTACATTCATTTGAAGTGTAGACGAGGAATACATAACACTTCGCAAATCATATTATATCTTATCATGAAACATAGAAATGAGATGCAATATCGCGTTTTAAGAATCATAAGAACTCTATTGCTACGATACGTAGACATCTGCAAACGCTATTTCCTTGCAAGGAAGTGTCGCACTTACATTCATTTGAATCGTAGACGAGGAATGCATAACACTTCGCAAATCATATTATATCTCAAAATGAAACATATAAATGAGATGCGATATTGCGTTTTATGAAGCATTAGAACTCTATTGCTACGATACGTAAACATCTGCAAACGCTATTTCCTAGCAAAGAAGTGTCGCATTTACATTCATTTGTAGTGTAGAGGAGGAATACATAACACTTCGCAAATCATATTATATCTTACCATGAAACATAGAAATGAGATGCGATATCGCGTTTTAAGAAGCATTAGAACTCTATTGCTACGATACCTAGATATCTGCAGACGCTATTTCCTTGCAAGGAAGTGTCGCATTTACATTCATTTGAAGTGTAGACGAGGAATACATGATACTTCGCAAATCATATTATATCTTACCATGAAACATAGAAATGAGATGCGATATCGCGTTTTAAGAAGCATTAGAAAGCTTTTGCTACGATAGGTAGACATTTGCAAACGCTATTTCCTAGCAAAGAAGTGTCGCATTTACATTCAGTTGAAGTGTAGACGAGGAATACATAACACTTCGCAAATCATATTATATCTTACCATGAAACATAGAAATGAGATGCGATATCGCGTTTTAAGATGCATTAGAACTCTATTGCTACGATACCTAGACACCTGCAGACGCTATTTCCTAGCAACCAAGTGTCGCATTTACATTCACTTGAAGTGTAGACGAGGAATACATAACACTTCGCAAATCATATTATATCTTACCATGAAACATAGAAATGAAATGCGATATCGCGTTTTAAGAAGCATTAGAACTCTATTGCTACGATACCTAGACATCTGCAAACGCAATTTCCTAGCAAAGAAGTGTCGCATTTACATTCATTTGAAGTGTAGGCGAGGAATACATAACACTTAGCATATCACATTATATCTTACCATGAAACATATAAATGGGATGCGATATCGCGTTTTAAGAATCATATGAACTCTATTGCTACGATACGTAGACATCTGCAATCGCTATTTCCTAGCAAGGAAGTGTCGCATTTACATTCATTTGAAGTGTAGACGAGGAATACATGATACTTCGCAAATCATATTATATCTTATCATGAAACATAGAAATGAGATGCGATATCGCGTTTGAAGAAGCATTAGAACACTATTGCTACGATAGGCAGACATTTGCAAACGCTATTTCCTAGCAAAGAAGTGTCGCATTTACATTCATTTGAAGTGTAGACGAGGAATACATAACACTTCGCAAATCATATTATATCTTACCATGAAACATAGAAATGAGATGCGATATCGCGTTTTAAGAAGCATTAGAACTCTATTGCTACGATACCTAGACATCTGCAGACGCTATTTCCTAGCAAGGAATTGTCGCATTTACATTCATTTGAAGTGTAGACGAGGAATACATAACACTTCGCAAATCATATTATATCTTATCATGAAACATAGAAATGAGATGCAATATCGCGTTTTAAGAATCATAAGAACTCTATTGCTACGATACGTAGACATCTGCAAACGCTATTTCCTTGCAAGGAAGTGTCGCATTTACATTCATTTGAATCGTAGACGAGGAATGCATAACACTTCGCAAATCATATTATATCTCAAAATGAAACATATAAATGAGATGCGATATTGCGTTTTAAGAAGCATTAGAACTCTATTGCTACGATACGTAAACATCTGCAAACGCTATTTCCTAGCAAAGAAGTGTCGCATTTACATTCATTTGTAGTGTAGAGGAGGAATACATAACACTTCGCAAATCATATTATATCTTACCATGAAACATAGAAATGAGATGCGATATCGCGTTTTAAGAAGCATTAGAACTCTATTGCTACGATACCTAGATATCTGCAGACGCTATTTCCTTGCAAGGAAGTGTCGCATTTACATTCATTTGAATCGTAGACGAGGAATGCATAACACTTCGCAAATCATATTATAGCTTACCATGAAACATAGAAATGAGATGCGATATCGCGTTTTAAGATGCATTAGAACACTATTGCTACGATACCTAGACATCTACAGACGCTATTTCCTAGCAAGGAAGTGTCGCATTTACATTCATTTGAAGTGTAGACGAGGAATACATAACACTTCGCAAATCATATTATATCTCACCATGAAACATAGAAATGAAATGCGATATCGCGTTTTAAGAAGCATTAGAACTCTATTGCTACGATACCTAGACATCTGCAGACGCTATTTCCTAGCAAGGAAGTGTCGCATTTAAATTCATTTGAAGTGTAGACGAGGAATACATGACACTTCGCAAATCATATTATATCTTACCATGATACATAGAAATGAGATGCGATATCGCGTTTTAAGAAGCATTAGAAATCTATTGCTACGATACGTAGACATCTGCAAACGCTATTCCCTAGCGAGAAAGTGTCGCATTTACATTCATTTGAAGTGTAGACGAGGAATACATGATACTTCGCAAATCATATTATATCTTATCATGAAACATAGAAATGAGATGCGATATCGCGTTTGAAGAAGCATTAGAACACTATTGCTACGATAGGTAGACATTTGCAAACGCTATTTCCTTGCAAAGAAGTGTCGCATTTACATTCATTTGAAGTGTAGGCGAGGAATACATAACACTTCGCAAATCATATTATATCTTACCATGAAACATAGAAATGAGATGCGATATCGCGTTTTAAGAAGCATTAGAACTCTATTGCTACGATACCTAGACATCTACAGACGCTATTTCCTAGCAAGGAAGTGTCGCATTTACATTCATTTGAAGTGTAGACGAGGAATACATAACACTTCGCAAATCATATTATATCTTACCATGAAACATAGAAATGAGAAGCGATATCGTGTTTTAAGAAGCATTTGAACTCTATTGCTACGATACGCAGACATCTGCAAACGCCATTTCCTTGCAAGGAAGAGTCGCATTTACATTCATTTGAAGTGTAGACGAGGAATACAGGACACTTCGAAAATCATATTATATCTTACCATGAAACATAGAAATGAGATGCGATATCGCGTTTTACGAAGCATTAGAACACTATTGCTACGATACCTAGACATCTACAGACGCTATTTCCTAGCAAGGAAGTGTCGCATTTACATTCATTTGAAGTGTAGACGAGGAATACATAACACTTCGCAAATCATATTATATCTTACCATGAAACATAGAAATGAAATGCGATATCGCGTTTTAAGAAGCATTAGAACTCTATTGCTACGATACCTAGACATCTGCAGACGCTATTTCCTAGCAAGGAAGTGTCGCATTTAAATTCATTTGAAGTGTAGACGAGGAATACATGACACTTCGCAAATCATATTATATCTTACCATGATACATAGAAATGAGATGCGATATCGCGTTTTAAGAAGCATTAGAAATCTATTGCTACGATACGTAGACATCTGCAAACGCTATTCCCTAGCGAGAAAGTGTCGCATTCACATTCATTTGAAGTGTAGACGAGGAATACATAGCACTTCGCAAATCATGTTATATCTTACCATTAGACATAGAAACGAGATGCGATATCGCGTTTTAAGAATCATATGAACTCTATTGCTACGATACGTAGACATCTGCAATCGCTATTTCCTAGCAAGGAAGTGTCGCATTTACATTCATTTGAAGTGTAGACGAGGAATATATGATACTTCGCAAATCATATTATATCTTATCATGAAACATAGAAATGAGATGCGATATCGCGTTTGAAGAAGCATTAGAACACTATTGCTACGATAGGTAGACATTTGCAAACGCTATTTCCTAGCAAAGAAGTGTCGCATTTACATTCATTTGAAGTGTAGGCGAGGAATACATAACACTTCGCAAATCATATTATATCTTACCATGAAACATAGAAACGAGATGCGATATCGCGTTTTAAGAAGCATTAGAACTCTATTGCTACGATACGAAGACATCTGCAAACGCTATTTCCTAGCGAGGAAGTGTCGCATTTACATTCATTTGAATCGTAGACGAGGAGTACATAACACTTCGCAAATCATGTTATATCTTACCATGAAACATAGAAGCGAGATGCGATATCGCGTTTTAAGAAGCATTAGAAATCTATTGCTACGATACGTAGACATCTGCAAACGCGATTTCCTTGCAAGGAAGTGTCGCATTTACATTCATTTGAAGTATAGACGAGGAATACATGACACTTCGCAAATCATATTATATCTTACCATGAAACATAGGAATGAGATGCGATATCGCGTTTTAAGAAGCATTAGAACTCTATTGCTACGATACCTAGATATCTGCAGACGCTACTTCCAAGCAAGGAAGTGTCAGATTTACATTCATTTGAAGTATAGACGAGGAATACATGACACTTCGCAAATCATATTATATCTTACCATGAAACATAGAAATGAGATGCGATATCGCGTTTTAAGAAGCATTAGAAATCTATTGCTACGATACGTAGACATCTGCAAACGCTATTTCCTTGCAAGGAAGTGTCGCATTTACATTCATTTGAAGTGTAGACGAAGAATACATGATACTTCGCAAATCATATTATATATTACCATGAAACATAGAAATGAGATGCGATATCGCGTTTTATGAGGCATTAGAACATTATTGCTACGATATGTAGACATTTGCAAACGCTATTTCCTAGCAAAGAAGTGTCGCATTTACATTTATTTGAAGGGTAGACGAGGAATACATAACACTTCGCAAATCATATTATATCTTACCATGAAACATAGAAATGAAATGCGATATCGCGCTTTAAGAAGCATTAGAACTCTATTGCTACGATACCTAGACATCTGCAGACGCTATTTCCTAACAAGGAAGTGTCGCATTTACATTTATTTGAAGTGTAGACGAGGAATACAAAACTCTTCGCAAATCATATTATATCTTACCATGAAACATAGAAATGAGATGCGATATCGCGTTTTAAGAAGCATTAGAAAGCTTTTGCTACGATAGGTAGACATTTGCAAACGCTATTTCCTAGCAAAGAAGTGTCGCATTTACATTCATTTGAAGTGTAGACGAGGAATACATAACACTTCGCAAATCATATTATATCTTACCATGAAACATAGAAATGAGATGCGATATCGCGTTTTAAGAAGCATTAGAACTCTATTGCTACGATACCTAGACATCTGCAGACGCTATTTCCTAGCAAGGAATTGTCGCGTTTACATTCATTTGAAGTGTAGACGAGGAATACATAACACTTCGCAAATCATATTATATCTTATCATGAAACATAGAAATGAGATGCAATATCGCGTTTTAAGAATCATAAGAACTCTATTGCTACGATACGTAGACATCTGCAAACGCTATTTCCTTGGAAGGAAGTGTCGCATTTACATTCATTTGTATCGTAGACGAGGAATGCATAACACTTCGCAAATCATATTATATCTCAAAATGAAACATATAAATGAGATGCGATATTGCGTTTTAAGAAGCATTAGAACTCTATTGCTACGATACGTAAACATCTGCAAACGCTATTTCCTAGCAAAGAAGTGTCGTATTTACATTCATTTGTAGTGTAGAGGAGGAATACATAACACTTCGCAAATCATATTATATCTTACCATGAAACATAGAAATGAGATGCGATATCGCGTTTTAAGAAGCATTAGAACTCTATTGCTACGATACCTAGATATCTGCAGACGCTATTTCCTAGCAAGGAAGTGTCGCATTTTCATTTATTTGAAGTGTAGACGAGGAATACATAACACTTCGCAAATCATATTATATCTTACCATGAAACATAGAAATGAGATGCGATATCGCGTTTTAAGAAGCATTAGAACTCTATTGCTACAATACCTAGACATCTGCAGAAGCTATTTCCTAGCAAGGAAGTGTCGCATTTACATTCATTTGAAGTGTAGACGAGGAATACATAACACTTCGCAAATCATATTATATCTTATCATGAAACATAGAAATGAGATGCAATATCGCGTTTTAAGAATCATAAGAACTCTATTGCTACGATACTTAGACATCTGCAAACGCTATTTCCTTGCAAGGAAGTGTCGCATTTACATTCATTTGAATCGTAGACGAGGAATGCATAACACTTCGCAAATCATATTATAGCTTACCATGAAACATAGAAATGAGATGCGATATCGCGTTTTAAGATGCATTAGAACACTATTGCTACGATACCTAGACATCTACAGACGCTATTTCCTAGCAAGGAAGTGTCGCATTTACATTCATTTGAAGTGTAGACGAGGAGTACATAACACTTCGCAAATCATATTATATCTTACCATGAAACATAGAAATGAAATGCGATATCGCGTCATAAGAAGCATTAGAACTCTATTGCTACGATACCTAGACATCTGCAGACGCTATTTCCTAGCAAGGAAGTGTCGCATTTAAATTCATTTGAAGTGTAGACGAGGAATACATGACACTTCGCAAATCATATTATATCTTACCATGAAACATAGAAATGAGATGCGATATCGCGTTTTAAGAAGCATTAGAACTCTATTGCTACGATACCTAGACATCTGCAGACGCTATTTCCTAGCAAGGAATTGTCGCATTTACATTCATTTGAAGTGTAGACGAGGAATACATAACACTTCGCAAATCATATTATATCTTATCATGAAACATAGAAATGAGATGCAATATCGCGTTTTAAGAATCATAAGAACTCTATTGCTACGATACGTAGACATCTGCAAACGCTATTTCCTAGCAAAGAAGTGTCGCATTTACATTCATTTGTAGTGTAGAGGAGGAATACATAACACTTCGCAAATCATATTATATCTTACCATGAAACATAGAAATGAGATGCGATATCGCGTTTTAAGAAGCATTAGAACTCTATTGCTACGATACCTAGATATCTGCAGACGCTATTTCCTAGCAAGGAAGTGTCGCATTTAAATTCATTTGAAGTGTAGACGAGGAATACATGACACTTCGCAAATCATATTATATCTTACCATGATACATAGAAATGAGATGCGATATCGCGTTTTAAGAAGCATTAGAAATCTATTGCTACGATACGTAGACATCTGCAAACGCTATTCCCTAGCGAGAAAGTGTCGCATTTACATTCATTTGAAGTGTAGACGAGGAATACATGATACTTCGCAAATCATATTATATCTTATCATGAAACATAGAAATGAGATGCGATATCGCGTTTGAAGAAGCATTAGAACACTATTGCTACGATAGGTAGACATTTGCAAACGCTATTTCCTAGCAAAGAAGTGTCGCATTTACATTCATTTGAAGTGTAGGCGAGGAATACATAACACTTCGCAAATCATATTATATCTTACCATGAAACATAGAAACGAGATGCGATATCGCGTTTTAAGAAGCATTAGAACTCTATTGCTACGATACGAAGACATCTGCAAACGCTATTTCCTAGCGAGGAAGAGTCGCATTCACATTCATATGAAGTGTAGACGAGGAATACATAACAATTCGCAAATCACGTTATATCTTACCATGAAACATAGAAATGAGATGCAATATCGCGTTTTAAGAATCATAAGAACTCTATTGCTACGATACGTAGACATCTGCAAACGCTATTTCCTTGCCAGGAAGTGTCGCATTTACATTCATTTGAATCGTAGACGCGGAATGCATAACACTTCGCAAATCATATTACATCTTACAATGAAACACAGAAATGAGATGCGATATCGAGTTTTAAGAAGCATTAGGACTCTATTGCTACGATACCTAGACATCTGCAGACGCTATTTCCTAGCAAGGAAGTGTCGCATTTACGTTCATTTGAATCGTAGACGAGGAATGCATAACACTTCGCAAATCATATTACATCTTACCATGAAACATAGAAATGAGATGCGATATCGCGTTTTAAGAAGCATTAGAACTCTATTGCTACGATACGTAGACATCTGCAAACGCTATTTCCTTGCAAGGATGTGTCGCATTTACATTCATTTGAATCGTAGACGAGGAATGCATAACACTTCGCAATGAATATTATATCTTATCATGAAACATAGATATGAGATGCAATATCTCGTTTTAAGAAGCATTTGAACTCTATTGCTTTGATACGTAGACATCTGCAAACCCTATATCCTTGCAAGGAAGTGTCGCATTTACATTCATTTGAAGTGTAGACGAGGAATACATGACACTTCGCAAATCATATTATATCTTACCATGAAACATAGAAATGAGATGCGATATCGCGTTTTAAGAAGCATTAGAACACTATTGCTACGATATGTAGACATTTGCAAACGCTATTTCCTAGCAAAGAAGTGTCGCATTTACATTTATTTGAAGTGTAGACGAGGAATACAAAACTCTTCGCAAATCATATTATATCTTACCATGAAACATAGAAATGAGATGCGATATCGCGTTTTAAGAAGCATTAGAACTCTATTGCTACGATACCTAGACATCTGCAGACGCCATTTCCTAGCAAGGAAGTGTCGCATTTAGATTCATTTGAAGTGTAGATGAGGAATACATGATACTTCGCAAATCATATTATATCTTACCATGAAACATAGAAATGGGATGCGATATCGCGTTTTAAGAAGCATTAGAACACTATTGCTACGATATGTAGACATTTGCAAACGCTATTTCCTAGCAAAGAAGTGTCGCATTTACATTTATTTGAAGTGTAGACGAGGAATACAAAACGCTTCGCAAATCATATTATATCTTACCATGAAACATAGAAATGAGATGCGATATCGCGTTTTAAGAAGCATTAGAACTCTATTGCTACGATACCCAGACATCTGCAGACGCCATTTCCTAGCAAGGAAGTGTCGCATTTAGATTCATTTGAAGTGTAGACGAGGAATACATGATACTTCGCAAATCATATTATATCTTACCATGAAACATAGAAATGGGATGCGATATCGCGTTTTAAGAAGCATTAGAACACTATTGCTACGATAGCTAGACATTTGCAAACGCTATTTCCTAGCAAATAAGTGTCGCATTCACATTCATTTGAAGTGTAGGCGAGGAATACATAACACTTCGCAAATCATATTATATCTTACCATGAAACATAGAAATGTGATGCGATATCGCGCTTTAAGAAGCATTAGAACTCTATTGCTACGATACGTAGATATCTGCAAACGCTATTTCCTAGCGAGGAAGTGTCGCATTCACATTCATTTGAAGTGTAGACGAGGAATACATAACACTTCGCAAACCATATTATATCTTACCATGAAACATAGAAATGAGATGCAATATCGCGTTTTAAGAATCATAAGAACTCTATTGCTACGATACGTAGACATCTGCAAACGCTATTTCCTTGCAAGGAAGAGTCGCATTTACATTCATTTGAAGTGTAGATGAGGAATACAGGACACTTCGAAAATCATATTATATCTTACCATGAAACATAGAAATGAGATGCGATATCGCGTTTTAAGAAGCACTAGAAAGCTTTTGCTACGATAGGTAGACATTTGCAAACGCTATTTCCTAGCAAAGAAGTGTCGCATTTACATTCATTTGAAGTGTAGACGAGGAATACATAACACTTCGCAAATCATATTATATCTTACCATGAAACATAGAAATGAGATGCGATATCGCGTTTTAAGATGCATTAGAAATCTATTGCTACGATACCTAGACATCTGCAGACGCCATTTCCTAGCAAGCAAATGTCGCAATTACATTCGTTTGAAGTGTAGACGAGGAATACATGATACTTCGCAAATCATATTATATCTTACCATGAAACATAGAAATGAGATGCGATATCGCGTTTTAAGAAGCATTAGAACACTATTGCTACGATAGGTAGACATTTGCAAACGCTATTTCCTAGGAAAGAAGTGTCGCATTTACATTCATTTGAAGTGTAGTCGAGGAATACATAACACTTCGCAAATCATATTATATCTTACTATGAAACATAGAAACGAGATGCGATATCGCGTTTTAAGAATCATATGAACTCTATTGCTACGATACGTAGACATCTGCAAACGCTATTTCCTTGCAAGGAAGTGTCGCATTTACATTCATTTGAAGTGTAGACGAAGAATACATAACACTTCGCAAATCATGTTATATCTTACCATGAAACATAGAAACGAGATGCGATATCGCGTTTTAAGAATCATATGAACACTATCGCTGCGATAGGTAGACATTTGCAAACGCTATTTCCTAGCAAGAGAGTGTCGCATTTACATGCATTTGAAGTGTAGACGAGGAATACATAACACTTCGCAAATCATATTATATCTTACCATGAAACATAGAAATGAGATGCGATATCGAGTTTTAAGAAGCATTAGAAAGCTATTTCTAACAATACGTAGGCATCTGCAAACGCTATTTCCTAGCAAAGAAGTGTCGCATTTACATTTATTTGAAGTGTAGACGAGGAATACATAACTCTTCGCAAATCATATTATATCTTACCATGAAACATAGAAATGAGATGCGATATCGCATTTTAAGAAGCATTAGAACTCTATTGCTACGATACGTAGACATCTGCAATCGCTATTTCCTAGCAAGGAAGTGTCGCATTTACATTCATTTGAAGTGTAGACGAGGAATACATGATACTTCGCAAATCATATTATATCTTACCATGAAACATAGAAATGAGATGCGATATCGCGTTTTTAGAAGCATTAGAACACCATTGCTACGATAGGTAGACATTTGCAAGCGCTATTTCCTAGCAAAGAAGTGTCGCATTTACATTTATTTGAAGTGTAGACGAGGAATACATAACTCTTCGCAAATCATATTATATCTTACCATGAAACATAGAAGTGAGATGCGATATCGCGTTTTAAGAAGCATTAGAACACTATTGCTACAATATGTAGACATTTGCAAACGCTATTTCCTAGCAAACAAGTGTCGCATTTACATTCATTTGAAGTGTAGACGAGAAATACATAACACTTCGCAAATCATATTATATCTTACCATGAAACATAGAAATGAAATGCGATATCGCGCTTTAAGAAGCATTAGAACTCTATTG
The DNA here is from genome assembly GCF_050948175.1 of Xylocopa sonorina. Taxonomy (NCBI): domain Eukaryota; kingdom Metazoa; phylum Arthropoda; class Insecta; order Hymenoptera; family Apidae; genus Xylocopa; species Xylocopa sonorina. The sequence continues at coordinate 608,087 of NC_135196.1, read as the reverse complement.
CTACGATACCTAGACATCTGCAGACGCTATTTCCTAGCAAGGAAGTGTCGCATTTACATTCATTTGAAGTGTAGACGAAGAATACATAACACTTCGCAAATCATGTTATATCTTACCATGAAACATAGAAACGAGATGCGATATCGCGTTTTAAGAATCATATGAACACTATCGCTGCGATAGGTAGACATTTGCAAACGCTAGTTCCTAGCAAGAGAGTGTCGCATTTACATGCATTTGAAGTGTAGACGAGGAATACATAACACTTCGCAAATCATATTATATCTTACCATGAAACATAGAAATGAGATGCGATATCGAGTTTTAAGAAGCATTAGAAAGCTATTTCTAACGATACGTAGGCATCTGCAAACGCTATTTCCTAGCAAAGAAGTGTCGCATTTACATTTATTTGAAGTGTAGACGAGGAATACATAACTCTTCGCAAATCATATTATATCTTACCATGAAACATAGAAATGAGATGCGATATCTCATTTTAAGAAGCATTAGAACTCTATTGCTACGATACGTAGACATCTGCAATCGCTATTTCCTAGCAAGGAAGTGTCGCATTTACATTCATTTGAAGTGTAGACGAGGAATACATGATACTTCGCAAATCATATTATATCTTACCATGAAACATAGAAATGAGATGCGATATCGCGTTTTAAGAAGCATTAGAACACCATTGCTACGATAGGTAGACATTTGCAAGCGCTATTTCCTAGCAAAGAAGTGTCGCATTTACATTTATTTGAAGTGTAGACGAGGAATACATAACTCTTCGCAAATCATATTATATCTTACCATGAAACATAGAAATGAGATGCGATATCGCGTTTTAGTAAGCTTTAGAACACTATTGCTACGATAGGTAGACATTTGCAAACGCTATTTCCTAGCAAAGAAGTGTCGCATTTACATTTATTTGAAGTGTAGACGAGGAATACAAAACTCTTCGCAAATCATATTATATCTTACCATGAAACATAGAAATGAGATGCGATATCGCGTTTTAAGAAGCATTAGAACTCTATTGCTACGATACCTAGACATCTGCAGACGCTATGTCCTAGCAAGGAAGTGTCGCATTTACATTCATTTGAAGTGTAGGCGAGGAATACATGATACTTCGCAAATCATATTATATCTTACCATGAAACATAGAAATGGGATGCGATATCGCGTTTTAAGAAGCATTAGAACACTATTACTACGATAGGTAGACATCTGCAAACGCTATTTCCTAGCGAGGAAGTGTCGCATTCACATTCATTTGAAGTGTAGAGGAGGAATACATAACACTTCGCAAATCATATTATATCTTACCATGAAACATAGAAATGAGATGCGATATCGCGTTTTAAGAAGCATTAGAACTCTATTGCTACGATACCTAGATATCTGCAGACGCTATTTCCTTGCAAGGAAGTGTCGCATTTACATTCATTTGAAGTGTAGACGAGGAATACATGATACTTCGCAAATCATATTATATCTTACCATGAAACATAGAAATGAGATGCGATATCGCGTTTTAAGAAGCATTAGAAATCTATTGCTACGATACGTAGACATCTGCAAACGCTATTCCCTAGCGGGAAAGTGTCGCATTCACATTCATTTGAAGTGTAGACGAGGAATACATAACACTTCGCAAATCATGTTATATCTTACCATTAGACATAGAAACGAGATGCGATATCGCGTTTTAAGAATCATATGAACTCTATTGCTACGATACGTAGACATCTGCAATCGCTATTTCCTAGCAAGGAAGTGTCGCATTTACATTCATTTGAAGTGTAGACGAGGAATACATGATACTTCGCAAATCATATTATATCTTATCATGAAACATAGAAATGAGATGCGATATCGCGTTTTAAGAAGCATTAGAACTCTATTGCTACGATACGTAGACATCTGCAAACGCGATTTCCTTGCAAGGAAGTGTCGCATTTACATTCATTTGAAGTGTAGACGAGGAATACATGACACTTCGCAAATCATATCATATCTTACCATGAAACATAGAAATGAGATGCGATATCGCGTTTTAAGAAGCATTAGAACACTATTGCTACGATAGGTAGACATTTGCAAACGCTATTTCCTAGCAAAGAAGTGTCGCATTTACATTCATTTGTAGTGTAGACGAGGAATACATAACACTTCGCAAATCATATTATATCTTACCATGAAACATAGGAATGAGATGCGATATCGCGTTTTAAGAAGCATTAGAACACTATTGCTACGATACGTAGACATCTGCAATCGCTATTTCCTAGCAAGGAAGTGTCGCATTTACATGCATTTGAAGTGTAGACGAGGAATACATAACACTTCGCAAATCATATTATATCTTACCATGAAACATAGAAATGAGATGCGATATCGAGTTTTAAGAAGCATTAGAAAGCTATTTCTAACGATACGTAGGCATCTGCAAACGCTATTTCCTAGCAAAGAAGTGTCGCATTTACATTTATTTGAAGTGTAGACGAGGAATACATAACTCTTCGCAAATCATATTATATCTTACCATGAAACATAGAAATGAGATGCGATATCTCATTTTAAGAAGCATTAGAACTCTATTGCTACGATACGTAGACATCTGCAATCGCTATTTCCTAGCAAGGAAGTGTCGCATTTACATTCATTTGAAGTGTAGACGAGGAATACATGATACTTCGCAAATCATATTATATCTTACCATGAAACATAGAAATGAGATGCGATATCGCGTTTTAAGAAGCATTAGAACACCATTGCTACGATAGGTAGACATTTGCAAGCGCTATTTCCTAGCAAAGAAGTGTCGCATTTACATTTATTTGAAGTGTAGACGAGGAATACATAACTCTTCGCAAATCATATTATATCTTACCATGAAACATAGAAATGAGATGCGATATCGCGTTTTAGTAAGCTTTAGAACACTATTGCTACGATAGGTAGACATTTGCAAACGCTATTTCCTAGCAAAGAAGTGTCGCATTTACATTTATTTGAAGTGTAGACGAGGAATACAAAACTCTTCGCAAATCATATTATATCTTACCATGAAACATAGAAATGAGATGCGATATCGCGTTTTAAGAAGCATTAGAACTCTATTGCTACGATACCTAGACATCTGCAGACGCTATGTCCTAGCAAGGAAGTGTCGCATTTACATTCATTTGAAGTGTAGGCGAGGAATACATGATACTTCGCAAATCATATTATATCTTACCATGAAACATAGAAATGGGATGCGATATCGCGTTTTAAGAAGCATTAGAACACTATTACTACGATAGGTAGACATCTGCAAACGCTATTTCCTAGCGAGGAAGTGTCGCATTCACATTCATTTGAAGTGTAGAGGAGGAATACATAACACTTCGCAAATCATATTATATCTTACCATGAAACATAGAAATGAGATGCGATATCGCGTTTTAAGAAGCATTAGAACTCTATTGCTACGATACCTAGATATCTGCAGACGCTATTTCCTTGCAAGGAAGTGTCGCATTTACATTCATTTGAAGTGTAGACGAGGAATACATGATACTTCGCAAATCATATTATATCTTACCATGAAACATAGAAATGAGATGCGATATCGCGTTTTAAGAAGCATTAGAAATCTATTGCTACGATACGTAGACATCTGCAAACGCTATTCCCTAGCGGGAAAGTGTCGCATTCACATTCATTTGAAGTGTAGACGAGGAATACATAACACTTCGCAAATCATGTTATATCTTACCATTAGACATAGAAACGAGATGCGATATCGCGTTTTAAGAATCATATGAACTCTATTGCTACGATACGTAGACATCTGCAATCGCTATTTCCTAGCAAGGAAGTGTCGCATTTACATTCATTTGAAGTGTAGACGAGGAATACATGATACTTCGCAAATCATATTATATCTTATCATGAAACATAGAAATGAGATGCGATATCGCGTTTTAAGAAGCATTAGAACTCTATTGCTACGATACGTAGACATCTGCAAACGCGATTTCCTTGCAAGGAAGTGTCGCATTTACATTCATTTGAAGTGTAGACGAGGAATACATGACACTTCGCAAATCATATCATATCTTACCATGAAACATAGAAATGAGATGCGATATCGCGTTTTAAGAAGCATTAGAACACTATTGCTACGATAGGTAGACATTTGCAAACGCTATTTCCTAGCAAAGAAGTGTCGCATTTACATTCATTTGTAGTGTAGACGAGGAATACATAACACTTCGCAAATCATATTATATCTTACCATGAAACATAGGAATGAGATGCGATATCGCGTTTTAAGAAGCATTAGAACACTATTGCTACGATATGTAGACATTTGCAAACGCTATTTCCTAGCAAACAAGTGTCGCATTTACATACATTTGAAGTGTAGACGAGAAATACATAACACTTCGCAAATCATATTATATCTTACCATGAAACATAGAAATGAAATGCGATATCGCGCTTTAAGAAGCATTAGAACTCTATTGCTACGATACCTAGACATCTGCAGACGCTATTTCCTAACAAGGAAGTGTCGCATTTACATTCATTTGAAGTGTAGGCGAGGAATACATGATACTTCGCAAATCATATTATATCTTACCATGAAACATAGAAATGAGATGCAATATCGCGTTTTAAGAATCATAAGAACTCTATTGCTACGATACGTAGACATCTGCAAACGCTATTTCCTTGCAAGGAAGTGTCGCATTTACATTCATTTGAATCGTAGACGAGGAATGCATAACACTTCGCAATGAATATTATATCTTATCATGAAACATAGATATGAGATGCAATATCTCGTTTTAAGAAGCATTTGAACTCTATTGCTTTGATACGTAGACATCTGCAAACCCTATATCCTTGCAAGGAAGTGTCGCATTTACATTCATTTGAAGTGTAGACGAGGAATACATGACACTTCGCAAATCATATTATATCTTACCATGAAACATAGAAATGAGATGCGATATCGCGTTTTAAGAAGCATTAGAACACTATTGCTACGATATGTAGACATTTGCAAACGCTATTTCCTAGCAAAGAAGTGTCGCATTTACATTTATTTGAAGTGTAGACGAGGAATACAAAACTCTTCGCAAATCATATTATATCTTACCATGAAACATAGAAATGAGATGCGATATCGCGTTTTAAGAAGCATTAGAACTCTATTGCTACGATACCTAGACATCTGCAGACGCCATTTCCTAGCAAGGAAGTGTCGCATTTAGATTCATTTGAAGTGTAGACGAGGAATACATGATACTTCGCAAATCATATTATATCTTACCATGAAACATAGAAATGGGATGCGATATCGCGTTTTAAGAAGCATTAGAACACTATTGCTACGATATGTAGACATTTGCAAACGCTATTTCCTAGCAAAGAAGTGTCGCATTTACATTTATTTGAAGTGTAGACGAGGAATACAAAACTCTTCGCAAATCATATTATATCTTACCATGAAACATAGAAATGAGATGCGATATCGCGTTTTAAGAAGCATTAGAACTCTATTGCTACGATACCTAGACATCTGCAGACGCCATTTCCTAGCAAGGAAGTGTCGCATTTAGATTCATTTGAAGTGTAGACGAGGAATACATGATACTTCGCAAATCATATTATATCTTACCATGAAACATAGAAATGGGATGCGATATCGCGTTTTAAGAAGCATTAGAACACTATTGCTACGATATGTAGACATTTGCAAACGCTATTTCCTAGCAAAGAAGTGTCGCATTTACATTTATTTGAAGTGTAGACGAGGAATACAAAACGCTTCGCAAATCATATTATATCTTACCATGAAACATAGAAATGAGATGCGATATCGCGTTTTAAGAAGCATTAGAACTCTATTGCTACGATACCTAGACATCTGCAGACGCCATTTCCTAGCAAGGAAGTGTCGCATTTAGATTCATTTGAAGTGTAGACGAGGAATACATGATACTTCGCAAATCATATTATATCTTACCATGAAACATAGAAATGTGATGCGATATCGCGCTTTAAGAAGCATTAGAACTCTATTGCTACGATACGTAGACATCTGCAAACGCTATTTCCTAGCGAGGAAGTGTCGCATTCACATTCATTTGAAGTGTAGACGAGGAATACATAACACTTCGCAAACCATATTATATCTTACCATGAAACATAGAAATGAGATGCAATATCGCGTTTTAAGAATCATAAGAACTCTATTGCTACGATACGTAGACATCTGCAAACGCTATTTCCTTGCAAGGAAGAGTCGCATTTACATTCATTTGAAGTGTAGATGAGGAATACAGGACACTTCGAAAATCATATTATATCTTACCATGAAACATAGAAATGAGATGCGATATCGCGTTTTAAGAAGCACTAGAAAGCTTTTGCTACGATAGGTAGACATTTGCAAACGCTATTTCCTAGCAAAGAAGTGTCGCATTTACATTCATTTGAAGTGTAGACGAGGAATACATAACACTTCGCAAATCATATTATATCTTACCATGAAACATAGAAATGAGATGCGATATCGCGTTTTAAGATGCATTAGAAATCTATTGCTACGATACCTAGACATCTGCAGACGCCATTTCCTAGCAAGCAAATGTCGCAATTACATTCGTTTGAAGTGTAGACGAGGAATACATGATACTTCGCAAATCATATTATATCTTACCATGAAACATAGAAATGAGATGCGATATCGCGTTTTAAGAAGCATTAGAACACTATTGCTACGATAGGTAGACATTTGCAAACGCTATTTCCTAGGAAAGAAGTGTCGCATTTACATTCATTTGAAGTGTAGTCGAGGAATACATAACACTTCGCAAATCATATTATATCTTACTATGAAACATAGAAACGAGATGCGATATCGCGTTTTAAGAATCATATGAACTCTATTGCTATGATACGTAGACATCTGCAAACGCTATTTCCTTGCAAGGAAGTGTCGCATTTACATTCATTTGAAGTGTAGACGAGGAATACATGATACTTCGCAAATCATATTATATCTTACCATGAAACATAGAAATGAGATGCAATATCGCGTTTCAAGAATCATAAGAACTCTATTGCTACGATACGTAGACATCTGCAAACGCTATTTCCTTGCAAGGAAGTGTCGCATTTACATTCATTTGAATCGTAGACGAGGAATGCATAACACTTCGCAATGAATATTATATCTTATCATGAAACATAGATATGAGATGCAATATCTCGTTTTAAGAAGCATTTGAACTCTATTGCTTTGATACGTAGACATCTGCAAACCCTATATCCTTGCAAGGAAGTATCGCATTTACATTCATTTGAAGTGTAGACGAGGAATACATGACACTTCGCAAATCATATTATATCTTACCATGAAACATAGAAATGAAATGCGATATCGCGCTTTAAGAAGCATTAGAACTCTATTGCTACGATACCTAGACATCTGCAGACGCTATTTCCTAGCAAGGAAGTGTCGCATTTACATTCATTTGAAGTGTAGACGAAGAATACATAACACTTCGCAAATCATGTTATATCTTACCATGAAACATAGAAACGAGATGCGATATCGCGTTTTAAGAATCATATGAACACTATCGCTGCGATAGGTAGACATTTGCAAACGCTATTTCCTAGCAAGAGAGTGTCGCATTTACATGCATTTGAAGTGTAGACGAGGAATACATAACACTTCGCAAATCATATTATATCTTACCATGAAACATAGAAATGAGATGCGATATCGAGTTTTAAGAAGCATTAGAAAGCTATTTCTAACGATACGTAGGCATCTGCAAACGCTATTTCCTAGCAAAGAAGTGTCGCATTTACATTTATTTGAAGTGTAGACGAGGAATACATAACTCTTCGCAAATCATATTATATCTTACCATGAAACATAGAAATGAGATGCGATATCGCATTTTAAGAAGCATTAGAACTCTATTGCTACGATACGTAGACATCTGCAATCGCTATTTCCTAGCAAGGAAGTGTCGCATTTACATTCATTTGAAGTGTAGACGAGGAATACATGATACTTCGCAAATCATATTATATCTTACCATGAAACATAGAAATGAGATGCGATATCGCTTTTTAAGAAGCATTAGAACACCATTGCTACGATAGGTAGACATTTGCAAGCGCTATTTCCTAGCAAAGAAGTGTCGCATTTACATTTATTTGAAGTGTAGACGAGGAATACATAACTCTTCGCAAATCATATTATATCTTACCATGAAACATAGAAGTGAGATGCGATATCGCGTTTTAAGAAGCATTAGAACACTATTGCTACAATATGTAGACATTTGCAAACGCTATTTCCTAGCAAACAAGTGTCGCATTTACATTCATTTGAAGTGTAGACGAGAAATACATAACACTTCGCAAATCATATTATATCTTACCATGAAACATAGAAATGAAATGCGATATCGCGCTTTAAGAAGCATTAGAACTCTATTGCTACGATACCTAGACATCTGCAGACGCTATTTCCTAGCAAGGAAGTGTCGCATTTACATTCATTTGAAGTGCAGACGAAGAATACATAACACTTCGCAAATCATGTTATATCTTACCATGAAACATAGAAACGAGATGCGATATCGCGTTTTAAGAATCATATGAACACTATCGCTGCGATAGGTAGACATTTGCAAACGCTAGTTCCTAGCAAGAGAGTGTCGCATTTACATGCATTTGAAGTGTAGACGAGGAATACATAACACTTCGCAAATCATATTATATCTTACCATGAAACATAGAAATGAGATGCGATATCGAGTTTTAAGAAGCATTAGAAAGCTATTTCTAACGATACGTAGGCATCTGCAAACGCTATTTCCTAGCAAAGAAGTGTCGCATTTACATTTATTTGAAGTGTAGACGAGGAATACATAACTCTTCGCAAATCATATTATATCTTACCATGAAACATAGAAATGAGATGCGATATCGCATTTTAAGAAGCATTAGAACTCTATTGCTACGATACGTAGACATCTGCAATCGCTATTTCCTAGCAAGGAAGTGTCGCATTTACATTCATTTGAAGTGTAGACGAGGAATACATGATACTTCGCAAATCATATTATATCTTACCATGAAACATAGAAATGAGATGCGATATCGCGTTTTAAGAAGCATTAGAACACCATTGCTACGATAGGTAGACATTTGCAAGCGCTATTTCCTAGCAAAGAAGTGTCGCATTTACATTTATTTGAAGTGTAGACGAGGAATACATAACTCTTCGCAAATCATATTATATCTTACCATGAAACATAGAAATGAGATGCGATATCGCGTTTTAGTAAGCTTTAGAACACTATTGCTACGATAGGTAGACATTTGCAAACGCTATTTCCTAGCAAAGAAGTGTCGCATTTACATTTATTTGAAGTGTAGACGAGGAATACAAAACTCTTCGCAAATCATATTATATCTTACCATGAAACATAGAAATGAGATGCGATATCGCGTTTTAAGAAGCATTAGAACTCTATTGCTACGATACCTAGACATCTGCAGACGCTATGTCCTAGCAAGGAAGTGTCGCATTTACATTCATTTGAAGTGTAGGCGAGGAATACATGATACTTCGCAAATCATATTATATCTTACCATGAAACATAGAAATGGGATGCGATATCGCGTTTTAAGAAGCATTAGAACACTATTACAACGATAGGTAGACATTTGCAAACGCTATTTCCTAGCAAATAAGTGTCGCATTCACATTCATTTGAAGTGTAGGCGAGGAATACATAACACTTCGCAAATCATATTATATCTTACCATGAAACATAGAAATGTGATGCGATATCGTGCTTTAAGAAGCATTAGAACTCTATTGCTACGATACGTAGACATCTGCAAACGCTATTTCCTAGCGAGGAAGTGTCGCATTCACATTCATTTGAAGTGTAGACGAGGAATACATAACACTTCGCAAACCATATTATATCTTACCATGAAACATAGAAATGAGATGCAATATCGCGTTTTAAGAATCATAAGAACTCTATTGCTACAATACGTAGACGTCTGCAAACGCTATTTCCTTGCAAGGAAGAGTCGCATTTACATTCATTTGAAGTGTAGACGAGGAATACAGGACACTTCGAAAATCATATTATATCTTACCATGAAACATAGAAATGAGATGCGATATCGCGTTTTAAGAAGCATTAGAAAGCTTTTGCTACGACAGGTAGACATTTGCAAACGCTATTTCCTAGCAAAGAAGTGTCGCATTTACATTCATTTGAAGTGTAGACGAGGAATACATAACACTTCGCAAATCATATTATATCTTACCATGAAACATAGAAATGAGATGCGATATCGCGTTTTAAGATGCATTAGAACTCTATTGCTACGATACCTAGACATCTGCAGACGCTATTTCCTAGCAAGCAAATGTCGCAATTACATTCATTTGAAGTGTAGACGAGGAATACATGATACTTCGCAAATCATATTATATCTTACCATGAAACATAGAAATGTGATGCGATATGGTGCTTTAAGAAGCATTAGAACTCTATTGCTACGATACGTAGACATCTGCAAACGCTATTTCCTTGCGAGGAAGTGTCGCATTCACATTCATTTGAAGTGTAGACGAGGAATACATAACACTTCGCAAACCATATTATATCTTACCATGAAACATAGAAATGAGATGCAATATCGCGTTTTAAGAATCATAAGAACTCTATTGCTGCAATACGTAGACATCTGCAAACGCTATTTCCTTGCAAGGAAGAGTCGCATTTACATTCATTTGAAGTGTAGACGAGGAATACAGGACACTTCGAAAATCATATTATATCTTACCATGAAACATAGAAATGAGATGCGATATCGCGTTTTAAGAAGCATTAGAAAGCTTTTGCTACGACAGGTAGACATTTGCAAACGCTATTTCCTAGCAAAGAAGTGTCGCATTTACATTCATTTGAAGTGTAGACGAGGAATACATAACACTTCGCAAATCATATTATATCTTACCATGAAACATAGAAATGAGATGCGATATCGCGTTTTAAGATGCATTAGAACTCTATTGCTACGATACCTAGACATCTGCAGACGCTATTTCCTAGCAAGCAAATGTCGCAATTACATTCATTTGAAGTGTAGACGAGGAATACATGATACTTCGCAAATCATATTATATCTTACCATGAAACATAGAAATGTGATGCGATATGGTGCTTTAAGAAGCATTAGAACTCTATTGCTACGATACGTAGACATCTGCAAACGCTATTTCCTAGCGAGGAAGTGTCGCATTCACATTCATTTGAAGTGTAGACGAGGAATACATAACACTTCGCAAACCATATTATATCTTACCATGAAACATAGAAATGAGATGCAATATCGCGTTTTAAGAATCATAAGAACTCTATTGCTACAATACGTAGACATCTGCAAACGCTATTTCCTTGCAAGGAAGAGTCGCATTTACATTCATTTGAAGTGTAGACGAGGAATACAGGACACTTCGAAAATCATATTATATCTTACCATGAAACATAGAAATGAGATGCGATATCGCGTTTTAAGAAGCATTAGAAAGCTTTTGCTACGACAGGTAGACATTTGCAAACGCTATTTCCTAGCAAAGAAGTGTCGCATTTACATTCATTTGAAGTGTAGACGAGGAATACATAACACTTCGCAAATCATATTATATCTTACCATGAAACATAGAAATGAGATGCGATATCGCGTTTTAAGATGCATTAGAACTCTATTGCTACGATACCTAGACATCTGCAGACGCTATTTCCTAGCAAGCAAATGTCGCAATTACATTCATTTGAAGTGTAGACGAGGAATACATGATACTTCGCAAATCATATTATATCTTACCATGAAACATAGAAATGAGATGCGATATCGCGTTTTAGGAATCATTAGAACACTATTGCTACGATAGGTAGACATTTGCAAACGCTATTTCCTAGGAAAGAAGTGTCGCATTTACATTCATTTGAAGTGTAGTCGAGGAATACATAACACTTCGCAAATCATATTATATCTTACCATGAAACATAGAAACGAGATGCGATATCGCGTTTTAAGAATCATATGAACTCTATTGCTACGATGCCTAGACATCTGCAGACGCTATTTCCTAGCAAGGAAGTGTCGCATTTACATTCATTTGAAGTGTAGACGAGGAATACATGATACTTCGCAAATCATATTATATCTTACCATGAAACATAGAAATGAGATGCAATATCGCGTTTTAAGAATCATAAGAACTCTATTGCTACGATACGTAGACATCTGCAAACGCTATTTCCTAGCAAACAAGTGTCGCATTTACATTCATTTGAAGTGTAGACGAGAAATACATAACACTTCGCAAATCATATTATATCTTACCATGAAACATAGAAATGAAATGCGATATCGCGCTTTAAGAAGCATTAGAACTCTATTGCTACGATACCTAGACATCTGCAGACGCTATTTCCTAGCAAGGAAGTGTCGCATTTACATTCATTTGAAGTGTAGACGAAGAATACATAACACTTCGCAAATCATGTTATATCTTACCATGAAACATAGAAACGAGATGCGATATCGCGTTTTAAGAATCATATGAACACTATCGCTGCGATAGGTAGACATTTGCAAACGCTATTTCCTAGCAAGAGAGTGTCGCATTGTAACGTCAGGCGTACCGCCTGCCACCCTCCGGCGTCCACCTCATCATCCCCAGCATCCGTATCCGGAGCCCCTGCACACGGGCCACCCGCCGACTCGCCGTCCCTACAGAAGGAGACAAAGGTACGAGAGGGAAGAGGGATGCAGCATGCCGCGCCCACGCGCGATCTCCACACACGAGGGGGAGGACTTCACCCCGTATTACGAGGGCGAGGAGCTCTCCGACACGTACTGGGTCGAATCCCCAGCAATCACGAAGCCCTATACGTACTTCTCGTACATGTGGGATTAGAATAAGCACACTACTCACCTATGTACATACACACCAACACACACCTAGATTTAAGTGAATATATGTATATATTTTATTCATGCACGGTTATGTTCCGTGCACTCGCGCGCACACTCGACGCTCGCGGCTCACGCTTAACGCGGGCCGCGCCCCACTCCGAACGGCCGCCCCACCACGAGGGCCGAGCGGCCGCCCTACTCCGACCGTCCGCCCCACCGCGAGGGCCCAGCGACTCGCGCGCCGCGCGACCCGAGGAGGTCGCGGACGCGAGATCCGAGAGTCAGTTCCAATCTCACCTCCGAACGGGAGAGTTGGTATCTCATCTCCGAACTGGAGAGTTCGTATCTCATCTCCGAACCGAGGAGTTCTAATCCAGCATCCGAACGATGCACTTCCGATCCGAGCAATAGGCTCATTCGCAACGAGCAATTAGCTCTAATGCATTCGTCTCTATCCATACTCCCATAGCGGAGTCCATTCGATACTTTATACTATTTCTAATTCTCATTGTAATCGCTAGTCAGTAACTTAGAACTTAGTCAAGTGTATTTAGTATAGTGAAATCATAGAATATAGTTTATTTTTACCAGATTCAAAGTATCTTTATTCGAGTCCAAATACAATTCCTTAATTCTACTCCACGGGTACGCTCGCGATTATTCTATTTCTATATCTCATCTGCGATAGTCTTGAGGCTCGACGACTAGAGCGAACCAGCGCTTAGTTGCTCCATCCTCACTTCTACCGTATACAGAATATCTTGCGCCCAGGTTGATCCCGGTAAGCTAGAGCGAACCAACGCTTAGCCGCGCCGTACTCGACCGAAGTTCAAGTATTCTCGACGAGCCTTGCACCTCCGACAAAGCGTACACGACGCGCGGGGAGGAGAGAGTTTATTCGTCGTCTCGCTCGGGAATACGTGGGTGATGCACCAGAATATTCAATTTCCTGCGTTCGAGTCCTGGTACCTGTGAAGGAGGTTTCCTTCGCCGCACGACCCGTACCTCCGTTCCAACCGTACGCCGCCGCCATCCCGGTTGCGGATCCAAGGCGCTCCAGGTACCTGGAAAGAGAAATCAGACAGCGGAATCAAGCCTTCGCAAGGTAAGTTTAGTGTTAGTTACCGTTTTATCGAGTCCGAAACGCCAACGAACCCGGTCCGGACGCAATTCGCGTTATTTTCGGGAACGGTTACGACTTTGTGCCACCGTTGCGAGCGCAACCGCACCTCGGGACGTGACACGAAAGTTATTTTTGGTGACAGCGGTGGGATAGCCACGCGTTTCCTCCGGAAATTCCGCCGAAAGGAACCGCGAAACTAGATATGGCAACCCGGACTCCGACAAAAACGCGCCAGCAGACACAGCGAGCCGCCGCGATGGCCGATTCCGAACGCGAAAAACGCACTAGCAGAACGCTCGACTTCCAAGACGCTATCTCCGAGCCTCTTCCTAGTACCGCGCAACAAAATACTTCCGCGAAAAATACGAAAACGACCGATCCTAGTAATGCCGCGTTGCTCCAGCAAATAGAAATTCTACGTCGTGAAATAGAATCTATCCGCAGAACGCCTGATTTAACGCGCGACGATACCGTTTCTCTGGATATTCCTCGGGGAAATCCGCTTTCCGGACATAATTCGAGCTCCGATTTTAATACAAATAGTTCGCAACACGACGAGCTATCGCTTAAGCAGGCCCTCGAAGCCGTGCCGACATTCGATGGTCAGAACATTCCAATTCTTCAGTTTACCCGAGCGTGTAAACGCGCTTATGAGCTTATCCCTAATGGGTGCGAGCGAACTTTCACACGCCTGCTTAAGGGAAAACTCAAGGGTCGTGCCTACGCCGCGCTAGAAGACGAGCCGTGTTACACAATACTCGAATTAACGGACGTTCTTCGCAGCACTTTTTGCTCCGTAAAATCAGCTCATCATTATCGGGGTGAACTTGCTAATATATTTATGCGCGCGAACGAGCACATTCTAGATTACATCGGTCGAGTAAAAGATCTTAGAACCGCTATAATTGATTGCGAGAGGCTTGCTCGACGAGACACACCGGAATCGCTCGATGACGTAGACGCGCTCACCCTACAATGTTTTAAAGACGGTCTCATTCCGGAAATTCGAATGCAAATGACTATAAGTTCATTCGGTACATTGCGAGAAACGTTCGCTCGAGCGCGGGAGCTCTATCAAATGCACGAACGTGATTGCAACCGGCTAGGTAGATCGCGTGTCGCGCGACCAGAATCGCGCGAAAAACCAGCCGAAGTTATTTGCCGAAAATGTAATAATATCGGACATTACGCGACCGAGTGTCGGCTCAGACCGCCATCGCCGTACCGACCGCAGGAATACTTGCGATCCAGGGACGTACCGCCTCCTACTCGAGGCCCCGCGTACGAACAACCGAGACAAATCGTAGCCAGGGACGCGCCCAAATTTTGTCGCTATTGCAAGACCCCGGGGCACGAAATAGGCGAGTGCCGCAAAAGACAGTACAACAACGCGGTAAATAAAAATTCGGGAAACGACAATGGCCTCCGCACCCGCCGCGAGACAGGTGGCGAGGCCGCGCACCAAGTCCGTCCTCTCGCCGCGAACAACTCCAACGCGGAAATCGACGAAACGCCGCGATAAACATAACCGGAAAAACTAGCACGCCAAACGTAGTTCTAAAATCCGATCTTCTAATTTCACCAACTCGCTTCATGGTGGACACTGGGGCGGAAATAAATATTATAAAACGTTCGGCTCTAAAAGCATCCGCGCGAATCGATAAGTCCGAGATCGTAATAATAACAGGGGTAACCGATGGCAAAACCGCAACCTTAGGGACGGTGAATCTTGTCATTTTCGGTCGCGTCGTTCCTTTTAATGTGGTCGAGGATGATTTTCCCCTTAAACCAAGCGGGATCCTCGGCTCCGGGTTCTGTATGGACGCAGAAATCTCTTTTCCAAATAAAATAATCAAATGGAATGGTAAGAGAATTCCTTTCGAAGACGATATCGAAGCACTCGAGGAACCGTCACCGGACTCGAAAATAAAGCCTCTCCTATCGCCGAAACGTAAACAAGCGCCGCGCACGGAATCTATTCCCCCTCCGCCGCCGCGCCCGCCGCGTAAATCATCGCCTCCGCTGAAACGCGATGCAGCAACGAAATCGAAGCTTCGAACGCAAGACAAAGCAGCTTCTCCGAAGTCAGGAGACCGTATCTCCATTCCGCCGAGATCAAATATCGGTATCAAGGTCCGCGTAGTTAATTCGAACCTCGCGGAAGGTATAATTCCCCGTATCGATCTTGCGCCGGGTATATTTTTCGGAAACGCTCTCGTCAGAGTAATTCGGGGCAAAGCGGTAACTCGAATAATTAATTCATCCGACCGCGCCGTCGAAATCGCGTTACCAGAAATCGTACTTGAGCCCGCGCAAATCATGACTCCCCTCCACGAGGAGGATAGTCCGTCGCTGTATCCGGTTTTTTCTAAATCTACTAAATCTAACGTATCCGCCGTACCGATCGGCTCATCCCAAAAAGAGAAAACTTCTATTTCTTTCTCGAGTCAGACACCATATTCGACACTCGAAACTCCTCCTTCGCGTTGCAAAATCGCGAATGTTCAACAAATCTCCTATGCTCAGGCGGTTAAAAATAATATACAACAGGCGCCGTTAAAACAGACATCGAAATCCGCCAATCCTTCGAAATCTCGCCTAGATCGAATTCTTAGTCTCCTCCGTCTCGACCACCTCAACGCAGAGGAAAGAGAGCACGTCGTCCGTCTCGTTCAAAGCACGCAGGAGCTTTTTCACATTGAGGGGGATAAATTAGGGCATACGTCAGCAACCACGCACAAGATTCCAACCGTCGACGACCGCCCCGTCAATGTGAAACAATACCGTTTCCCACCAGCTCATAAGGAGGAGATTCGACGACAAGTCGACAAATTTTTACAAAATGGTGTCATCTCTCCGTCAAAATCACCATATAATTCGCCATTGTGGGTTGTCCCAAAGAAACCGGACTCCTTGGGCAACAAGCAATGGCGCGTCGTCATCGACTACCGCGCACTCAATGAGAAATCTGTCGCCGATGCCTATCCCCTCCCTTGCATTACCGAGATACTTGATCAGCTCGGGAGTGCGAAGTATTTTAGTACATTCGATCTCGCGAGCGGATTTCACCAGATCCCAATGGAGCCCGCCGATGCTCCTAAAACTGCTTTTTCGACGCCTCACGGGCATTATGAATTTAAAAGAATGCCATTCGGATTAAAAAATGCGCCAGCAACGTTCCAACGACTTATGGACAATGTCCTGTCCGGTCTCCAGGGGAACGAAATTTTCGTCTATTTGGACGACATTGTTATCTACGCTAGCTCTCTTCAAGAACATCGACTTAAATTCGATAAATTAACTCAACGGCTCAAAGAAGCTAATTTAGTATTGCAGCCGGATAAGTGCGAATTCTTGAGGAGAGAAGTAAGCTATTTGGGTCATATTATCAGTGAGCACGGTGTAAAACCTGACCCTGCGAAAATTAGCGCCGTCAAAAATTTTCCGCGCCCGCGCAACGCGAAACAGATCAAACAATTCCTCGGGCTCGCGGGATACTACAGGCGGTTCATCGCAAATTTTTCCAATATTGCTAAGCCTCTAACGAATTTGTTAAAAAAGGACGCGCCCTTTGTATGGCGTAACGAGCATGAGAATTCATTCGTCAAACTCCGAGATTGCCTATGCGAAGCGCCTATCTTGCAGTACCCCAACTTTAAACAACCATTCGTGATAACGACCGACGCGTCCGCCGAAGCTATTGGTGCTATCTTGAGTCAAGGACCAATAGGCCGCGACTTGCCAATCGCGTACACGTCGCGACTGTTAAACGCTGCGGAGAAAAACTACTCCACGATCGAGAAGGAGTGTCTGGCGATTGTCTACGCCGTCCATTACTTTCGTCCATACATATACGGTAATCAATTCAAACTCGTTACCGACCATCGACCGTTAGTGTGGATGAATTCGGTCAAGGACCCGTCAAGTAGACTCGTACGGTGGAGGCTTAAGTTAGCGGAATTTGACTACGAGATGGTCTATAAAAGTGGAAAAACGAACCTTAATGCGGACGCATTGTCGCGGAATCCCGCTCAAATTTTTCCGCTCTCGTATTCAGAAAACTCGGAGGACGACATCTTCGATGTGCCTCCGGAAACCCGTAAAAAGTATACCACACTAGCGCCTCCTCCTACTCCGGTAACATCAGAACCTGAATTACCGACTCCAGGCACGTCCTTCCGTACCAACACAGCACCACCTCCGCAAGTCGCCAGCGACAGCACCGACTTCTATACTCCTGCTCCAAATGAATTTTTCCGACGCGAACCTCTATTTAATTTCAGCCGTGACGCATTATCAACGCGACGAGACAATGTAGTTGTCTTCGTCACGCAATCTGGGCACCCCTATGACACGGGCGCCAAAGATCTAGCAAACGCTGAAAAATTCCTCCTAAACAAAAATCACGTCCTTACCAAAGCCAAAGTCATACAAATCGGAAACGAATTCCAAATCCAGCTTCCAATCATCGAACATTCCACCAGATCAATCAATTTCCAGACCGTAATAGAAACATTCAGATCCTTGTGCGACGTTGTAAACGAATTACAATTACAAACATTTAGTATCGCACAAACCTATCTAGACTCCGTATCCTGGTCCCGAATCCAGAAAATCCTTCAAGACCTGTTTTACGAAACAACTGTCCAGATTACGGTCTGCCAGGGCCTCATTAAAACCCCTTCGGTCGAAGAGCGACTGAAAATAATAAGAGAAAACCACGACTCCCCTGTGGGAGGTCACAAAGGGGTTAATAAAACTTATTCTCGCATCAGACAACAATACTTTTGGCCAAACATGAAAACACAAATACAAGAATATATTGGCAAATGTAAAAGTTGTCAGACAGAGAAACTGGTCCGGGTAAAGACCAGACAGCCTCTCACTTTAACCGACACCCCTGGCAGGGCATTCGATAAGATTTCAATGGACGTAATGGGTCCTCTTCCCGAAACTTCCGACGGTTATACGAGTATCCTCACGATCCAAGATCTCCTCACTAAATACTCAGTCGCAGTTCCTCTCAAAACCACCACCGCAGTAGACATTGCCGAAGCTTTAATAAAAGAATTCATTTGTAAGTTCGGATGCCCGAAAGGCATACTCACGGACCAAGGTTCGAACTTTATAAACAGCTTGATTAAAGCCATAGCAATCAAATTCCGTATTAAGCAATACAAGTCCACTGCGTTCCATCCACAGACAAACGGGTCCGTTGAACGATCTCACCACGTCCTGGCCGAATATCTGAAGCATTACATAGAGTCGAGTAACGATTGGGTGAATTGGTTACCGTATGCAATGTTTTCATACAACACCAGTGTGCACGAGGGTACATTATACACCCCACACGAACTAGTGTTCGGCAGGATAGCTAGGACGCCGTCAGCCACTCCTTTTCAGGACAGCTCTGATAACGAAACTTATAGCGACTATCTTATACAACTTCAGGAGAAAATCTCGAAATCTCAGGATTTGGCTAAAGCCAATCTAGACAATGCGAAACGCCGTTCTAAATATTATTATGACCGAAATCTCAATGTCCAAAACTTCGAGGTAGGCCAATGGGTCTATCTTTTAAAAGAGCCGAACAAACATAAGTTCCAGGCACAGTATTCTGGACCGTACCGTATCCTCGAAATTTTGGGCAATTGTAATGTTAAGCTGAATGTAAAAGGGCGCCATAAAATTGTTCATACGAACAAAATCAAAATTTGTAAACGAATGCATAGTATGCAGAGTGTGGATGCTAGTGAAAGAAAAGTGCGAAAAACTGAAAATGAAGTCAGTGAGAGCAGTGACATTCAAACGAACGCTGAAAGTGGAAGCGACGAAAGTGCCTGCAATCCGAAGGAAGCCCGCAGCCACGGTCCAAACTCCAAACGTTATCGCCAGGATCAACCAGGCGAAAAACCTCAGATTCCGCAGCATCCAGCCGACAGGACCAAGAGAAGGATCCAGCATCCCGAAATCTACCCAACAGACAAGAGATCTCGGCATGGCCGAGATTCTTTTTCCAAGGGGGGTGGTGTAACGTCAGGCGTACCGCCTGCCACCCTCCGGCGTCCACCTCATCATCCCCAGCATCCGTATCCGGAGCCCCTGCACACGGGCCACCCGCCGACTCGCCGTCCCTACAGAAGGAGACAAAGGTACGAGAGGGAAGAGGGATGCAGCATGCCGCGCCCACGCGCGATCTCCACACACGAGGGGGAGGACTTCACCCCGTATTACGAGGGCGAGGAGCTCTCCGACACGTACTGGGTCGAATCCCCAGCAATCACGAAGCCCTATACGTACTTCTCGTACATGTGGGATTAGAATAAGCACACTACTCACCTATGTACATACACACCAACACACACCTAGATTTAAGTGAATATATGTATATATTTTATTCATGCACGGTTATGTTCCGTGCACTCGCGCGCACACTCGACGCTCGCGGCTCACGCTTAACGCGGGCCGCGCCCCACTCCGAACGGCCGCCCCACCACGAGGGCCGAGCGGCCGCCCTACTCCGACCGTCCGCCCCACCGCGAGGGCCCAGCGACTCGCGCGCCGCGCGACCCGAGGAGGTCGCGGACGCGAGATCCGAGAGTCAGTTCCAATCTCACCTCCGAACGGGAGAGTTGGTATCTCATCTCCGAACTGGAGAGTTCGTATCTCATCTCCGAACCGAGGAGTTCTAATCCAGCATCCGAACGATGCACTTCCGATCCGAGCAATAGGCTCATTCGCAACGAGCAATTAGCTCTAATGCATTCGTCTCTATCCATACTCCCATAGCGGAGTCCATTCGATACTTTATACTATTTCTAATTCTCATTGTAATCGCTAGTCAGTAACTTAGAACTTAGTCAAGTGTATTTAGTATAGTGAAATCATAGAATATAGTTTATTTTTACCAGATTCAAAGTATCTTTATTCGAGTCCAAATACAATTCCTTAATTCTACTCCACGGGTACGCTCGCGATTATTCTATTTCTATATCTCATCTGCGATAGTCTTGAGGCTCGACGACTAGAGCGAACCAGCGCTTAGTTGCTCCATCCTCACTTCTACCGTATACAGAATATCTTGCGCCCAGGTTGATCCCGGTAAGCTAGAGCGAACCAACGCTTAGCCGCGCCGTACTCGACCGAAGTTCAAGTATTCTCGACGAGCCTTGCACCTCCGACAAAGCGTACACGACGCGCGGGGAGGAGAGAGTTTATTCGTCGTCTCGCTCGGGAATACGTGGGTGATGCACCAGAATATTCAATTTCCTGCGTTCGAGTCCTGGTACCTGTGAAGGAGGTTTCCTTCGCCGCACGACCCGTACCTCCGTTCCAACCGTACGCCGCCGCCATCCCGGTTGCGGATCCAAGGCGCTCCAGGTACCTGGAAAGAGAAATCAGACAGCGGAATCAAGCCTTCGCAAGGTAAGTTTAGTGTTAGTTACCGTTTTATCGAGTCCGAAACGCCAACGAACCCGGTCCGGACGCAATTCGCGTTATTTTCGGGAACGGTTACGACTTTGTGCCACCGTTGCGAGCGCAACCGCACCTCGGGACGTGACAGCATTTACATGCATTTGAAGTGTAGACGAGGAATACATAACACTTCGCAAATCATATTATATCTTACCATGAAACATAGAAATGAGATGCGATATCGAGTTTTAAGAAGCATTAGAAAGCTATTTCTAACGATACGTAGGCATCTGCAAACGCTATTTCCTAGCAAAGAAGTGTCGCATTTACATTTATTTGAAGTGTAGACGAGGAATACATAACTCTTCGCAAATCATATTATATCTTACCATGAAACATAGAAATGAGATGCGATATCGCATTTTAAGAAGCATTAGAACTCTATTGCTACGATACGTAGACATCTGCAATCGCTATTTCCTAGCAAGGAAGTGTCGCATTTACATTCATTTGAAGTGTAGACGAGGAATACATGATACTTCGCAAATCATATTATATCTTACCATGAAACATAGAAATGAGATGCGATATCGCGTTTTAAGAAGCATTAGAACACCATTGCTACGATAGGTAGACATTTGCAAGCGCTATTTACTAGCAAAGAAGTGTCGCATTTACATTTATTTGAAGTGTAGACGAGGAATACATAACTCTTCGCAAATCATATTATATCTTACCATGAAACATAGAAATGAGATGCGATATCGCGTTTTAGTAAGCTTTAGAACACTATTGCTACGATAGGTAGACATTTGCAAACGCTATTTCCTAGCAAAGAAGTGTCGCATTTACATTTATTTGAAGTGTAGACGAGGAATACAAAACTCTTCGCAAATCATATTATATCTTACCATGAAACATAGAAATGAGATGCGATATCGCGTTTTAAGAAGCATTAGAACTCTATTGCTACGATACCTAGACATCTGCAGACGCTATGTCCTAGCAAGGAAGTGTCGCATTTACATTCATTTGAAGTGTAGGCGAGGAATACATGATACTTCGCAAATCATATTATATCTTACCATGAAACATAGAAATGGGATGCGATATCGCGTTTTAAGAAGCATTAGAACACTATTACTACGATAGGTAGACATTTGCAAACGCTATTTCCTAGCAAATAAGTGTCGCATTCACATTCATTTGAAGTGTAGGCGAGGAATACATAACACTTCGCAAATCATATTATATCTTACCATGAAACATAGAAATGTGATGCGATATCGTGCTTTAAGAAGCATTAGAACTCTATTGCTACGATACGTAGACATCTGCAAACGCTATTTCCTAGCGAGGAAGTGACGCATTCACATTCATTTGAAGTGTAGACGAGGAATACATAACACTTCGCAAACCATATTATATCTTACCATGAAACATAGAAATGAGATGCAATATCGCGTTTTAAGAATCATAAGAACTCTATTGCTACAATACGTAGACATCTGCAAACGCTATTTCCTTGCAAGGAAGAGTCGCATTTACATTCATTTGAAGTGTAGACGAGGAATACAGGACACTTCGAAAATCATATTATATCTTACCATGAAACATAGAAATGAGATGCGATATCGCGTTTTAAGAAGCATTAGAAAGCTTTTGCTACGACAGGTAGACATTTGCAAACGCTATTTCCTAGCAAAGAAGTGTCGCATTTACATTCATTTGAAGTGTAGACGAGGAATACATAACACTTCGCAAATCATATTATATCTTACCATGAAACATAGAAATGAGATGCGATATCGCGTTTTAAGATGCATTAGAACTCTATTGCTACGATACCTAGACATCTGCAGACGCTATTTCCTAGCAAGCAAATGTCGCAATTACATTCATTTGAAGTGTAGACGAGGAATACATGATACTTCGCAAATCATATTATATCTTACCATGAAACATAGAAATGTGATGCGATATCGTGCTTTAAGAAGCATTAGAACTCTATTGCTACGATACGTAGACATCTGCAAACGCTATTTCCTAGCGAGGAAGTGTCGCATTCACATTCATTTGAAGTGTAGACGAGGAATACATAACACTTCGCAAACCATATTATATCTTACCATGAAACATAGAAATGAGATGCAATATCGCGTTTTAAGAATCATAAGAACTCTATTGCTACAATACGTAGACATCTGCAAACGCTATTTCCTTGCAAGGAAGAGTCGCATTTACATTCATTTGAAGTGTAGACGAGGAATACAGGACACTTCGAAAATCATATTATATCTTATCATGAAACATAGAAATGAGATGCGATATCGCGTTTTAAGAAGCATTAGAAAGCTTTTGCTACGACAGGTAGACATTTGCAAACGCTATTTCCTAGCAAAGAAGTGTCGCATTTACATTCATTTGAAGTGTAGACGAGGAATACATAACACTTCGCAAATCATATTATATCTTACCATGAAACATAGAAATGAGATGCGATATCGCGTTTTAAGATGCATTAGAACTCTATTGCTACGATACCTAGACATCTGCAGACGCTATTTCCTAGCAAGCAAATGTCGCAATTACATTCATTTGAAGTGTAGACGAGGAATAGATGATACTTCGCAAATCATATTATATCTTACCATGAAACATAGAAATGAGATGCGATATCGCGTTTTAGGAATCATTAGAACACTATTGCTACGATAGGTAGACATTTGCAAACGCTATTTCCTAGGAAAGAAGTGTCGCATTTACATTCATTTGAAGTGTAGTCGAGGAATACATAACACTTCGCAAATCATATTATATCTTACCATGAAACATAGAAACGAGATGCGATATCGCGTTTTAAGAATCATATGAACTCTATTGCTACGATGCCTAGACATCTGCAGACGCTATTTCCTAGCAAGGAAGTGTCGCATTTACATTCATTTGAAGTGTAGACGAGGAATACATGATACTTCGCAAATCATATTATATCTTACCATGAAACATAGAAATGAGATGCAATATCGCGTTTTAAGAATCATAAGAACTCTATTGCTACGATACGTAGACATCTGCAAACGCTATTTCCTAGCAAACAAGTGTCGCATTTACATTCATTTGAAGTGTAGACGAGAAATACATAACACTTCGCAAATCATATTATATCTTACCATGAAACATAGAAATGAAATGCGATATCGCGCTTTAAGAAGCATTAGAACTCTATTGCTACGATACCTAGACATCTGCAGACGCTATTTCCTAACAAGGAAGTGTCGCATTTACATTCATTTGAAGTGTAGACGAGGAATACATGATACTTCGCAAATCATATTATATCTTACCATGAAACATAGAAATGAGATGCAATATCGCCTTTTAAGAATCATAAGAACTCTATTGCTACGATACGTAGACATCTGCAAACGCTATTTCCTTGCAAGGAAGTGTCGCATTTACATTCATTTGAATCGTTGACGAGGAATGCATAACACTCCGCAAATCATATTACATCTTACCATGAAACATAGAAATGAGATGCGATATCGAGTTTTAAGAAGCATTAGAACTCTATTGCTACGATACCTAGACATCTGCAGACGCTATTTCCTAGCAAGGAAGTGTCGCATTTAAATTCACTTGAAGTGTAGACGTGGAATACATAACACTTCGCAAATCATGTTATATCTTGCCATGAAACATAGAAATGAGATGCGATATCGCGTTCTAAGAATCATAAGAACTCTATTGCTACGATACGTAGACATCTGCAAACGCTATTTCCTTGCAAGGAAGTGTCGCATTTACATTCATTTGAATCGTAGACGAGCAATGCATAACACTTTGCAAATCATATTACATCTTACCATGAAACATAGAAATGAGATGCGATCTCGAGTTTTAAGAAGCATTAAAACTCTATTGCTACGATACCTAGACATCTGCAGACGCTATTTCCTAGCAAGGAAGTGTCGCATTTACATTCATTTGAATCGTAGACGAGGAGTGCATAACACTTCGCAAATCATATTACATCTTACCATGAAACATAGAAATGAGATGCGATATCGAGTTTTAAGAAGCATTAGAACTCTATTGCTACGATACCTAGACATCTGCAGACGCTATTTCCTAGCAAGGAAGTGTCGCATTTACATTCATTTGAAGTGTGGATGAGGAATACATGATACTTCGCAAATCATATTATATCTTACCATGAAACATAGAAATGAGATGCGATATCGCGTTTTAAGAATCATATGAACTCTATTGCTACGATACGTAGACATCTGCAATCGCTATTTCCTTGCAAGGATGTGTCGCATTTACATTCATTTGAATCGTAGAAGAGGAATGCATAACACTTCGCAATGAATATTATATCTTATCATGAAACATAGATATGAGATGCAATATCTCGTTTTAAGAAGCATTTGAACTCTATTGCTTCGATACGTAGACATCTGCAAACGCTATATCCTTGCAAGGAAGTGTCGCATTTACATTCATTTGAAGTGTAGACGAGGAATACATAACACTTCGCAAATCATATTATATCTTACCATGAAACATAGGAATGAGATGCGATATCGCGTTTTAAGAAGCATTAGAAAGCTTTTGCTACGATAGGTAGACATTTGCAAACGCTCTTTCCTAGCAAAGAAGTGTCGCTTTTACATTCATTTGAAGTGTAGACGAGGAATACATAACACTTCGCAAATCATATTATATCTTACCATGAAACATAGAAATGAGATGCGATATCGCGTTTTAAGATGCATTAGAACTCTATTGCTACGATACCTAGACACCTGCAGACGCTATTTCCTAGCAAGCAAGTGTCGCATTTACATTCATTTGAAGTGTAGACGAGGAATACATAACACTTCGCAAATCATATTATATCTTACCATGAAACATAGAAATGAAATGCGATATCGCGTTTTAAGAAGCATTAGAACTCTATTGCTACGATACCTAGACATCTGCAGACGCTATTTCCTAGCAAGGAAGTGTCGCATTTACATTCATTTGAATCGTAGACGAGGAGTGCATAACACTTCGCAAATCATATTACATCTTACCATGAAACATAGAAATGAGATGCGATATCGCATTTTAAGAAGCATTAGAAAGCTATTGCTAACGATACGTAGGCATCTGCAGACGCTATTTCCTAGCGAGGAAGTGTCGCATTCACATTCATTTGAAGTGTAGACGTGGAATACATAACACTTCGCAAATCATGTTATATCTTACCATGAAACATAGAAAAGAGATGCGATATCGCGTTTTAAGAAGCATTAGAACTCTATTGCTACGATACGTAGACATCTGCAATCGCTATTTCCTTGCAAGGATGTGTCGCATTTACATTCATTTGAATCGCAGAAGAGGAATGCATAACACTTCGCAATGAATATTATATCTTATCATGAAACATAGATATGAGATGCAATATCTCGTTTTAAGAAGCATTTGAACTCTATTGCTTCGATACGTAGACATCTGCAAACGCTATATCCTTGCAAGGAAGTGTCGCATTTACATTCATTTGAAGTGTAGACGAGGAATACATGATACTTCGCAAATGATATCATATCTTACCATGAAACATAGATATGAGATGCAATATCTCGTTTTAAGAAGCATTTGAACTCTATTTCTTCGATACGTAGACATCTGCAAACGCTATTTCCTTGCAAGGAAGTGTCGCATTTACATTTATTTGAAGTGTAGACGAGGAATACATAACTCTTCGCAAATCATATTATATCTTACCATGAAACATAGAAATGAGATGCGATATCGCATTTTAAGAAGCATTAGAACTCTATTGCTACGATACCTAGACATCTGCAGACGCTATTTCCTAGCAAGGAAGTGTCGCATTTCCATTCTTTTGAAGTGTAGACGAGGAATGCATAACACTTCGCAAATCATATTATATCTTACCATGAAACATAGAAATGAGATGCGATATCGCGTTTTAAGAAGCATTAGAACACTATTGCTACGATAGGTAGACATTTGCAAACGCTATTTCCTAGGAAAGAAGTGTCGCATTTACATTCAATTGAAGTGTAGTCGAGGAATACATAACACTTCGCAAATCATATTATATCTTACCATGAAACATAGAAATGAGATGCGATATCGCGTTTTAAGAAGCATCAGAAATCTATTGCTACGGTACGTAGACATCTGCAAACGCTATTAACTTGCAAGGAAGTGTCGCATTCACATTCATTTGAAGTGTAGACGAGGAATACATAACACTTCGCATATTATATTATATCTTACCATGAAACATAGAAATGAGATGCGATATCGCGTTTTAAGGATCATAAGAACTCTATTGCTACGATACGTAGACATCTGCAAACGCTATTTCCTTGAAAGGAAGTGTCGCATTTACATTCATTTGAAGTGTAGACGAGGAATGCATAACACTTCGTAAATCATGTTATATCTTGCCATGAAACATAGAAATGAGATGCGATATCGCGTCTTAAGAATCATAAGAACTCTATTGCTACGATACGTAGACATCTGCAAACGCTATTTCCTTGCAAGGAAGTGTCGCATTTACATTCATTTGAATCGTAGACGAGGAATGCATAACACTTCGCAAAGCATATTACATCTTACCATGAAACATAGAAATGAGATGCGATATCGAGTTTTAAGAAGCATTAGATTTCTATTGCTACGATACCTAGACATCTGCAGACGCTATTTCCTAGCAAGGAAGTGTCGCATCTACATTCATTTGAATCGTAGACGAGGAATGCATAACACTTCGCAAATCATATTACATCTTACCATGAAACATAGAAATGAGATGCGATATCGAGTTTTAAGAAGCATTAGAACTCTATTGCTACGATACCTAGACATCTGCAGACGCTATTTCCTAGCAAGGATGGGTCGCATTTACATTCGTTTGAAGTGTAGACGAGGAATACATAACACTTCGCAAATCATATTATATCTTACCATGAAACATAGAAATGAGATGCGATATCGCGTTTTAAGAAGCATTAGAACACTATTGCTACGATAGGTAGACATTTGCAAACGCTATTTCCTACCAAATAAGTGTCGCATTTTCATTCATTTGAAGTGTAGGCGAGGAATACATAACACTTCGCAAATCATATTATATCTTACCATAGAACATAGAAATGAGATGCGATATCGCGCTTTAAGAAGCATTAGAACTCTATTGCTACGATACGTAGACATCTGCAAACGCTATTTCCTAGCGAGGAAGTGTCGCATTCACATTCATTTGAAGTGTAGACGAAGAATACATGACACTTCGCAAATCATATTATATCTTACCATGAAACATAGAAATGAGATGCGATATCGCGTTTTAAGAAGCATTAGAAAGCTATTGCTACGATACGTAGACATCTGCAATCGCTATTTCCTTGCAAGGAAGTGTCGCATTTACTTTCATTTGAATCGTAGACGAGGAATGCATAACACTTCGCAATGAATAATATATCTAATGAAACATAGATATGAGATGCAATATCTCGTTTTAAGAAGCATTTGAACACTATTGCTTCGATACGTAGACATCTGCAAACGCTATTTCCTTGCAAGGAAGTGTCGCATTTACATTCATTTGAAGTGTAGACTAGGAATGCATAACACTTCGCAAATCATGTTATATCTTGCCATGAAACATAGAAATGAGATGCGATATCGCGTTTTAGGAATCATAAGAACTCTATTGCTACGATACGTAGACATCTGCAAACGCTATTTCCTTGCAAGGAAGTGTCGCATTTACATTCATTTGAATCGTAGACGAGGAATGCATAACACTTCGCAAAGCATATTACATCTTAACATGAAACATAGAAATGAGATGCGATATCGAGTTTTAAGAAGCATTAGATTTCTATTGCTACGATACCTAGACATCTGCAGACGCTATTTCCTAGGAAGGAAGTGTCGCATTTACATTCATTTGAATCGTAGACGAGGAATGCATAACACTTCGCAAATCATATTACATCTTACCATGAAACATAGAAATGAGATGCGATATCGAGTTTTAAGAAGCATTAGAACTCTATTGCTACGATACCTAGACATCTGCAGACGCTATTTCCTAGCAAGGAAGGGTCGCATTTACATTCATTTGAAGTGTAGACGAGGAATAGAGGACACTTCGAAAATCATATTATATCTTACCATGAAACATAGAAATGAGATGCGATATCGCGTTTTAAGTAGCATTAGAAAGCTATTGCAACGATAGGTAGACATTTGCAAACGCTATTTCCTAGCAAAGTAGTGTCGCATTTACATTCATTTGAAGTGTAGACGAGGAATACATAACACTTCGCAAATCATATTATATCTTACCATGAAACATAGAAATGAGATCCGATATCGCGTTTTAAGATGCATTAGAACTCTATTGCTACGATACCTAGACATCTGCAGACGCTATTTCCTAGCAAGGAAGGGTCGCATTTACATTCATTTGAAGTGTAGACGAGGAATAGAGGACACTTCGAAAATCATATTATATCTTACCATGAAACATAGAAATGAGATGCGATATCGCGTTTTAAGAAGCATTAGAAAGCTATTGCAACGATAGGTAGACATTTGCAAACGCTATTTCCTAGCAAAGTAGTGTCGCATTTACATTCATTTGAAGTGTAGTCGAGGAATACATAACACTTCGCAAATCATATTATATCTTACCATGAAACATAGAAATGATATGCGATATCGCGTTTTAAGAAGCATTAGAACTCTGTTGCTACGATACGTAGACATCTGCAAACGCTATTTCCTAGCGAGGAAGTGTCGCATTCACATTCATTTGAAGTGTAGACGAGGAATACATAACACTTCGCAAATCATGTTATATCTTACCATGAAACATAGAAATGAGATGCAATATCGCGTTTTAAGAATCATAAGAACTCTATTACTACGATACGTAGACATCTGCACACTCTATTTCCTTGCAAGGAAGTGTCTCATTTACATTCATTTGAAGTGTAGTCGAGGAATACATGACACTTCGCAAATCACATTATATCTTACCATGAAACATAGAAATGAGATGCGATATCGCGTTTTAAGAAGCATTGGAAAGCTATTGCTAACGGTACGTAGGCATCTGCAAACGCTATTTCCTAGCGAGGAAGTGTCGCATTCACATTCATTTGAAGTGTAGACGAGGAATACATAACACTTCGCAAATCATGTTATATCTTACCATGAAACATAGAAACGAGATGTGATTTCGCGTTTTAAGAATCATATGAACTCTATTGCTACGATACGTAGACATCTGCAAACGCTATTTCCTTGCAAGGATGTGTCGCATTTACTTTCATTTGAATCGTAGACGAGGAATGCATAACACTTCGCAAATCATATTATATCTTACCATGAAACATAGAAATGAGATGCGATATCGCGTTTTAAGATGCATTAGAACTCTATTGCTACGATGCCTAGACATCTGCAGACGCTATTTCCTAGCAAGGAAGTGTCGCATTTACATTCATTTGAATCGTAGACGAGGAATGCATAACACTTCGCAAATCATATTACATCTTACCATGAAACATAGAAATGAGATACGATATCGAGTTTTAAGAAGCATTAGATCTCTATTGCTACGATACCTAGACATCTGCAGACGCTATTTCCTAGCAAGGAAGTGTCGCATTTACATTCATTTGAAGTGTAGACGAGGAATACATAACACTTCGCAAATCATATTACATCTTACCATGAAACATAGAAATGAGATGCGATATCGCGTTTTAAGAAGCATTAGAACTCTATTGTTACGATACCTAGACATCTGTAGACGCTATTTCCTAGCAAGGAAGTGTCGCATTTACATTTATTTGAAGTGTAGACGAAGAATACAAGACACTTCGCAAATCATATTATATCTTACCATGAAACATAGAAATGAGATGCGATATCGCGTTTTAAGAAGCATTGGAAAGCTATTGCTAACGATACGTAGGCATCTGCAAACGCTACTTCCTAGCGAGGAAGTGTCGCATTCACATTCATTTGAAGTGTAGACGAGGAATACATAACACTTCGCAAATCATGTTATATCTTACCATGAAACATAGAAACGAGATGTGATTTCGCGTTTTAAGAATCATATGAACTCTATTGCTACGATACGTAGACATCTGCAAACGCTATTTCCTTGCAAGGATGTGTCGCATTTACATTCATTTGAATCGTAGACGAGGAATGCATAACACTTCGCAAATCATATTATATCTTACCATGAAACATAGAAATGAGATGCGATATCGCGTTTTAAGATGCATTAGAACTCTATTGCTACGATGCTTAGACATCTGCAGAAGCTATTTCCTAGCAAGGAAGTGTCGCATTTACATTCATTTGAATCGTAGACGAGGAATGCATAACACTTCGCAAATCATATTACATCTTACCATGAAACATAGAAATGAGATGCGATATCGAGTTTTAAGAAGCATTAGAACTCTATTGCTACGATACCTAGACATCTGCAGACGCTATTTCCTAGCAAGGAAGTGTCGCATTTACATTCATTTGAAGTGTAGACGAGGAATACATAACACTTCGCAAATCATATTACATCTTACCATGAAACATAGAAATGAGATGCGATATCGCGTTTTAAGAAGCATTAGAACTCTATTGTTACGATACCTAGACATCTGTAGACGCTATTTCCTAGCAAGGAAGTGTCGCATTTACATTTATTTGAAGTGTAGACGAAGAATACAAGACACTTCGCAAATCATATTATATCTTACCATGAAACATAGAAATGAGATGCGATATCGCGTTTTAAGAAGCATTGGAAAGCTATTGCTAACGATACGTAGACATCTGCAAACGCTATTTCCTTGCAAGGAAGTGTCGCATTTACATTCATTTGAAGTGTAGACGAGGAATACATGATACTTCGCAAATCATATTATATCCTACCATGAAACATAGGAATGAGATGCGATATCGCGTTTTAAGAAGCATTAGAAAGCTTTTGCTACGATAGGTAGACATTTGCAAACGCTATTTCCTAGCAAAGAAGTGTCGCATTTACATTCATTTGAAGTGTAGACGAGGAATACATGATACTTCGCAAATCATATTATATCTTACCATGAAACATAGATATGAGATGCAATATCTCGTTTTAAGAAGCATTTGAACTCTATTGCTTCGATACGTAGACATCTGCAAACGTGATATCCTTGCAAGGAAGTGTCGCATTTACATTCATTTGAAGTGTAGACGAGGAATACATGATACTTCGCAAATGATATCATATCTTACCATGAAACATAGAAATGAGATGCGATATCGCGTTTTAAGAATCATATGAACTCTATTGCTACGATACGTAGACATCTGCAATCGCTATTTCCTTGCAAGGATGTGTCGCATTTACATTCATTTGAATCGTAGAAGAGGAATGCATAACACTTCGCAATGAATATTATATCTTATCATGAAACATAGATATGAGATGCAATATCTCGTTTTAAGAAGCATTTGAACTCTATTGCTTCGATACGTAGACATCTGCAAACGCTATATCCTTGCAAGGAAGTGTCGCATTTACATTCATTTGAAGTGTAGACGAGGAATACATAATACTTCGCAAATCATATTATATCTTACCATGAAACATAGGAATGAGATGCGATATCGCGTTTTAAGAAGCATTAGAAAGCTTTTGCTACGATAGGTAGACATTTGCAAACGCTCTTTCCTAGCAAAGAAGTGTCGCATTTACATTCATTTGAAGTGTAGACGAGGAATACATAACACTTCGCAAATCATATTATATCTTACCATGAAACATAGAAATGAGATGCGATATCGCGTTTTAAGATGCATTAGAACTCTATTGCTACGATACCTAGACACCTGCAGACGCTATTTCCTAGCAAGCAAGTGTCGCATTTACATTCATTTGAAGTGTAGACGAGGAATACATAACACTTCGCAAATCATATTATATCTTACCATGAAACATAGAAATGAAATGCGATATCGCGTTTTAAGAAGCATTAGAACTCTATTGCTACGATACCTAGACATCTGCAGACGCTATTTCCTAGCAAGGAAGTGTCGCATTTACATTCATTTGAATCGTAGACGAGGAGTGCATAACACTTCGCCAATCATATTACATCTTACCATGAAACATAGAAATGAGATGCGATATCGCATTTTAAGAAGCATTAGAAACCTATTGCTAACGATACGTAGGCATCTGCAGACGCTATTTCCTAGCGAGGAAGTGTCGCATTCACATTCATTTGAAGTGTAGACGTGGAATACATAACACTTCGCAAATCATGTTATATCTTACCATGAAACATAGAAAAGAGATGCGATCTCGCGTTTTAAGAAGCATTAGAACTCTATTGCTACGATACCTAGACATCTGCAGACGCTATTTCCTAGCAAAGAAGTGTCGCATTTACATTCAATTGAAGTGTAGACGAGGAATACATGATACTTCGCAAATCATATTATATCTTACCATGAAACATAGATATGAGATGCAATATCTCGTTTTAAGAAGCATTTGAACTCTATTGCTTCGATACGTAGACATCTGCAAACGTTATATCCTTGCAAGGAAGTGTCGCATTTACATTCATTTGAAGTGTAGACGAGGAATACATGATACTTCGCAAATGATATCATATTTTACCATGAAACATAGATATGAGATGCAATATCTCGTTTTAAGAAGCATTTGAACTCTATTTCTTCGATACGTAGACATCTGCAAACGCTATTTCCTTGCAAGGAAGTGTCGCATTTACATTTATTTGAAGTGTAGACGAGGAAAACATAACTCTTCGCAAATCATATTATATCTTACCATGAAACATAGAAATGAGATGCGATATCGCATTTTAAGAAGCATTAGAACTCTATTGCTACGATACCTAGACATCTGCAGACGCTATTTCCTAGCAAGGAAGTGTCGCATTTACATTCTTTTAAAGTGTAGACGAGGAATGCATAACACTTCGCAAATCATATTATATCTTACCATGAAACATAGAAATGAGATGCGATATCGCGTTTTAAGAAGCATTAGAACACTATTGCTACGATAGGTAGACATTTGCAAACGCTATTTCCTACCAAATAAGTGTCGCATTTTCATTCATTTGAAGTGTAGGCGAGGAATACATAACACTTCGCAAATCATATTATATCTTACCATAAAACATAGAAATGAGATGCGATATCGCGCTTTAAGAAGCATTAGAACTCTATTGCTGCGATACGTAGACATCTGCAAACGCTATTTCCCAGCGAGGAAGTGTCGCATTCACATTCATTTGAAGTGTAGACGAAGAATACATGACACTTCGCAAATCATATTATATCTTACCATGAAACATAGAAATGAGATGCGATATCGCGTTTTAAGAAGCATTAGAAAGCTATTGCTACGATACGTAGACATCTGCAATCGCTATTTCCTTGCAAGGAAGTGTCGCATTTACATTCATTTGAATCGTAGACGAGGAATGCATAACACTTCGCAAAGCATATTACATCTTAACATGAAACATAGAAATGAGATGCGATATCGAGTTTTAAGAAGCATTAGATTTCTATTGCTACGATACCTAGACATCTGCAGACGCTATTTCCTAGGAAGGAAGTGTCGCATTTACATTCATTTGAATCGTAGACGAGGAATGCATAACACTTCGCAAATCATATTACATCTTACCATGAAACATAGAAATGAGATGCGATATCGAGTTTTAAGAAGCATTAGAACTCTATTGCTACGATACCTAGACATCTGCAGACGCTATTTCCTAGCAAGGAAGGGTCGCATTTACATTCATTTGAAGTGTAGACGAGGAATAGAGGACACTTCGAAAATCATATTATATCTTACCATGAAACATAGAAATGAGATGCGATATCGCGTTTTAAGAAGCATTAGAAAGCTATTGCAACGATAGGTAGACATTTGCAAACGCTATTTCCTAGCAAAGTAGTGTCGCATTTACATTCATTTGAAGTGTAGACGAGGAATACATAACACTTCGCAAATCATATTATATCTTACCATGAAACATAGAAATGAGATCCGATATCGCGTTTTAAGATGCATTAGAACTCTATTGCTACGATACCTAGACATCTGCAGACGCTATTTCCTAGCAAGGAAGTGTCGCATTCACATTCATTTGAAGTGTAGACGAGGAATGCATAACACTTCGCAAAGCATATTACATCTTACCATGAAACATGGAAATGAGATGCGATATCGAGTTTTAAGAAGCATTAGATTTCTATTGCTACGATACCTAGACATCTGCAGACGCTATTTCCTAGCAAGGAAGTGTCGCATCTACATTCATTTAAATCGTAGACGAGGAATGCATAACACTTCGCAAATCATATTACATCTTACCATGAAACATAGAAATGAGATGCGATATCGAGTTTTAAGAAGCATTAGAACTCTATTGCTACGATACCTAGACATCTGCAGACGCTATTTCCTAGCAAGGATGGGTCGCATTTACATTCGTTTGAAGTGTAGACGAGGAATACATAACACTTCGCAAATCATATTATATCTTACCATGAAACATAGAAATGAGATGCGATATCGCGTTTTAAGAAGCATTAGAACACTATTGCTACGATAGGTAGACATTTGCAAACGCTATTTCCTACCAAATAAGTGTCGCATTTTCATTCATTTGAAGTGTAGGCGAGGAATACATAACACTTCGCAAATCATATTATATCTTACCATAAAACATAGAAATGAGATGCGATATCGCGCTTTAAGAAGCATTAGAACTCTATTGCTACGATACGTAGACATCTGCAAACGCTATTTCCTAGCGAGGAAGTGTCGCATTCACATTCATTTGAAGTGTAGACGAAGAATACATGACACTTCGCAAATCATATTATATCTTACCATGAAACATAGAAATGAGATGCGATATCGCGTTTTAAGAAGCATTAGAAAGCTATTGCTACGATACGTAGACATCTGCAATCGCTATTTCCTTGCAAGGAAGTGTCGCATTTACATTCATTTGAATCGTAGACGAGGGATGCATAACACTTCGCAAAGCATATTACATCTTAACATGAAACATAGAAATGAGATGCGATATCGAGTTTTAAGAAGCATTAGATTTCTATTGCTACGATACCTAGACATCTGCAGACGCTATTTCCTAGCAAGGAAGGGTCGCATTTACATTCATTTGAAGTGTAGACGAGGAATAGAGGACACTTCGAAAATCATATTATATCTTACCATGAAACATAGAAATGAGATGCGATATCGCGTTTTAAGTAGCATTAGAAAGCTATTGCAACGATAGGTAGACATTTGCAAACGCTATTTCCTAGCAAAGTAGTGTCGCATTTACATTCATTTGAAGTGTAGACGAGGAATACATAACACTTCGCAAATCATATTATATCTTACCATGAAACATAGAAATGAGATCCGATATCGCGTTTTAAGATGCATTAGAACTCTATTGCTACGATACCTAGACATCTGCAGACGCTATTTCCTAGCAAGGAAGGGTCGCATTTACATTCATTTGAAGTGTAGACGAGGAATAGAGGACACTTCGAAAATCATATTATATCTTACCATGAAACATAGAAATGAGATGCGATATCGCGTTTTAAGAAGCATTAGAAAGCTATTGCAACGATAGGTAGACATTTGCAAACGCTATTTCCTAGCAAAGTAGTGTCGCATTTACATTCATTTGAAGTGTAGACGAGGAATACATAACACTTCGCAAATCATATTATATCTTACCATGAAACATAGAAATGAGATCCGATATCGCGTTTTAAGATGCATTAGAACTCTATTGCTACGATACCTAGACATCTGCAGACGCTATTTCCTAGCAAGGAAGTGTCGCATTTACATTCATTTGAAGTGTAGACGAGGAATACATGATACTTCGCAAATCATGTTATATCTTACCATGAAACATAGAAATGAGATGCGATATCGCGTTTTAAGAAGCATTAGAACACTATTGCTACGATAGGCAGACATTTGCAAACGCTATTTCCTAGCAAAGAAGTGTCGCATTTACATTCATTTGAAGTGTAGTCGAGGAATACATAACACTTCGCAAATCATATTATATCTTACCATGAAACATAGAAATGATATGCGATATCGCGTTTTAAGAAGCATTAGAACTCTGTTGCTACGATACGTAGACATCTGCAAACGCTATTTCCTAGCGAGGAAGTGTCGCATTCACATTCATTTGAAGTGTAGACGAGGAATACATAACACTTCGCAAATCATGTTATATCTTACCATGAAACATAGAAATGAGATGCAATATCGCGTTTTAAGAATCATAAGAACTCTATTACTACGATACGTAGACATCTGCACACTCTATTTCCTTGCAAGGAAGTGTCTCATTTACATTCATTTGAAGTGTAGTCGAGGAATACATGACACTTCGCAAATCACATTATATCTTACCATGAAACATAGAAATGAGATGCGATATCGCGTTTTAAGAAGCATTGGAAAGCTATTGCTAACGGTACGTAGGCATCTGCAAACGCTATTTCCTAGCGAGGAAGTGTCGCATTCACATTCATTTGAAGTGTAGACGAGGAATACATAACACTTCGCAAATCATGTTATATCTTACCATGAAACATAGAAACGAGATGTGATTTCGCGTTTTAAGAATCATATGAACTCTATTGCTACGATACGTAGACATCTGCAAACGCTATTTCCTTGCAAGGATGTGTCGCATTTACATTCATTTGAATCGTAGACGAGGAATGCATAACACTTCGCAAATCATATTATATCTTACCATGAAACATAGAAATGAGATGCGATATCGCGTTTTAAGATGCATTAGAACTCTATTGCTACGATGCCTAGACATCTGCAGACGCTATTTCCTAGCAAGGAAGTGTCGCATTTACATTCATTTGAATCGTAGACGAGGAATGCATAACACTTCGCAAATCATATTACATCTTACCATGAAACATAGAAATGAGATACGATATCGAGTTTTAAGAAGCATTAGAACTCTATTGCTACGATACCTAGACATCTGCAGACGCTATTTCCTAGCAAGGAAGTGTCGCATTTACATTCATTTGAAGTGTAGACGAGGAATACATGATACTTCGCAAATCATATTATATCCTACCATGAAACATAGGAATGAGATGCGATATCGCGTTTTAAGAAGCATTAGAAAGCTTTTGCTACGATAGGTAGACATTTGCAAACGCTATTTCCTAGCAAAGAAGTGTTGCATTTACATTCATTTGAAGTGTAGACGAGGAATACATGATACTTCGCAAATCATATTATATCTTACCATGAAACATAGATATGAGATGCAATATCTCGTTTTAAGAAGCATTTGAACTCTATTGCTTCGATACGTAGACATCTGCAAACGTGATATCCTTGCAAGGAAGTGTCGCATTTACATTCATTTGAAGTGTAGACGAGGAATACATGATACTTCGCAAATGATATCATATCTTACCATGAAACATAGAAATGAGATGCGATATCGCGTTTTAAGAATCATATGAACTCTATTGCTACGATACGTAGACATCTGCAATCGCTATTTCCTTGCAAGGATGTGTCGCATTTACATTCATTTGAATCGTAGAAGAGGAATGCATAACACTTCGCAATGAATATTATATCTTATCATGAAACATAGATATGAGATGCAATATCTCGTTTTAAGAAGCATTTGAACTCTATTGCTTCGATACGTAGACATCTGCAAACGCTATATCCTTGCAAGGAAGTGTCGCATTTACATTCATTTGAAGTGTAGACGAGGAATACATAATACTTCGCAAATCATATTATATCTTACCATGAAACATAGGAATGAGATGCGATATCGCGTTTTAAGAAGCATTAGAAAGCTTTTGCTACGATAGGTAGACATTTGCAAACGCTCTTTCCTAGCAAAGAAGTGTCGCATTTACATTCATTTGAAGTGTAGACGAGGAATACATAACACTTCGCAAATCATATTATATCTTACCATGAAACATAGAAATGAGATGCGATATCGCGTTTTAAGATGCATTAGAACTCTATTGCTACGATACCTAGACACCTGCAGACGCTATTTCCTAGCAAGCAAGTGTCGCATTTACATTCATTTGAAGTGTAGACGAGGAATACATAACACTTCGCAAATCATATTATATCTTACCATGAAACATAGAAATGAAATGCGATATCGCGTTTTAAGAAGCATTAGAACTCTATTGCTACGATACCTAGACATCTGCAGACGCTATTTCCTAGCAAGGAAGTGTCGCATTTACATTCATTTGAATCGTAGACGAGGAGTGCATAACACTTCGCAAATCATATTACATCTTACCATGAAACATAGAAATGAGATGCGATATCGCATTTTAAGAAGCATTAGAAACCTATTGCTAACGATACGTAGGCATCTGCAGACGCTATTTCCTAGCGAGGAAGTG
Source organism: Xylocopa sonorina (assembly GCF_050948175.1). Classification (NCBI taxonomy): domain Eukaryota; kingdom Metazoa; phylum Arthropoda; class Insecta; order Hymenoptera; family Apidae; genus Xylocopa; species Xylocopa sonorina. The sequence goes on along the minus strand of NC_135196.1, from coordinate 567,904 downwards.
TCGCATTCACATTCATTTGAAGTGTAGACGTGGAATACATAACACTTCGCAAATCATGTTATATCTTACCATGAAACATAGAAAAGAGATGCGATCTCGCGTTTTAAGAAGCATTAGAACTCTATTGCTACGATACCTAGACATCTGCAGACGCTATTTCCTAGCAAAGAAGTGTCGCATTTACATTCAATTGAAGTGTAGACGAGGAATACATGATACTTCGCAAATCATATTATATCTTACCATGAAACATAGATATGAGATGCAATATCTCGTTTTAAGAAGCATTTGAACTCTATTGCTTCGATACGTAGACATCTGCAAACGTTATATCCTTGCAAGGAAGTGTCGCATTTACATTCATTTGAAGTGTAGACGAGGAATACATGATACTTCGCAAATGATATCATATTTTACCATGAAACATAGATATGAGATGCAATATCTCGTTTTAAGAAGCATTTGAACTCTATTTCTTCGATACGTAGACATCTGCAAACGCTATTTCCTTGCAAGGAAGTGTCGCATTTACATTTATTTGAAGTGTAGACGAGGAAAACATAACTCTTCGCAAATCATATTATATCTTACCATGAAACATAGAAATGAGATGCGATATCGCATTTTAAGAAGCATTAGAACTCTACTGCTACGATACCTAGACATCTGCAGACGCTATTTCCTAGCAAGGAAGTGTCGCATTTACATTCTTTTAAAGTGTAGACGAGGAATGCATAACACTTCGCAAATCATATTATATCTTACCATGAAACATAGAAATGAGATGCGATATCGCGTTTTAAGAAGCATTAGAACACTATTGCTACGATAGGTAGACATTTGCAAACGCTATTTCCTACCAAATAAGTGTCGCATTTTCATTCATTTGAAGTGTAGGCGAGGAATACATAACACTTCGCAAATCATATTATATCTTACCATGAAACATAGAAATGAAATGCGATATCGCGTTTTAAGAAGCATTAGAACTCTATTGCTACGATACCTAGACATCTGCAGACGCTATTTCCTAGCAAGGAAGTGTCGCATTTACATTCATTTGAATCGTAGACGAGGAGTGCATAACACTTCGCAAATCATATTACATCTTACCATGAAACATAGAAATGAGATGCGATATCGCATTTTAAGAAGCATTAGAAACCTATTGCTAACGATACGTAGGCATCTGCAGACGCTATTTCCTAGCGAGGAAGTGTCGCATTCACATTCATTTGAAGTGTAGACGTGGAATACATAACACTTCGCAAATCATGTTATATCTTACCATGAAACATAGAAAAGAGATGCGATCTCGCGTTTTAAGAAGCATTAGAACTCTATTGCTACGATACCTAGACATCTGCAGACGCTATTTCCTAGCAAAGAAGTGTCGCATTTACATTCAATTGAAGTGTAGACGAGGAATACATGATACTTCGCAAATCATATTATATCTTACCATGAAACATAGATATGAGATGCAATATCTCGTTTTAAGAAGCATTTGAACTCTATTGCTTCGATACGTAGACATCTGCAAACGTTATATCCTTGCAAGGAAGTGTCGCATTTACATTCATTTGAAGTGTAGACGAGGAATACATGATACTTCGCAAATGATATCATATTTTACCATGAAACATAGATATGAGATGCAATATCTCGTTTTAAGAAGCATTTGAACTCTATTTCTTCGATACGTAGACATCTGCAAACGCTATTTCCTTGCAAGGAAGTGTCGCATTTACATTTATTTGAAGTGTAGACGAGGAAAACATAACTCTTCGCAAATCATATTATATCTTACCATGAAACATAGAAATGAGATGCGATATCGCATTTTAAGAAGCATTAGAACTCTACTGCTACGATACCTAGACATCTGCAGACGCTATTTCCTAGCAAGGAAGTGTCGCATTTACATTCTTTTAAAGTGTAGACGAGGAATGCATAACACTTCGCAAATCATATTATATCTTACCATGAAACATAGAAATGAGATGCGATATCGCGTTTTAAGAAGCATTAGAACACTATTGCTACGATAGGTAGACATTTGCAAACGCTATTTCCTACCAAATAAGTGTCGCATTTTCATTCATTTGAAGTGTAGGCGAGGAATACATAACACTTCGCAAATCATATTATATCTTACCATAAAACATAGAAATGAGATGCGATATCGCGCTTTAAGAAGCATTAGAACTCTATTGCTGCGATACGTAGACATCTGCAAACGCTATTTCCCAGCGAGGAAGTGTCGCATTCACATTCATTTGAAGTGTAGACGAAGAATACATGACACTTCGCAAATCATATTATATCTTACCATGAAACATAGAAATGAGATGCGATATCGCGTTTTAAGAAGCATTAGAAAGCTATTGCTACGATACGTAGACATCTGCAATCGCTATTTCCTTGCAAGGAAGTGTCGCATTTACATTCATTTGAATCGTAGACGAGGAATGCATAACACTTCGCAAAGCATATTACATCTTAACATGAAACATAGAAATGAGATGCGATATCGAGTTTTAAGAAGCATTAGATTTCTATTGCTACGATACCTAGACATCTGCAGACGCTATTTCCTAGGAAGGAAGTGTCGCATTTACATTCATTTGAATCGTAGACGAGGAATGCATAACACTTCGCAAATCATATTACATCTTACCATGAAACATAGAAATGAGATGCGATATCGAGTTTTAAGAAGCATTAGAACTCTATTGCTACGATACCTAGACATCTGCAGACGCTATTTCCTAGCAAGGAAGGGTCGCATTTACATTCATTTGAAGTGTAGACGAGGAATAGAGGACACTTCGAAAATCATATTATATCTTACCATGAAACATAGAAATGAGATGCGATATCGCGTTTTAAGAAGCATTAGAAAGCTATTGCAACGATAGGTAGACATTTGCAAACGCTATTTCCTAGCAAAGTAGTGTCGCATTTACATTCATTTGAAGTGTAGACGAGGAATACATAACACTTCGCAAATCATATTATATCTTACCATGAAACATAGAAATGAGATCCGATATCGCGTTTTAAGATGCATTAGAACTCTATTGCTACGATACCTAGACATCTGCAGACGCTATTTCCTAGCAAGGAAGTGTCGCATTCACATTCATTTGAAGTGTAGACGAGGAATGCATAACACTTCGCAAAGCATATTACATCTTACCATGAAACATGGAAATGAGATGCGATATCGAGTTTTAAGAAGCATTAGATTTCTATTGCTACGATACCTAGACATCTGCAGACGCTATTTCCTAGCAAGGAAGTGTCGCATCTACATTCATTTAAATCGTAGACGAGGAATGCATAACACTTCGCAAATCATATTACATCTTACCATGAAACATAGAAATGAGATGCGATATCGAGTTTTAAGAAGCATTAGAACTCTATTGCTACGATACCTAGACATCTGCAGACGCTATTTCCTAGCAAGGATGGGTCGCATTTACATTCGTTTGAAGTGTAGACGAGGAATACATAACACTTCGCAAATCATATTATATCTTACCATGAAACATAGAAATGAGATGCGATATCGCGTTTTAAGAAGCATTAGAACACTATTGCTACGATAGGTAGACATTTGCAAACGCTATTTCCTACCAAATAAGTGTCGCATTTTCATTCATTTGAAGTGTAGGCGAGGAATACATAACACTTCGCAAATCATATTATATCTTACCATAAAACATAGAAATGAGATGCGATATCGCGCTTTAAGAAGCATTAGAACTCTATTGCTACGATACGTAGACATCTGCAAACGCTATTTCCTAGCGAGGAAGTGTCGCATTCACATTCATTTGAAGTGTAGACGAAGAATACATGACACTTCGCAAATCATATTATATCTTACCATGAAACATAGAAATGAGATGCGATATCGCGTTTTAAGAAGCATTAGAAAGCTATTGCTACGATACGTAGACATCTGCAATCGCTATTTCCTTGCAAGGAAGTGTCGCATTTACATTCATTTGAATCGTAGACGAGGGATGCATAACACTTCGCAAAGCATATTACATCTTAACATGAAACATAGAAATGAGATGCGATATCGAGTTTTAAGAAGCATTAGATTTCTATTGCTACGATACCTAGACATCTGCAGACGCTATTTCCTAGCAAGGAAGGGTCGCATTTACATTCATTTGAAGTGTAGACGAGGAATAGAGGACACTTCGAAAATCATATTATATCTTACCATGAAACATAGAAATGAGATGCGATATCGCGTTTTAAGTAGCATTAGAAAGCTATTGCAACGATAGGTAGACATTTGCAAACGCTATTTCCTAGCAAAGTAGTGTCGCATTTACATTCATTTGAAGTGTAGACGAGGAATACATAACACTTCGCAAATCATATTATATCTTACCATGAAACATAGAAATGAGATCCGATATCGCGTTTTAAGATGCATTAGAACTCTATTGCTACGATACCTAGACATCTGCAGACGCTATTTCCTAGCAAGGAAGGGTCGCATTTACATTCATTTGAAGTGTAGACGAGGAATAGAGGACACTTCGAAAATCATATTATATCTTACCATGAAACATAGAAATGAGATGCGATATCGCGTTTTAAGAAGCATTAGAAAGCTATTGCAACGATAGGTAGACATTTGCAAACGCTATTTCCTAGCAAAGTAGTGTCGCATTTACATTCATTTGAAGTGTAGACGAGGAATACATAACACTTCGCAAATCATATTATATCTTACCATGAAACATAGAAATGAGATCCGATATCGCGTTTTAAGATGCATTAGAACTCTATTGCTACGATACCTAGACATCTGCAGACGCTATTTCCTAGCAAGGAAGTGTCGCATTTACATTCATTTGAAGTGTAGACGAGGAATACATGATACTTCGCAAATCATGTTATATCTTACCATGAAACATAGAAATGAGATGCGATATCGCGTTTTAAGAAGCATTAGAACACTATTGCTACGATAGGCAGACATTTGCAAACGCTATTTCCTAGCAAAGAAGTGTCGCATTTACATTCATTTGATGTGTAGTCGAGGAATACATAACACTTCGCAAATCATATTATATCTTACCATGAAACATAGAAATGATATGCGATATCGCGTTTTAAGAAGCATTAGAACTCTGTTGCTACGATACGTAGACATCTGCAAACGCTATTTCCTAGCGAGGAAGTGTCGCATTCACATTCATTTGAAGTGTAGACGAGGAATACATAACACTTCGCAAATCATGTTATATCTTACCATGAAACATAGAAATGAGATGCAATATCGCGTTTTAAGAATCATAAGAACTCTATTACTACGATACGTAGACATCTGCAAACTCTATTTCCTTGCGAGGAAGTGTCGCATTCACATTCATTTGCAGTGTAGACGAGGAATACATAACACTTCGCAAATCATGTTATATCTTACCATGAAACATAGAAACGAGATGTGATTTCGCGTTTTAAGAATCATATGAACTCTATTGCTACGATACGTAGACATCTGCAAACGCTATTTCCTTGCAAGGATGTGTCGCATTTACATTCATTTGAATCGTAGACGAGGAATGCATAACACTTCGCAAATCATATTATATCTTACCATGAAACATAGAAATGAGATGCGATATCGCGTTTTAAGATGCATTAGAACTCTATTGCTACGATGCCTAGACATCTGCAGACGCTATTTCCTAGCAAGGAAGTGTCGCATTTACATTCATTCGAATCGTAGACGAGGAATGCATAACACTTCGCAAATCATATTACATCTTACCTTGAAACATAGAAATGAGATGCGATATCGAGTTTTAAAAAGCATTAGAACTCTATTGCTACGATACCTAGACATCTGCAGACGCTATTTCCTAGCAAGGAAGTGTCGCATTTACATTCATTTGAAGTGTAGACGAGGAATACATAACACTTCGCAAATCATATTACATCTTACCATGAAACATAGAAATGAGATGCGATATCGCGTTTTAAGAAGCATTAGAACTCTATTGTTACGATACCTAGACATCTGTAGACGCTATTTCCTAGCAAGGAAGTGTCGCATTTACATTTATTTGAAGTGTAGACGAAGAATACAAGACACTTCGCAAATCATATTATATCTTACCATGAAACATAGAAATGAGATGCGATATCGCGTTTTAAGAAGCATTGGAAAGCTATTGCTAACGATACGTAGACATCTGCAAACGCTATTTCCTAGCGAGGAAGTGTCGCATTCACATTCATTTGAAGTGTAGACGAAGAATACATAACACTTCGCATATCATATTATATCTTACCATGAAACATAGAAATGAGATGCAATATCGCGTTTTAAGAATCATAAGAACTTTATTGCTACGATACGTAGACATCTGCAAACGCTATTTCCTTGCAAGGAAGTGTCGCATTTACATTCATTTGAATCGTAGACGAGGAATGCATAACACTTCGCAATGAATATTATATCTTATCATGAAACATAGATATGAGATGCAATATCTCGTTTTAAGAAGCAGTTGAACTCTATTGCTACGATACCTAGACACCTGCCGACGCTATTTCCTAGCAAGGAAGTGTCGCATTTACATTCATTTGATGTGTAGACGAGGAATACATGATACTTCGCAAATCATGTTATATCTTACCATGAAACATAGAAATGAGATGCGATATCGCGTTTTAAGAAGCATTAGAACACTATTGCTACGATAGGTAGACATTTGCAAACGCTATTTCCTAGCAAAGAAGTGTCGCATTTACATTTATTTGAAGTGTAGACGAGGAATACATAACACTTCGCAAATCATGTTATATCTTACCATGAAACATAGAAATGATATGCGATATCGCGTTTTAAGAATCATATGAACTCTATTGCTACGATACGTAGACATCTGCAATCGCTATTTCCTAGCAAGGAAGTGTCGCATTTACATTCATTTGAAGTGTAGACGAGGAATACATGATACTTCGCAAATCATATTGTATCTTACCATGAAACAAAGAAATGAGATGCGATATCGCGTTTTAAGAAGCATTAGAATACTATTGCTACGATAGGTAGACATTTGCAAACGCTATTTCCTAGCAAAGAAGTGTCGCATTTACATTCATTTGAAGTGTAGACGAGGAATACATAACACTTCGCAAATCATAGTATATCTTACCATGAAACATAGAAATGAGTTGCGATATCGCGTTTTAAGAAGCATTAGAACTCTATTGCTACGATACCTAGACATCTGCAGACGCTATTTCCTAGCAAGGAAGTGTCGCATTTACATTCATTTGAAGTGTAGACGAGGAATACATGATACTTCGCAAATCATATTATATCTTACCATGAAACATAGAAATGAGATGCGATATCGCGTTTTAAGAAGCATTAGAACACTATTGCTACGATAGATAGACATTTGCAAACGCTATTTCCTAGCAAAGAAGTGTCGCATTTACATTCATTTGGAGTGTAGGCGAGGAATACATAACACTTCGCAAATCATATTATATCTTACCATGAAACATAGAAATGAGATGCGATGTCACGTTTTAAGAAGCATTAGAATACTATTGCTACGATAGGTAGACATTTGCAAACGCTATTTCCTTGCAAGGAAGTGTCGCATTTACATTCATTTGAAGTGTAGACGAGGAATACATGACACTTCGCAAATCATATTATATCTTACCATGAAACATAGAAATGAGATTCGATATCGCGTTTTAAGAAGCATTAGAAAGCTGTTGCTACGATACGTAGACATCTGCAATTGCTATTTCCTAGCAAGGAAGTGTCGCATTTACATTCATTTGAAGTGTAGACGAGGAATACATGACACTTCGCAAATCATATTATATCTTACCATGAAACATAGAAATGAGATGCGATATCGCGTTTTAAGAATCATTAGAAAGCTATTGCTAACGATACGTAGGCATCTGCAATCGCTATTTCCAAGCGAGGAAGTGTCGCATTCACATTCATTTGAATCGTAGACGAGGAATGTATAACACTTCGCAAATCATATTACATCTTACCATGAAACATAGAAATGAGATGCGATATCGAGTTTTAAGAAGCATTAGAACTCTATTGCTACGATACCTAGACATCTGCAGACGCTATTTCCTAGCAAGGAAGTGGCGCATTTACATTCATTTGAAGTGTAGACGAGGAATACATAACACTTCGCAAATCATATTGCATCTTACCATGAAACATAGAAATGAGATGCGATATCGCGTTTTAAGAAGCATTAGAACTCTATTGCTACGATACCTAGACATCTGCAGACGCTATTTCCTAGCAAGGAAGTGTCTCATTTACATTCATTTGAAGTGTAGACGAGGAATACATGACACTTCGCAAATCATATTATATCTTACCATGAAACATAGAAATGAGATGCGATATCGCGTTTTAAGAATCATATGAACTCTATTGCTACGATACGTAGACATCTGCAATCGCTATTTCCTAGCAAGGAAGTGTCGCATTCACATTCATTTGAAGTGTAGACGAGGAATACAAAACACTTCGCAAATCATGTTATATCTTACCATGAAACATAGAAATGAGATGCGGTATCGCGTTTTAAGAATCATATGAACTCTATTGCTACGATACGTAGACATTTGCAAACGCTATTTCCTAGCAAAGAAGTGTCGCATTTACATTCATTTGAAGTGTAGGCGAGGAATACATAACACTTCGCAAATCATATTATATCTTACCATGAATCATAGAAATGAGATGCGATATCGCGTTTTAAGGAGCATTTGAACTCTATTGCTTCGATACGTAGACATCTGCAAACGCTATTTCCTTGCAAGGAAGTGTCTCATTTACATTCATTTGAAGTGTAGACGAGGAATACATGACACTTCGCAAATCATATTATATCTTACCTTGAAACATAGAAATGAGATGCGATATCGCGTTTTAAGAAGCATTAGAAAACTATTGCTACGATACGTAGACATCTGCTAACACTATTTCCTTGCAAGGAAGTGTCGCATTTACATTCATTTGAAGTGTAGACGAGGAATACGTGACACTTCGCAAATCATATTATATCTTACCATGAAACATAGAAATGAGATGCGATATCGCGTTTTAAGAAGCATTAGAAAGCTATTGCTAACGATACGTAGACATCTGCAAATGCTATTTCCTAGCGAGGAAGTATCGCATTCACATTCATTTGAAGTGTAGACGAGGAATGCATTACACTTCGCAAATCATATTACATCTTACCATGAAACATAGAAATGAGATGCAATATCTCGTTTAAAGAATCATAAGAACTCTATTGCTACGATACGTAGACATCTGCAAACGCTATTTCCTTGCAAGGAAGTGTCGCATTTACATTCATTTGAATCGTAGACGAGGAATGCATAACACTCCGCAATGAATATTATATCTTATCATGAAACATAGATATGAGATGCAATATCTAGTTTTAAGAAGCATTAGAACTCTATTGCTACGATACGTAGACATCTGCAAACGCTATTTCCTAGCGAGGAAGTATCGCATTCACATTCATTTGAAGTGTAGACGAGGAATACATAACACTTCGCAAATCATGTTATATCATACCATGAAACATAGAAATGAGATGCGATATAGCGTTTTAAGAAGCACTAGAAATCTATTGCTACGATACGTAGACATCTGCAGACGCTATTTCCTTGCAAGGAAGTGTCGCATTTACATTCATTTGACGTGTAGACGAGGAATACATAACACTTCGCAAATCATGTTATATCTTACCATGAAACATAGAATTGAGATGCGATATCGCGTTTTAAGAAGCATTAGAACACTATTGCTACGATACCTAGACATCTGCACACGCTATTTCCTAGCAAGGAAGTGTTGCATTTACATTCATTTGAAGTGTAGACGAGGAATACATAACACTTCGCAATGAATATTATACCTTATCGTGACACATAGAAATGAGACGCGATATCTCGTTTTAAGAAGCATTAGAACTCCATCCATACGATACGTAGACATCTGCAATCGATATCTCCTATCAAAGATGTGTCGCATTTACATTCATTTGAAGCGAAAAGGAGGAATACATGACACATCGCAATGAATATTATATCTCACCATGGAACATAGTAATGAGATGCGATATGTCGTTTTAAGAAGCATTTGAACTCTATTGCTGCGATACGTAGACATCTGCAAACGCTATTTCCTTGCAAGGAAGTGTCGCATTTACATTCTTTTGAAGTGAATGCGAGGTTTACATGACACTTCGCAATGAATATTATACCTTATCATGAAACATAGAAATGGGATGCGATATCTCGTTTTATGAAGAATCTGAACTCTATTGCTTCGCTTCGTAGACATCTCCAAACGTTATATCCTAGCAAGGAAGTGTCGCATTTACATTCGTTTGAAGTGTAGACGAGGAATACATAACACTTCGCATGTCATATTATATCTTACCATGAAACATAGAAATGAGATGCGATATCGCGTTTTAAGGATCATAAGAACTCTATTGCTACGATACGTAGACATCTGCAAACGCTATTTCCTTGCAAGGAAGTGTCGCATTTACATTCATTTGATTCGTAGACGAGGAATGCGTAACACTTCGCAATGAATATTATATCTTACCATGAAACATAGAAATGAGATGCGATATCGGGTTTTAAGAAGCATTAGAAAGCTATTGCTACGATACGTAGACATCTGCAAACGCTATTTCCTAGCGAGGAAGTATCGCATTTACATTCATTTGAAGTGTAGACGAGGAATACATAACACTTCGCAAATCATGTTGTATCTTACCATGAAACATAGAAATGAGATGCGATATCGCGTTTTAAGAATCATATGAACTCTATTGCTACGATACGTAGACATCTGCAAACGCTATTTCCTAGCAAGGAAGTGTCGCATTTACATTCATTTGAAGTGTAGACGAGGAATACATGATACTTCGCAAATCATATTATATCTTACCATGAAACATAGAAATGAGATGCGATATCGCGTTTTAAGAAGCATTAGAACACTATTGCTACGATAGATAGACATTTGCAAACGCTATTTCCTAGCAAGAAGTGTCGCATTTACATTCATTTGAAGCGTAAAGGAGGAATACATGACACATCGCAATGAATATTATATCTCACCATGGAACATAGTAATGAGATGCGATATGTCGTATTAAGAAGCATTTGAACTCTATTGCTGCGATACGTAGACATCTGCAAACGCTATTCCTTGCAAGGAAGTGTCGCATTTACATTCATTTGAAGTGTAGACGAGGAATACATGATACTTCGCAAATCATATTATATCTTACCATGAAACATAGAAATGAGATGCGATATCGCGTTTTAAGAAGCATTAGAAAGCTATTGCTAACGATACGTAGACATCTGCAAACGCTATTTCCTAGCGAGGAAGTATCGCATTCACATTCATTTGAAGTGTAGACGAGGAATACATAACACTTCGCAATGAATATTACATCTTATCATGAAACATAGAATTGAGATGCGATATCTTGTTCTTAGAAGCATTTGAACTCTATTGCTTCGGTTCGTAGACATCTGCAAACGCTATTTCCTAGCAAGGAAGTGTCGCATTCACATTCATTTGAAGTGTAGACGAGGAATACATAACACTTCGCAAATCATATTATATCTTACCATGAAACATAGAAATGAGATGCAATATCGCGTTTTAAGAATCATAAGAACTCTATTGCTACGATACGTAGACATCTGCAAACGCTATTTCCTTGCAAGGAAGTGTCGCATTTACATTCATTTGAATCGTAGACGAGGAATGCATAACACTTCGCAAATCATGTTATATCTTACCATGAAACATAGAATTGAGATGCGATATCGCGTTTTAAAAAGCATTAGAACACTATTGCTACGATACCTAGACATCTGCACATGCTATTTCCTAGCAAAGAAGTGTAGCATTTACATTCATTTGAAGTGTAGACGAGGAATACATAACACTTCGCAATGAATATTATACCTTATCATGGCACATAGAAATGAGACGCGATATCTCGTTTTAAGAAGCATTAGAACTCCATCCATACGATACGTAGACATCTGCAATCGATATCTCCTATCAAAGATGTGTCGCATTTACATTCATTTGAAGCGTAAAGGAGGAATACATGACACATCGCAATGAATATTATATCTCACCATGGAACATATTAATGAGATGCGATATGTCGTTTTAAGAAGCATTTGAACTCTATTGCTGCGATACGTAGACATCTGCAAACGCTATTTCCTTGCAAGGAAGTGTCGCATTTACATTCTTTTGAAGTGAATGCGAGGTTTACATGACACTTCGCAATGAATATTATACCTTATCGTGAAACATAGAAATGGGATGCGAAATCTCGTTTTATGAAGAATCTGAACTCTATTGCTTCGCTTCGTAGACATCTCCAAACGTTATATCCTAGCAAGGAAGTGTCGCATTTACATTCATTTGAAGTGTAGACGAGGAATACATAACACTTCGCATATCATATTATATCTTACCATGAAACATAGAAATGAGATGCAATATCGCGTCTTAAGAATCATAAGAACTCTATTGCTACGATACGTAGACATCTGCAAACGCTATTTCCTTGCAAGGAAGTGTCGCATTTACATTCATTTGAAGTGTAGGCGAGGAATACATAACACTTCGCAATGAATATTACATCTTATCATGAAACATAGAATTGAGATGCGATATCTTGTTCTTAGAAGCATTTGAACTCTATTGCTTCGGTTCGTAGACATCTGCAAACGCTATTTCCTAGCAAGGAAGTGTCGCATTCACATTCATTGAAGTGTAGACGAGGAATACATAACACTTCGCAAATCATATTATATCTTACCATGAAAAATAGAAATGAGATGCAATATCGCGTTTTAAGAATCATAAGAACTCTATTGCTACGATACGTAGACATCTGCAAACGCTATTTCCTTGCAAGGAAGTGTCGCATTTACATTCATTTGAATCGTGGACGAGGAATGCATAACACTCCGCAATGAATATTATATCTTATCATGAAACATAGATATGAGATGCAATATCTCGTTTTAAGAAGCATTACAACTCTATTGCTACGATTACGTAGACATCTGCAAACGCTATTTCCTAGCGAGGAAGTATCGCATTCACATTCATTTGAAGTGTAGACGAGGAATACATAACACTTCGCAAATCATGTTATATCATACCATGAAACATAGAAATGAGATGCGATATCGCGTTTTAAGAAGCACTAGAAATCTATTGCTACGATACGTAGACATCTGCAGACGCTATTTCCTTGCAAGGAAGTGTCGCATTTACATTCATTTGACGTGTAGACGAGGAATACATAACACTTCGCAAATCATGTTATATCTTACCATGAAACATAGAATTGAGATGCGATATCGCGTTTTAAGAAGCATTAGAACACTATTGCTACGATACCTAGACATCTGCACATGCTATTTCCTAGCAAGGAAGTGGTTGCATTTAAATTCATTTGAAGTGTAGACGAGGAATACATAACACTTCGCATATCATATTATATCTTACCATGAAACATAGAAATGAGATGCAATATCGCGTCTTAAGAATCATAAGAACTCTATTGCTACGATACGTAGACATCTGCAAACGCTATTTCCTTGCAAGGAAGTGTCGCATTTACATTCATTTGAAGTGTAGGCGAGGAATACATAACACTTCGCAATGAATATTACATCTTATCATGAAACATAGAATTGAGATGCGATATCTTGTTCTTAGAAGCATTTGAACTCTATTGCTTCGTTCGTAGACATCTGCAAACGCTATTTCCTAGCAAGGAAGTGTCGCATTCACATTCATTTGAAGTGTAGACGAGGAATACATAACACTTCGCAAATCATATTATATCTTACCATGAAACATAGAAATGAGATGCAATATCGCGTTTTAAGAATCATAAGAACTCTATTGCTACGATACGTAGACATCTGCAAACGCTATTTCCTTGCAAGGAAGTGTCGCATTTACATTCATTTGAATCGTAGACGAGGAATGCATAACACTTCGCAAATTCATGTTATATCTTACCATGAAACATAGAATTGAGATGCGATATCGCGTTTTAAAAAGCATTAGAACACTATTGCTACGATACCTAGACATCTGCACATGCTATTTCCTAGCAAAGAAGTGTTGCATTTACATTCATTTGAAGTGTAGACGAGGAATACATAACACTTCGCAATGAATATTATACCTTATCATGGCACATAGAAATGAGACGCGATATCTCGTTTTAAGAAGCATTAGAACTCCATCCATACGATACGTAGACATCTGCAATCGATATCTCCTATCAAAGATGTGTCGCATTTACATTCATTTGAAGCGTAAAGGAGGAATACATGACACATCGCAATGAATATTATATCTCACCATGGAACATATTAATGAGATGCGATATGTCGTTTTAAGAAGCATTTGAACTCTATTGCTGCGATACGTAGACATCTGCAAACGCTATTTCCTTGCAAGGAAGTGTCGCATTTACATTCTTTTGAAGTGAATGCGAGGTTTACATGACACTTCGCAATGAATATTATACCTTATCGTGAAACATAGAAATGGGATGCGAAATCTCGTTTTATGAAGAATCTGAACTCTATTGCTTCGCTTCGTAGACATCTCCAAACGTTATATCCTAGCAAGGAAGTGTCGCATTTACATTCATTTGAAGTGTAGACGAGGAATACATAACACTTCGCATATCATATTATATCTTACCATGAAACATAGTAATGAGATGCGATATCGCGTTTTAAGAATCATAAGAACTCTATTGCTACGATACGTAGACATCTGCAAACGCTATTTCCTTGCAAGGAAGTGTCGCATTTACATTCATTTGAATCGTAGACGAGGAATGCATAACACTTCGCAATGAATATTATATCTTACCATGAAACATAGAAATGAGATGCGATATCGCGTTTTAAGAAGCATTAGAAAGCTATTGCTACGATACGTAGACATCTGCAAACGCTATTTCCTAGCAAGGAAGTGTCGCATTTACATTCATTTGAAGTGTAGGCGAGGAATACATAACACTTCGCAATGAATATTACATCTTATCATGAAACATAGAATTGAGATGCGATATCTTGTTTTTAGAAGCATTTGAACTCTATTGCTTCGATACGTAGACATCTGCAAACGCTATTTCCTAGCAAGGAAGTGTCGCATTCACATTCATTTGAAGTGTAGACGAGGAATACATAACACTTCGCAAATCATATTATATCTTACCATGAAAAATAGAAATGAGATGCAATATCGCGTTTTAAGAATCATAAGAACTCTATTGCTACGATACGTAGACATCTGCAAACGCTATTTCCTTGCAAGGAAGTGTCGCATTTACATTCATTTGAATCGTGGACGAGGAATGCATAACACTCCGCAATGAATATTATATCTTATCATGAAACATAGATATGAGATGCAATATCTCGTTTTAAGAAGCATTACAACTCTATTGCTACGATACGTAGACATCTGCAAACGCTATTTCCTAGCGAGGAAGTATCGCATTCACATTCATTTGAAGTGTAGACGAGGAATACATAACACTTCGCAAATCATGTTATATCATACCATGAAACATAGAAATGAGATGCGATATCGCGTTTTAAGAAGCACTAGAAATCTATTGCTACGATACGTAGACATCTGCAGACGCTATTTCCTTGCAAGGAAGTGTCGCATTTACATTCATTTGACGTGTAGACGAGGAATACATAACACTTCGCAAATCATGTTATATCTTACCATGAAACATAGAATTGAGATGCGATATCGCGTTTTAAGAAGCATTAGAACACTATTGCTACGATACCTAGACATCTGCACATGCTATTTCCTAGCAAGGAAGTGTTGCATTTAAATTCATTTGAAGTGTAGACGAGGAATACATAACACTTCGCAATGAATATTATACCTTATCATGACACATAGAAATGAGACGCGATATCTCGTTTTAAGAAGCATTAGAACTCCATCCATACGATACGTAGACATCTGCAAACGATATCTCCTATCAAAGATGTGTCGCATTTACATTCATTTGAAGCGTAAAGGAGGAATACATGACACATCGCAATGAATATTATATCTCACCATGGAACATAGTAATGAGATGCGATATGTCGTTTTAAGAAGCATTTGAACTCTATTGCTGCGATACGTAGACATCTGCAAACGCTATTTCCTTGCAAGGAAGTGTCGCATTTACATTCTTTTGAAGTGAATGCGAGGTTTACATGACACTTCGCAATGAATATTATACCTTATCATGAAACATAGAAATGGGATGCGATATCTCGTTTTATGAAGAATCTGAACTCTATTGCTTCGCTTCGTAGACATCTCCAAACGTTATATCCTAGCAAGGAAGTGTCGCATTTACATTCATGTGAAGTGTAGACGAGGAATACATAACACTTCGCATATCATATTATATCTTACCATGAAACATAGAAATGAGATGCGATATCGCGTTTTAAGAATCATAAGAACTCTATTGCTACGATACGTAGACATCTGCAAACGCTATTTCCTTGCAAGGAAGTGTCGCATTTACATTCATTTGAATCGTAGACGAGGAATGCATAACTCTTCGCAATGAATATTATATCTTATCATGAAACATAGATATGAGATGCAATATCTCGTTTTAAGAAGCATTTGAACTCTATTTCTTCGATACGTAGACATCTGCAAACGCTATTTCCTTGCAAGGAAGTGTCGCATTTACATTCATTTGAAGTGTAGACGAGGAATAGATAACACTTCGCAAATCATATTATATCTTACCATGAAACATAGAAATGAGATGCGATATCGCGTTTTAAGAAGCATTAGAGACCTATTGCTACGACACGTAGTCATCTGCATACGCTATTTCCTTGCAAGGAAGTGTCGCATTTACATTCATTTGAAGTGTAGACGAGGAATACATAACACTTCGCAAATCATATTATATCTTTCCATGAAACATAGAAATGAGATGCGATATCGCGTTTCAAGAATCATAACAACTCTATTGCTACGATACGTAGACATCTGCAAACGCTATTTCCTAGCAAGGAAGTGTCGCATTTACATTCATTTGAAGTGTAGGCGAGGAATACATAACACTTCGCAATGAATATTACGTCTTATCATGAAACATAGAATTGAGATGCGATATCTTGTTTTTAGAAGCATTTGAACTCTATTGCTTCGATACGTAGACATCTGCAAACGCTATTTCCTAGCAAGGAAGTGTCGCATTCACATTCATTTGAAGTGTAGACGAGGAATACATAACACTTCGCAAATCATATTATATCTTACCATGAAACATAGAAATGAGATGCAATATCGCGTTTTAAGAATCATAAGAACTCTATTGCTACGATACGTAGACATCTG
The DNA here is from genome assembly GCF_050948175.1 of Xylocopa sonorina. NCBI lineage: Eukaryota > Metazoa > Arthropoda > Insecta > Hymenoptera > Apidae > Xylocopa > Xylocopa sonorina. Next base: position 550,353 of record NC_135196.1, on the reverse strand, counting down.
CAAACGCTATTTCCTTGCAAGGAAGTGTCGCATTTACATTCATTTGAATCGTAGACGAGGAATGCATAACACTCCGCAATGAATATTATATCTTATCATGAAACATAGATATGAGATGCAATATCTCGTTTTAAGAAGCATTAGAACTCTATTGCTACGATACGTAGACATCTGCAAACGCTATTTCCTAGCGAGGAAGTATCGCATTCACATTCATTTGAAGTGTAGACGAGGAATACATAACACTTCGCAAATCATGTTATATCATACCATGAAACATAGAAATGAGATGCGATATCGCGTTTTAAGAAGCACTAGAAATCTATTGCTACGATACGTAGACATCTGCAGACGCTATTTCCTTGCAAGGAAGTGTCGCATTTACATTCATTTGACGTGTAGACGAGGAATACATAACACTTCGCAAATCATGTTATATCTTACCATGAAACATAGAATTGAGATGCGATATCGCGTTTTAAGAAGCATTAGAACACCATTGCTACGATACCTAGACATCTGCACATGCTATTTCCTAGCAAGGAAGTGTTGCATTTACATTCATTTGAAGTGTAGACGAGGAATACATAACACTTCGCAATGAATATTATACCTTATCATGGCACATAGAAATGAGACGCGATATCTCGTTTTAAGAAGCATTAGAACTCTATTGCTGCGATACGTAGACATCTGCAAACGCTATTTCCTTGCAAGGAAGTGTCGCATTTACATTCTTTTGAAGTGAATGCGAGGTTTACATGACACTTCGCAATGAATATTATACCTTATCATGAAACATAGAAATAGGATGCGATATCTCGTTTTATGAAGAATCTGAACTCTATTGCTTCGCTTCGTAGACATCTCCAAACGTTATATCCTAGCAAGGAAGTGTCGCATTTACATTCATTTGAAGTGTAGACGAGGAATACATAACACTTTGCATATCATATTATATCTTACCATGAAACATAGAAATGAGATGCGATATCGCGTTTTAAGATGCATTAGAACTCTATTGCTACGATGCCTAGACATCTGCAGACGCTATTTCCTAGCAAGGAAGTGTCGCATTTACATTCATTTGAATCGTAGACGAGGAATGCATAACACTTCGCAAATCATATTACATCTTACCATGAAACATAGAAATGAGATACGATATCGAGTTTTAAGAAGCATTAGAACTCTATTGCTACGATACCTAGACATCTGCAGACGCTATTTCCTAGCAAGGAAGTGTCGCATTTACATTCATTTGAAGTGTAGACGAGGAATACATGATACTTCGCAAATCATATTATATCCTACCATGAAACATAGGAATGAGATGCGATATCGCGTTTTAAGAAGCATTAGAAAGCTTTTGCTACGATAGGTAGACATTTGCAAACGCTATTTCCTAGCAAAGAAGTGTTGCATTTACATTCATTTGAAGTGTAGACGAGGAATACATGATACTTCGCAAATCATATTATATCTTACCATGAAACATAGATATGAGATGCAATATCTCGTTTTAAGAAGCATTTGAACTCTATTGCTTCGATACGTAGACATCTGCAAACGTGATATCCTTGCAAGGAAGTGTCGCATTTACATTCATTTGAAGTGTAGACGAGGAATACATGATACTTCGCAAATGATATCATATCTTACCATGAAACATAGAAATGAGATGCGATATCGCGTTTTAAGAATCATATGAACTCTATTGCTACGATACGTAGACATCTGCAATCGCTATTTCCTTGCAAGGATGTGTCGCATTTACATTCATTTGAATCGTAGAAGAGGAATGCATAACACTTCGCAATGAATATTATATCTTATCATGAAACATAGATATGAGATGCAATATCTCGTTTTAAGAAGCATTTGAACTCTATTGCTTCGATACGTAGACATCTGCAAACGCTATATCCTTGCAAGGAAGTGTCGCATTTACATTCATTTGAAGTGTAGACGAGGAATACATAATACTTCGCAAATCATATTATATCTTACCATGAAACATAGGAATGAGATGCGATATCGCGTTTTAAGAAGCATTAGAAAGCTTTTGCTACGATAGGTAGACATTTGCAAACGCTCTTTCCTAGCAAAGAAGTGTCGCATTTACATTCATTTGAAGTGTAGACGAGGAATACATAACACTTCGCAAATCATATTATATCTTACCATGAAACATAGAAATGAGATGCGATATCGCGTTTTAAGATGCATTAGAACTCTATTGCTACGATACCTAGACACCTGCAGACGCTATTTCCTAGCAAGCAAGTGTCGCATTTACATTCATTTGAAGTGTAGACGAGGAATACATAACACTTCGCAAATCATATTATATCTTACCATGAAACATAGAAATGAAATGCGATATCGCGTTTTAAGAAGCATTAGAACTCTATTGCTACGATACCTAGACATCTGCAGACGCTATTTCCTAGCAAGGAAGTGTCGCATTTACATTCATTTGAATCGTAGACGAGGAGTGCATAACACTTCGCAAATCATATTACATCTTACCATGAAACATAGAAATGAGATGCGATATCGCATTTTAAGAAGCATTAGAAACCTATTGCTAACGATACGTAGGCATCTGCAGACGCTATTTCCTAGCGAGGAAGTGTCGCATTCACATTCATTTGAAGTGTAGACGTGGAATACATAACACTTCGCAAATCATGTTATATCTTACCATGAAACATAGAAAAGAGATGCGATCTCGCGTTTTAAGAAGCATTAGAACTCTATTGCTACGATACCTAGACATCTGCAGACGCTATTTCCTAGCAAAGAAGTGTCGCATTTACATTCAATTGAAGTGTAGACGAGGAATACATGATACTTCGCAAATCATATTATATCTTACCATGAAACATAGATATGAGATGCAATATCTCGTTTTAAGAAGCATTTGAACTCTATTGCTTCGATACGTAGACATCTGCAAACGTTATATCCTTGCAAGGAAGTGTCGCATTTACATTCATTTGAAGTGTAGACGAGGAATACATGATACTTCGCAAATGATATCATATTTTACCATGAAACATAGATATGAGATGCAATATCTCGTTTTAAGAAGCATTTGAACTCTATTTCTTCGATACGTAGACATCTGCAAACGCTATTTCCTTGCAAGGAAGTGTCGCATTTACATTTATTTGAAGTGTAGACGAGGAAAACATAACTCTTCGCAAATCATATTATATCTTACCATGAAACATAGAAATGAGATGCGATATCGCATTTTAAGAAGCATTAGAACTCTACTGCTACGATACCTAGACATCTGCAGACGCTATTTCCTAGCAAGGAAGTGTCGCATTTACATTCTTTTAAAGTGTAGACGAGGAATGCATAACACTTCGCAAATCATATTATATCTTACCATGAAACATAGAAATGAGATGCGATATCGCGTTTTAAGAAGCATTAGAACACTATTGCTACGATAGGTAGACATTTGCAAACGCTATTTCCTACCAAATAAGTGTCGCATTTTCATTCATTTGAAGTGTAGGCGAGGAATACATAACACTTCGCAAATCATATTATATCTTACCATAAAACATAGAAATGAGATGCGATATCGCGCTTTAAGAAGCATTAGAACTCTATTGCTGCGATACGTAGACATCTGCAAACGCTATTTCCCAGCGAGGAAGTGTCGCATTCACATTCATTTGAAGTGTAGACGAAGAATACATGACACTTCGCAAATCATATTATATCTTACCATGAAACATAGAAATGAGATGCGATATCGCGTTTTAAGAAGCATTAGAAAGCTATTGCTACGATACGTAGACATCTGCAATCGCTATTTCCTTGCAAGGAAGTGTCGCATTTACATTCATTTGAATCGTAGACGAGGAACGCATAACACTTCGCAAAGCATATTACATCTTAACATGAAACATAGAAATGAGATGCGATATCGAGTTTTAAGAAGCATTAGATTTCTATTGCTACGATACCTAGACATCTGCAGACGCTATTTCCTAGGAAGGAAGTGTCGCATTTACATTCATTTGAATCGTAGACGAGGAATGCATAACACTTCGCAAATCATATTACATCTTACCATGAAACATAGAAATGAGATGCGATATCGAGTTTTAAGAAGCATTAGAACTCTATTGCTACGATACCTAGACATCTGCAGACGCTATTTCCTAGCAAGGAAGGGTCGCATTTACATTCATTTGAAGTGTAGACGAGGAATAGAGGACACTTCGAAAATCATATTATATCTTACCATGAAACATAGAAATGAGATGCGATATCGCGTTTTAAGAAGCATTAGAAAGCTATTGCAACGATAGGTAGACATTTGCAAACGCTATTTCCTAGCAAAGTAGTGTCGCATTTACATTCATTTGAAGTGTAGACGAGGAATACATAACACTTCGCAAATCATATTATATCTTACCATGAAACATAGAAATGAGATCCGATATCGCGTTTTAAGATGCATTAGAACTCTATTGCTACGATACCTAGACATCTGCAGACGCTATTTCCTAGCAAGGAAGTGTCGCATTCACATTCATTTGAAGTGTAGACGAGGAATGCATAACACTTCGCAAAGCATATTACATCTTACCATGAAACATGGAAATGAGATGCGATATCGAGTTTTAAGAAGCATTAGATTTCTATTGCTACGATACCTAGACATCTGCAGACGCTATTTCCTAGCAAGGAAGTGTCGCATCTACATTCATTTAAATCGTAGACGAGGAATGCATAACACTTCGCAAATCATATTACATCTTACCATGAAACATAGAAATGAGATGCGATATCGAGTTTTAAGAAGCATTAGAACTCTATTGCTACGATACCTAGACATCTGCAGACGCTATTTCCTAGCAAGGATGGGTCGCATTTACATTCGTTTGAAGTGTAGACGAGGAATACATAACACTTCGCAAATCATATTATATCTTACCATGAAACATAGAAATGAGATGCGATATCGCGTTTTAAGAAGCATTAGAACACTATTGCTACGATAGGTAGACATTTGCAAACGCTATTTCCTACCAAATAAGTGTCGCATTTTCATTCATTTGAAGTGTAGGCGAGGAATACATAACACTTCGCAAATCATATTATATCTTACCATAAAACATAGAAATGAGATGCGATATCGCGCTTTAAGAAGCATTAGAACTCTATTGCTACGATACGTAGACATCTGCAAACGCTATTTCCTAGCGAGGAAGTGTCGCATTCACATTCATTTGAAGTGTAGACGAAGAATACATGACACTTCGCAAATCATATTATATCTTACCATGAAACATAGAAATGAGATGCGATATCGCGTTTTAAGAAGCATTAGAAAGCTATTGCTACGATACGTAGACATCTGCAATCGCTATTTCCTTGCAAGGAAGTGTCGCATTTACATTCATTTGAATCGTAGACGAGGGATGCATAACACTTCGCAAAGCATATTACATCTTAACATGAAACATAGAAATGAGATGCGATATCGAGTTTTAAGAAGCATTAGATTTCTATTGCTACGATACCTAGACATCTGCAGACGCTATTTCCTAGCAAGGAAGGGTCGCATTTACATTCATTTGAAGTGTAGACGAGGAATAGAGGACACTTCGAAAATCATATTATATCTTACCATGAAACATAGAAATGAGATGCGATATCGCGTTTTAAGTAGCATTAGAAAGCTATTGCAACGATAGGTAGACATTTGCAAACGCTATTTCCTAGCAAAGTAGTGTCGCATTTACATTCATTTGAAGTGTAGACGAGGAATACATAACACTTCGCAAATCATATTATATCTTACCATGAAACATAGAAATGAGATCCGATATCGCGTTTTAAGATGCATTAGAACTCTATTGCTACGATACCTAGACATCTGCAGACGCTATTTCCTAGCAAGGAAGGGTCGCATTTACATTCATTTGAAGTGTAGACGAGGAATAGAGGACACTTCGAAAATCATATTATATCTTACCATGAAACATAGAAATGAGATGCGATATCGCGTTTTAAGAAGCATTAGAAAGCTATTGCAACGATAGGTAGACATTTGCAAACGCTATTTCCTAGCAAAGTAGTGTCGCATTTACATTCATTTGAAGTGTAGACGAGGAATACATAACACTTCGCAAATCATATTATATCTTACCATGAAACATAGAAATGAGATCCGATATCGCGTTTTAAGATGCATTAGAACTCTATTGCTACGATACCTAGACATCTGCAGACGCTATTTCCTAGCAAGGAAGTGTCGCATTTACATTCATTTGAAGTGTAGACGAGGAATACATGATACTTCGCAAATCATGTTATATCTTACCATGAAACATAGAAATGAGATGCGATATCGCGTTTTAAGAAGCATTAGAACACTATTGCTACGATAGGCAGACATTTGCAAACGCTATTTCCTAGCAAAGAAGTGTCGCATTTACATTCATTTGATGTGTAGTCGAGGAATACATAACACTTCGCAAATCATATTATATCTTACCATGAAACATAGAAATGATATGCGATATCGCGTTTTAAGAAGCATTAGAACTCTGTTGCTACGATACGTAGACATCTGCAAACGCTATTTCCTAGCGAGGAAGTGTCGCATTCACATTCATTTGAAGTGTAGACGAGGAATACATAACACTTCGCAAATCATGTTATATCTTACCATGAAACATAGAAATGAGATGCAATATCGCGTTTTAAGAATCATAAGAACTCTATTACTACGATACGTAGACATCTGCAAACTCTATTTCCTTGCGAGGAAGTGTCGCATTCACATTCATTTGCAGTGTAGACGAGGAATACATAACACTTCGCAAATCATGTTATATCTTACCATGAAACATAGAAACGAGATGTGATTTCGCGTTTTAAGAATCATATGAACTCTATTGCTACGATACGTAGACATCTGCAAACGCTATTTCCTTGCAAGGATGTGTCGCATTTACATTCATTTGAATCGTAGACGAGGAATGCATAACACTTCGCAAATCATATTATATCTTACCATGAAACATAGAAATGAGATGCGATATCGCGTTTTAAGATGCATTAGAACTCTATTGCTACGATGCCTAGACATCTGCAGACGCTATTTCCTAGCAAGGAAGTGTCGCATTTACATTCATTCGAATCGTAGACGAGGAATGCATAACACTTCGCAAATCATATTACATCTTACCTTGAAACATAGAAATGAGATGCGATATCGAGTTTTAAAAAGCATTAGAACTCTATTGCTACGATACCTAGACATCTGCAGACGCTATTTCCTAGCAAGGAAGTGTCGCATTTACATTCATTTGAAGTGTAGACGAGGAATACATAACACTTCGCAAATCATATTACATCTTACCATGAAACATAGAAATGAGATGCGATATCGCGTTTTAAGAAGCATTAGAACTCTATTGTTACGATACCTAGACATCTGTAGACGCTATTTCCTAGCAAGGAAGTGTCGCATTTACATTTATTTGAAGTGTAGACGAAGAATACAAGACACTTCGCAAATCATATTATATCTTACCATGAAACATAGAAATGAGATGCGATATCGCGTTTTAAGAAGCATTGGAAAGCTATTGCTAACGATACGTAGACATCTGCAAACGCTATTTCCTAGCGAGGAAGTGTCGCATTCACATTCATTTGAAGTGTAGACGAAGAATACATAACACTTCGCATATCATATTATATCTTACCATGAAACATAGAAATGAGATGCAATATCGCGTTTTAAGAATCATAAGAACTTTATTGCTACGATACGTAGACATCTGCAAACGCTATTTCCTTGCAAGGAAGTGTCGCATTTACATTCATTTGAATCGTAGACGAGGAATGCATAACACTTCGCAATGAATATTATATCTTATCATGAAACATAGATATGAGATGCAATATCTCGTTTTAAGAAGCAGTTGAACTCTATTGCTACGATACCTAGACACCTGCCGACGCTATTTCCTAGCAAGGAAGTGTCGCATTTACATTCATTTGATGTGTAGACGAGGAATACATGATACTTCGCAAATCATGTTATATCTTACCATGAAACATAGAAATGAGATGCGATATCGCGTTTTAAGAAGCATTAGAACACTATTGCTACGATAGGTAGACATTTGCAAACGCTATTTCCTAGCAAAGAAGTGTCGCATTTACATTTATTTGAAGTGTAGACGAGGAATACATAACACTTCGCAAATCATGTTATATCTTACCATGAAACATAGAAATGATATGCGATATCGCGTTTTAAGAATCATATGAACTCTATTGCTACGATACGTAGACATCTGCAATCGCTATTTCCTAGCAAGGAAGTGTCGCATTTACATTCATTTGAAGTGTAGACGAGGAATACATGATACTTCGCAAATCATATTGTATCTTACCATGAAACAAAGAAATGAGATGCGATATCGCGTTTTAAGAAGCATTAGAATACTATTGCTACGATAGGTAGACATTTGCAAACGCTATTTCCTAGCAAAGAAGTGTCGCATTTACATTCATTTGAAGTGTAGACGAGGAATACATAACACTTCGCAAATCATAGTATATCTTACCATGAAACATAGAAATGAGTTGCGATATCGCGTTTTAAGAAGCATTAGAACTCTATTGCTACGATACCTAGACATCTGCAGACGCTATTTCCTAGCAAGGAAGTGTCGCATTTACATTCATTTGAAGTGTAGACGAGGAATACATGATACTTCGCAAATCATATTATATCTTACCATGAAACATAGAAATGAGATGCGATATCGCGTTTTAAGAAGCATTAGAACACTATTGCTACGATAGATAGACATTTGCAAACGCTATTTCCTAGCAAAGAAGTGTCGCATTTACATTCATTTGGAGTGTAGGCGAGGAATACATAACACTTCGCAAATCATATTATATCTTACCATGAAACATAGAAATGAGATGCGATGTCACGTTTTAAGAAGCATTAGAATACTATTGCTACGATAGGTAGACATTTGCAAACGCTATTTCCTTGCAAGGAAGTGTCGCATTTACATTCATTTGAAGTGTAGACGAGGAATACATGACACTTCGCAAATCATATTATATCTTACCATGAAACATAGAAATGAGATTCGATATCGCGTTTTAAGAAGCATTAGAAAGCTGTTGCTACGATACGTAGACATCTGCAATTGCTATTTCCTAGCAAGGAAGTGTCGCATTTACATTCATTTGAAGTGTAGACGAGGAATACATGACACTTCGCAAATCATATTATATCTTACCATGAAACATAGAAATGAGATGCGATATCGCGTTTTAAGAATCATTAGAAAGCTATTGCTAACGATACGTAGGCATCTGCAATCGCTATTTCCAAGCGAGGAAGTGTCGCATTCACATTCATTTGAATCGTAGACGAGGAATGTATAACACTTCGCAAATCATATTACATCTTACCATGAAACATAGAAATGAGATGCGATATCGAGTTTTAAGAAGCATTAGAACTCTATTGCTACGATACCTAGACATCTGCAGACGCTATTTCCTAGCAAGGAAGTGGCGCATTTACATTCATTTGAAGTGTAGACGAGGAATACATAACACTTCGCAAATCATATTGCATCTTACCATGAAACATAGAAATGAGATGCGATATCGCGTTTTAAGAAGCATTAGAACTCTATTGCTACGATACCTAGACATCTGCAGACGCTATTTCCTAGCAAGGAAGTGTCTCATTTACATTCATTTGAAGTGTAGACGAGGAATACATGACACTTCGCAAATCATATTATATCTTACCATGAAACATAGAAATGAGATGCGATATCGCGTTTTAAGAATCATATGAACTCTATTGCTACGATACGTAGACATCTGCAATCGCTATTTCCTAGCAAGGAAGTGTCGCATTCACATTCATTTGAAGTGTAGACGAGGAATACAAAACACTTCGCAAATCATGTTATATCTTACCATGAAACATAGAAATGAGATGCGGTATCGCGTTTTAAGAATCATATGAACTCTATTGCTACGATACGTAGACATTTGCAAACGCTATTTCCTAGCAAAGAAGTGTCGCATTTACATTCATTTGAAGTGTAGGCGAGGAATACATAACACTTCGCAAATCATATTATATCTTACCATGAATCATAGAAATGAGATGCGATATCGCGTTTTAAGGAGCATTTGAACTCTATTGCTTCGATACGTAGACATCTGCAAACGCTATTTCCTTGCAAGGAAGTGTCTCATTTACATTCATTTGAAGTGTAGACGAGGAATACATGACACTTCGCAAATCATATTATATCTTACCTTGAAACATAGAAATGAGATGCGATATCGCGTTTTAAGAAGCATTAGAAAACTATTGCTACGATACGTAGACATCTGCTAACACTATTTCCTTGCAAGGAAGTGTCGCATTTACATTCATTTGAAGTGTAGACGAGGAATACGTGACACTTCGCAAATCATATTATATCTTACCATGAAACATAGAAATGAGATGCGATATCGCGTTTTAAGAAGCATTAGAAAGCTATTGCTAACGATACGTAGACATCTGCAAATGCTATTTCCTAGCGAGGAAGTATCGCATTCACATTCATTTGAAGTGTAGACGAGGAATGCATTACACTTCGCAAATCATATTACATCTTACCATGAAACATAGAAATGAGATGCAATATCTCGTTTAAAGAATCATAAGAACTCTATTGCTACGATACGTAGACATCTGCAAACGCTATTTCCTTGCAAGGAAGTGTCGCATTTACATTCATTTGAATCGTAGACGAGGAATGCATAACACTCCGCAATGAATATTATATCTTATCATGAAACATAGATATGAGATGCAATATCTAGTTTTAAGAAGCATTAGAACTCTATTGCTACGATACGTAGACATCTGCAAACGCTATTTCCTAGCGAGGAAGTATCGCATTCACATTCATTTGAAGTGTAGACGAGGAATACATAACACTTCGCAAATCATGTTATATCATACCATGAAACATAGAAATGAGATGCGATATAGCGTTTTAAGAAGCACTAGAAATCTATTGCTACGATACGTAGACATCTGCAGACGCTATTTCCTTGCAAGGAAGTGTCGCATTTACATTCATTTGACGTGTAGACGAGGAATACATAACACTTCGCAAATCATGTTATATCTTACCATGAAACATAGAATTGAGATGCGATATCGCGTTTTAAGAAGCATTAGAACACTATTGCTACGATACCTAGACATCTGCACACGCTATTTCCTAGCAAGGAAGTGTTGCATTTACATTCATTTGAAGTGTAGACGAGGAATACATAACACTTCGCAATGAATATTATACCTTATCGTGACACATAGAAATGAGACGCGATATCTCGTTTTAAGAAGCATTAGAACTCCATCCATACGATACGTAGACATCTGCAATCGATATCTCCTATCAAAGATGTGTCGCATTTACATTCATTTGAAGCGAAAAGGAGGAATACATGACACATCGCAATGAATATTATATCTCACCATGGAACATAGTAATGAGATGCGATATGTCGTTTTAAGAAGCATTTGAACTCTATTGCTGCGATACGTAGACATCTGCAAACGCTATTTCCTTGCAAGGAAGTGTCGCATTTACATTCTTTTGAAGTGAATGCGAGGTTTACATGACACTTCGCAATGAATATTATACCTTATCATGAAACATAGAAATGGGATGCGATATCTCGTTTTATGAAGAATCTGAACTCTATTGCTTCGCTTCGTAGACATCTCCAAACGTTATATCCTAGCAAGGAAGTGTCGCATTTACATTCGTTTGAAGTGTAGACGAGGAATACATAACACTTCGCATGTCATATTATATCTTACCATGAAACATAGAAATGAGATGCGATATCGCGTTTTAAGGATCATAAGAACTCTATTGCTACGATACGTAGACATCTGCAAACGCTATTTCCTTGCAAGGAAGTGTCGCATTTACATTCATTTGATTCGTAGACGAGGAATGCGTAACACTTCGCAATGAATATTATATCTTACCATGAAACATAGAAATGAGATGCGATATCGGGTTTTAAGAAGCATTAGAAAGCTATTGCTACGATACGTAGACATCTGCAAACGCTATTTCCTAGCGAGGAAGTATCGCATTTACATTCATTTGAAGTGTAGACGAGGAATACATAACACTTCGCAAATCATGTTGTATCTTACCATGAAACATAGAAATGAGATGCGATATCGCGTTTTAAGAATCATATGAACTCTATTGCTACGATACGTAGACATCTGCAAACGCTATTTCCTAGCAAGGAAGTGTCGCATTTACATTCATTTGAAGTGTAGACGAGGAATACATGATACTTCGCAAATCATATTATATCTTACCATGAAACATAGAAATGAGATGCGATATCGCGTTTTAAGAAGCATTAGAACACTATTGCTACGATAGATAGACATTTGCAAACGCTATTTCCTAGCAAAGAAGTGTCGCATTTACATTCATTTGAAGCGTAAAGGAGGAATACATGACACATCGCAATGAATATTATATCTCACCATGGAACATAGTAATGAGATGCGATATGTCGTATTAAGAAGCATTTGAACTCTATTGCTGCGATACGTAGACATCTGCAAACGCTATTTCCTTGCAAGGAAGTGTCGCATTTACATTCATTTGAAGTGTAGACGAGGAATACATGATACTTCGCAAATCATATTATATCTTACCATGAAACATAGAAATGAGATGCGATATCGCGTTTTAAGAAGCATTAGAAAGCTATTGCTAACGATACGTAGACATCTGCAAACGCTATTTCCTAGCGAGGAAGTATCGCATTCACATTCATTTGAAGTGTAGACGAGGAATACATAACACTTCGCAATGAATATTACATCTTATCATGAAACATAGAATTGAGATGCGATATCTTGTTCTTAGAAGCATTTGAACTCTATTGCTTCGGTTCGTAGACATCTGCAAACGCTATTTCCTAGCAAGGAAGTGTCGCATTCACATTCATTTGAAGTGTAGACGAGGAATACATAACACTTCGCAAATCATATTATATCTTACCATGAAACATAGAAATGAGATGCAATATCGCGTTTTAAGAATCATAAGAACTCTATTGCTACGATACGTAGACATCTGCAAACGCTATTTCCTTGCAAGGAAGTGTCGCATTTACATTCATTTGAATCGTAGACGAGGAATGCATAACACTTCGCAAATCATGTTATATCTTACCATGAAACATAGAATTGAGATGCGATATCGCGTTTTAAAAAGCATTAGAACACTATTGCTACGATACCTAGACATCTGCACATGCTATTTCCTAGCAAAGAAGTGTAGCATTTACATTCATTTGAAGTGTAGACGAGGAATACATAACACTTCGCAATGAATATTATACCTTATCATGGCACATAGAAATGAGACGCGATATCTCGTTTTAAGAAGCATTAGAACTCCATCCATACGATACGTAGACATCTGCAATCGATATCTCCTATCAAAGATGTGTCGCATTTACATTCATTTGAAGCGTAAAGGAGGAATACATGACACATCGCAATGAATATTATATCTCACCATGGAACATATTAATGAGATGCGATATGTCGTTTTAAGAAGCATTTGAACTCTATTGCTGCGATACGTAGACATCTGCAAACGCTATTTCCTTGCAAGGAAGTGTCGCATTTACATTCTTTTGAAGTGAATGCGAGGTTTACATGACACTTCGCAATGAATATTATACCTTATCGTGAAACATAGAAATGGGATGCGAAATCTCGTTTTATGAAGAATCTGAACTCTATTGCTTCGCTTCGTAGACATCTCCAAACGTTATATCCTAGCAAGGAAGTGTCGCATTTACATTCATTTGAAGTGTAGACGAGGAATACATAACACTTCGCATATCATATTATATCTTACCATGAAACATAGAAATGAGATGCAATATCGCGTCTTAAGAATCATAAGAACTCTATTGCTACGATACGTAGACATCTGCAAACGCTATTTCCTTGCAAGGAAGTGTCGCATTTACATTCATTTGAAGTGTAGGCGAGGAATACATAACACTTCGCAATGAATATTACATCTTATCATGAAACATAGAATTGAGATGCGATATCTTGTTCTTAGAAGCATTTGAACTCTATTGCTTCGGTTCGTAGACATCTGCAAACGCTATTTCCTAGCAAGGAAGTGTCGCATTCACATTCATTTGAAGTGTAGACGAGGAATACATAACACTTCGCAAATCATATTATATCTTACCATGAAAAATAGAAATGAGATGCAATATCGCGTTTTAAGAATCATAAGAACTCTATTGCTACGATACGTAGACATCTGCAAACGCTATTTCCTTGCAAGGAAGTGTCGCATTTACATTCATTTGAATCGTGGACGAGGAATGCATAACACTCCGCAATGAATATTATATCTTATCATGAAACATAGATATGAGATGCAATATCTCGTTTTAAGAAGCATTACAACTCTATTGCTACGATACGTAGACATCTGCAAACGCTATTTCCTAGCGAGGAAGTATCGCATTCACATTCATTTGAAGTGTAGACGAGGAATACATAACACTTCGCAAATCATGTTATATCATACCATGAAACATAGAAATGAGATGCGATATCGCGTTTTAAGAAGCACTAGAAATCTATTGCTACGATACGTAGACATCTGCAGACGCTATTTCCTTGCAAGGAAGTGTCGCATTTACATTCATTTGACGTGTAGACGAGGAATACATAACACTTCGCAAATCATGTTATATCTTACCATGAAACATAGAATTGAGATGCGATATCGCGTTTTAAGAAGCATTAGAACACTATTGCTACGATACCTAGACATCTGCACATGCTATTTCCTAGCAAGGAAGTGTTGCATTTAAATTCATTTGAAGTGTAGACGAGGAATACATAACACTTCGCATATCATATTATATCTTACCATGAAACATAGAAATGAGATGCAATATCGCGTCTTAAGAATCATAAGAACTCTATTGCTACGATACGTAGACATCTGCAAACGCTATTTCCTTGCAAGGAAGTGTCGCATTTACATTCATTTGAAGTGTAGGCGAGGAATACATAACACTTCGCAATGAATATTACATCTTATCATGAAACATAGAATTGAGATGCGATATCTTGTTCTTAGAAGCATTTGAACTCTATTGCTTCGGTTCGTAGACATCTGCAAACGCTATTTCCTAGCAAGGAAGTGTCGCATTCACATTCATTTGAAGTGTAGACGAGGAATACATAACACTTCGCAAATCATATTATATCTTACCATGAAACATAGAAATGAGATGCAATATCGCGTTTTAAGAATCATAAGAACTCTATTGCTACGATACGTAGACATCTGCAAACGCTATTTCCTTGCAAGGAAGTGTCGCATTTACATTCATTTGAATCGTAGACGAGGAATGCATAACACTTCGCAAATCATGTTATATCTTACCATGAAACATAGAATTGAGATGCGATATCGCGTTTTAAAAAGCATTAGAACACTATTGCTACGATACCTAGACATCTGCACATGCTATTTCCTAGCAAAGAAGTGTTGCATTTACATTCATTTGAAGTGTAGACGAGGAATACATAACACTTCGCAATGAATATTATACCTTATCATGGCACATAGAAATGAGACGCGATATCTCGTTTTAAGAAGCATTAGAACTCCATCCATACGATACGTAGACATCTGCAATCGATATCTCCTATCAAAGATGTGTCGCATTTACATTCATTTGAAGCGTAAAGGAGGAATACATGACACATCGCAATGAATATTATATCTCACCATGGAACATATTAATGAGATGCGATATGTCGTTTTAAGAAGCATTTGAACTCTATTGCTGCGATACGTAGACATCTGCAAACGCTATTTCCTTGCAAGGAAGTGTCGCATTTACATTCTTTTGAAGTGAATGCGAGGTTTACATGACACTTCGCAATGAATATTATACCTTATCGTGAAACATAGAAATGGGATGCGAAATCTCGTTTTATGAAGAATCTGAACTCTATTGCTTCGCTTCGTAGACATCTCCAAACGTTATATCCTAGCAAGGAAGTGTCGCATTTACATTCATTTGAAGTGTAGACGAGGAATACATAACACTTCGCATATCATATTATATCTTACCATGAAACATAGTAATGAGATGCGATATCGCGTTTTAAGAATCATAAGAACTCTATTGCTACGATACGTAGACATCTGCAAACGCTATTTCCTTGCAAGGAAGTGTCGCATTTACATTCATTTGAATCGTAGACGAGGAATGCATAACACTTCGCAATGAATATTATATCTTACCATGAAACATAGAAATGAGATGCGATATCGCGTTTTAAGAAGCATTAGAAAGCTATTGCTACGATACGTAGACATCTGCAAACGCTATTTCCTAGCAAGGAAGTGTCGCATTTACATTCATTTGAAGTGTAGGCGAGGAATACATAACACTTCGCAATGAATATTACATCTTATCATGAAACATAGAATTGAGATGCGATATCTTGTTTTTAGAAGCATTTGAACTCTATTGCTTCGATACGTAGACATCTGCAAACGCTATTTCCTAGCAAGGAAGTGTCGCATTCACATTCATTTGAAGTGTAGACGAGGAATACATAACACTTCGCAAATCATATTATATCTTACCATGAAAAATAGAAATGAGATGCAATATCGCGTTTTAAGAATCATAAGAACTCTATTGCTACGATACGTAGACATCTGCAAACGCTATTTCCTTGCAAGGAAGTGTCGCATTTACATTCATTTGAATCGTGGACGAGGAATGCATAACACTCCGCAATGAATATTATATCTTATCATGAAACATAGATATGAGATGCAATATCTCGTTTTAAGAAGCATTACAACTCTATTGCTACGATACGTAGACATCTGCAAACGCTATTTCCTAGCGAGGAAGTATCGCATTCACATTCATTTGAAGTGTAGACGAGGAATACATAACACTTCGCAAATCATGTTATATCATACCATGAAACATAGAAATGAGATGCGATATCGCGTTTTAAGAAGCACTAGAAATCTATTGCTACGATACGTAGACATCTGCAGACGCTATTTCCTTGCAAGGAAGTGTCGCATTTACATTCATTTGACGTGTAGACGAGGAATACATAACACTTCGCAAATCATGTTATATCTTACCATGAAACATAGAATTGAGATGCGATATCGCGTTTTAAGAAGCATTAGAACACTATTGCTACGATACCTAGACATCTGCACATGCTATTTCCTAGCAAGGAAGTGTTGCATTTAAATTCATTTGAAGTGTAGACGAGGAATACATAACACTTCGCAATGAATATTATACCTTATCATGACACATAGAAATGAGACGCGATATCTCGTTTTAAGAAGCATTAGAACTCCATCCATACGATACGTAGACATCTGCAAACGATATCTCCTATCAAAGATGTGTCGCATTTACATTCATTTGAAGCGTAAAGGAGGAATACATGACACATCGCAATGAATATTATATCTCACCATGGAACATAGTAATGAGATGCGATATGTCGTTTTAAGAAGCATTTGAACTCTATTGCTGCGATACGTAGACATCTGCAAACGCTATTTCCTTGCAAGGAAGTGTCGCATTTACATTCTTTTGAAGTGAATGCGAGGTTTACATGACACTTCGCAATGAATATTATACCTTATCATGAAACATAGAAATGGGATGCGATATCTCGTTTTATGAAGAATCTGAACTCTATTGCTTCGCTTCGTAGACATCTCCAAACGTTATATCCTAGCAAGGAAGTGTCGCATTTACATTCATGTGAAGTGTAGACGAGGAATACATAACACTTCGCATATCATATTATATCTTACCATGAAACATAGAAATGAGATGCGATATCGCGTTTTAAGAATCATAAGAACTCTATTGCTACGATACGTAGACATCTGCAAACGCTATTTCCTTGCAAGGAAGTGTCGCATTTACATTCATTTGAATCGTAGACGAGGAATGCATAACTCTTCGCAATGAATATTATATCTTATCATGAAACATAGATATGAGATGCAATATCTCGTTTTAAGAAGCATTTGAACTCTATTTCTTCGATACGTAGACATCTGCAAACGCTATTTCCTTGCAAGGAAGTGTCGCATTTACATTCATTTGAAGTGTAGACGAGGAATAGATAACACTTCGCAAATCATATTATATCTTACCATGAAACATAGAAATGAGATGCGATATCGCGTTTTAAGAAGCATTAGAGACCTATTGCTACGACACGTAGTCATCTGCATACGCTATTTCCTTGCAAGGAAGTGTCGCATTTACATTCATTTGAAGTGTAGACGAGGAATACATAACACTTCGCAAATCATATTATATCTTTCCATGAAACATAGAAATGAGATGCGATATCGCGTTTCAAGAATCATAACAACTCTATTGCTACGATACGTAGACATCTGCAAACGCTATTTCCTAGCAAGGAAGTGTCGCATTTACATTCATTTGAAGTGTAGGCGAGGAATACATAACACTTCGCAATGAATATTACGTCTTATCATGAAACATAGAATTGAGATGCGATATCTTGTTTTTAGAAGCATTTGAACTCTATTGCTTCGATACGTAGACATCTGCAAACGCTATTTCCTAGCAAGGAAGTGTCGCATTCACATTCATTTGAAGTGTAGACGAGGAATACATAACACTTCGCAAATCATATTATATCTTACCATGAAACATAGAAATGAGATGCAATATCGCGTTTTAAGAATCATAAGAACTCTATTGCTACGATACGTAGACATCTGCAAACGCTATTTCCTTGCAAGGAAGTGTCGCATTTACATTCATTTGAATCGTAGACGAGGAATGCATAACACTCCGCAATGAATATTATATCTTATCATGAAACATAGATATGAGATGCAATATCTCGTTTTAAGAAGCATTAGAACTCTATTGCTACGATACGTAGACATCTGCAAACGCTATTTCCTAGCGAGGAAGTATCGCATTCACATTCATTTGAAGTGTAGACGAGGAATACATAACACTTCGCAAATCATGTTATATCATACCATGAAACATAGAAATGAGATGCGATATCGCGTTTTAAGAAGCACTAGAAATCTATTGCTACGATACGTAGACATCTGCAGACGCTATTTCCTTGCAAGGAAGTGTCGCATTTACATTCATTTGACGTGTAGACGAGGAATACATAACACTTCGCAAATCATGTTATATCTTACCATGAAACATAGAATTGAGATGCGATATCGCGTTTTAAGAAGCATTAGAACACCATTGCTACGATACCTAGACATCTGCACATGCTATTTCCTAGCAAGGAAGTGTTGCATTTACATTCATTTGAAGTGTAGACGAGGAATACATAACACTTCGCAATGAATATTATACCTTATCATGGCACATAGAAATGAGACGCGATATCTCGTTTTAAGAAGCATTAGAACTCTATTGCTGCGATACGTAGACATCTGCAAACGCTATTTCCTTGCAAGGAAGTGTCGCATTTACATTCTTTTGAAGTGAATGCGAGGTTTACATGACACTTCGCAATGAATATTATACCTTATCATGAAACATAGAAATAGGATGCGATATCTCGTTTTATGAAGAATCTGAACTCTATTGCTTCGCTTCGTAGACATCTCCAAACGTTATATCCTAGCAAGGAAGTGTCGCATTTACATTCATTTGAAGTGTAGACGAGGAATACATAACACTTTGCATATCATATTATATCTTACCATGAAACATAGAAATGAGATGCGATATCGCGTTTTAAGAATCATAAGAACTCTATTGCTACGATACGTAGACATCTGCAAACGCTATTTCCTTGCAAGGAAGTGTCGCATTTACATTCATTTGAATCGTAGACGAGGAATGCATAACTCTTCGCAATGAATATTATATCTTATCATGAAACATAGATATGAGATGCAATATCTCGTTTTAAGAAGCATTTGAACTCTATTTCTTCGATACGTAGACATCTGCAAACGCTATTTCCTTGCAAGGAAGTGTCGCATTTACATTCATTTGAATCGTAGACGAGGAATGCATTACACTTCGCAAATCATATTACATCTTACCATGAAACATAGAAATGAGATGCGATATCGAATTTTAAGAAGCATTAGAACTCTGTTGCTACGATACCTAGACATCTGCAGACGCTATTTCCTAGCAAGGAAGTGTCGCATTTACATTCATTTGAAGTGTAGACGAGGAATACATGACACTTCGCAAATCATATTATGTCTTACCATGAAACATAGAAATGAGATGCGATATCGCGTTTTAAGAATCATAAGAACTCTATTGCTACGATACGTAGACATCTGCAAACGCTATTTCGTTGGAAGGAAATGTCACACTTACAATCATTTGAAGTGTAGACGAGGAATACATAACACTTCGCATATCATATTATACCTTACCATGAAACATAGAAATGAGATGCGATATCGCCTTTTAAGAATCATAAAAACTCTATCGCTACGATACGTAGACATCTGCAAACGCTATTTCCTTGCAAGGAAGTGTCGCATTTACATTCATTTGATTCGTAGACGAGGAATGCATAACACTTCGCAATGAATATTATATCTTACCATGAAACATAGAAATGAGATGCGATATCGCGTTTTAAGAAGCATTAGAAAGCTATTGCTACGATACGTAGACATCTGCAAACGCTATTTCCTAGCGAGGAAGTATCACATTTACATTCATTTGAAGTGTAGACGAGGAATACTTAACACTTCGCAAATCATGTTATATCTTACCATGAAACATAGAAATGAGATGCGATATCGCGTTTTAAGAATCATATGAACTCTATTGCTACGATACGTAGACATCTGCAAACGCTATTTCCTAGCAAGGAAGTGTCGCATTTACATTCATTTGAAGTGTAGGCGAGGAATACATAACACTTCGCAATGAATATTACATCTTATCATGAAACATAGAATTGAGATGCGATATCTTGTTCTTAGAAGCATTTGAACTCTATTGCTTCGGTACGTAGACATCTGCAAACGCTATTTCCTAGCAAGGAAGTGTCGCATTCACATTCATTTGAAGTGTAGACGAGGAATACATAACACTTCGCAAATCATATTATATCTTACCATGAAACATAGAAATGAGATGCAATATCGCGTTTTAAGAATCATAAGAACTCTATTGCTACGATACGTAGACATCTGCAAACGCTATTTCCTTGCAAGGAAGTGTCGCATTTACATTCATTTGAATCGTAGACGAGGAATGCATAACACTTCGCAAATCATGTTATATCTTACCATGAAACATAGAATTGAGATGCGATATCGCGTTTTAAAAAGCATTAGAACACTATTGCTACGATACCTAGACATCTGCACATGCTATTTCCTAGCAAAGAAGTGTTGCATTTACATTCATTTGAAGTGTAGACGAGGAATACATAACACTTCGCAATGAATATTATACCTTATCATGGCACATAGAAATGAGACGCGATATCTCGTTTTAAGAAGCATTAGAACTCCATCCATACGATACGTAGACATCTGCAATCGATATCTCCTATCAAAGATGTGTCGCATTTACATTCATTTGAAGCGTAAAGGAGGAATACATGACACATCGCAATGAATATTATATCTCACCATGGAACATATTAATGAGATGCGATATGTCGTTTTAAGAAGCATTTGAACTCTATTGCTGCGATACGTAGACATCTGCAAACGCTATTTCCTTGCAAGGAAGTGTCGCATTTACATTCTTTTGAAGTGAATGCGAGGTTTACATGACACTTCGCAATGAATATTATACCTTATCGTGAAACATAGAAATGGGATGCGAAATCTCGTTTTATGAAGAATCTGAACTCTATTGCTTCGCTTCGTAGACATCTCCAAACGTTATATCCTAGCAAGGAAGTGTCGCATTTACATTCATTTGAAGTGTAGACTAGGAATACATAACACTTCGCATATCATATTATATCTTACCATGAAACATAGTAATGAGATGCGATATCGCGTTTTAAGAATCATAAGAACTCTATTGCTACGACACGTAGACATCTGCAAACGCTATTTCCTTGCAAGGAAGTGTCGCATTTACATTCATTTGAATCGTAGACGAGGAATGCATAACACTTCGCAATGAATATTATATCTTACCATGAAACATAGAAATGAGATGCAATATCGCGTTTTAAGAATCATAAGAACTCTATTGCTACGATACGTAGACATCTGCAAACGCTATTTCCTTGCAAGGAAGTGTCGCATTTACATTCATTTGAATCGTAGACGAGGAATGCATAACACTCCGCAATGAATATTATATCTTATCATGAAACATAGATATGAGATGCAATATCTCGTTTTAAGAAGCATTACAACTCTATTGCTACGATACGTAGACATCTGCAAACGCTATTTCCTAGCGAGGAAGTATCGCATTCACATTCATTTGAAGTGTAGACGAGGAATACATAACACTTCGCAAATCATGTTATATCATACCATGAAACATAGAAATGAGATGCGATATCGCGTTTTAAGAAGCACTAGAAATCTATTGCTACGATACGTAGACATCTGCAGACGCTATTTCCTTGCAAGGAAGTGTCGCATTTACATTCATTTGACGTGTAGACGAGGAATACATAACACTTCGCAAATCATGTTATATCTTACCATGAAACATAGAATTGAGATGCGATATCGCGTTTTAAGAAGCATTAGAGACCTATTGCTACGACACGTAGTCATCTGCATACGCTATTTCCTTGCAAGGAAGTGTCGCATTTACATTCATTTGAAGTGTAGACGAGGAATACATAACACTTCGCAAATCATATTATATCTTTCCATGAAACATAGAAATGAGATGCGATATCGCGTTTCAAGAATCATAACAACTCTATTGCTACGATACGTAGACATCTGCAAACGCTATTTCCATGCAAGGAAGTGTCGCATTTACATTTATTTGAAGTGTAGACGAGGAATACATGACACTTCGCAAATCATATTATATCTTACCATGAAACATAGAAATGAGATGCGATATCGCGTTTTAAGTAGCATTAGAAATCTATTGCTACGATACGTAGACATCTGCAAACGCTATTTCCTAGCGAGGAAGTGTCGCATTCACATTCATTTGAAGTGTAGACGAGGAATACATAACACTTCGCAATGAATATTATACCTTATCATGACACATAGAAATGAGACGCGATATCTCGTTTTAAGAAGCATTAGAATTCCATCCATACGATACGTAGACATCTGCAATCGATATCTCCTATCAAAGATGTGTCGCATTTACATTCATTTGAAGCGTAAAGGAGGAATACATGACACATCGCAATGAATACTATATCTCACCATGGAACATAGTAATGAGATGCGATATCTCGTTTTAAGAAGCATTTGAACTCTATTGCTGCGATACGTAGACATCTGCAAACGCTATTTCCTTGCAAGGAAGTGTCGCACTTACATTCTTTTGAAGTGAATGCGAGGTTTACATGACACTTCGCAATGAATATTATACCTTATCATGAAACATAGAAATGAGATGCGATATCTCGTTTTAAGAAGAATCTGAACTCTATTGCTTCGCTTCGTAGACATCTCCAAACGCTATATCCTAGCAAGGAAGTGTCGCATTTACATTCATTTGAAGTGTAGACGAGGAATACATAACACTTCGCATATCATATTATATCTTACCATGAAACATAGAAATGAGATGCGATATCGCGTTTTAAGAATCATAAGAACTCTATTGCTACGATACGTAGACATCTGCAAACGCTATTTCCTTGCAAGGAAGTGTCGCATTTACATTCATTTGAATCGTAGACGAGGAATGCATAACTCACCGCAATGAATATTATATCTTATCATGAAACATAGATATGAGATTCAATATCTCGTTTTAAGAAGCATTTGAACTCTATTTCTTCGATACGTAGACATCTGCAAACGCTATTTCCTTGCAAGGAAGTGTCGCATTTACATTCATTTGAAGTGTAGACTAGGAATACATAACACTTCACAAATCATATTATATCTTACCATGAAACATAGAAATGAGATGCGATATCGCGTTTTAAGAAGCATTAGAAACCTATTGCTACGATACGTAGACATCTGCAAACGCTATTTCCTTGCAAGGAAGTGTGGCATTTACATTCATTTGAAGTGTAGACGAGGAATACATAACACTTCGCAAATCATATTATATCTTTCCATGAAACATAGAAATGAGATGCGATATCGCGTTTCAAGAATCATAAGAACTCTATTACTACGATACGTAGACATCTGCAAACGCTATTTCCTTGCAGGGAAGTGTCGCATTTACATTCATTTGAAGTGTAGACGAGGAATACATAACACTTCGCACATCATATTATATCTTACCATGAAACATAGAAATGAGATGCGATATCGCGTATTAAGAAGCATTAGAAACCTATTGCTACGATACGTAGACATCTGCAAACGCTATTTCCTTGCAAGGAAGTGTCGCATTTACATTCATTTGAAGTGTAGACGAGGAATACATAACACTTCGCAATTCATATTATATCTTTCCATGAAACATAGAAATGAGATGCGATATCGCGTTTCAAGAATCATAAGAACTCTATTGCTACGATACGTAGACATCTGCAAACGCTATTTCCTTGCAAGGAAGTGTCGCATTCACATTCATTTGAAGTGTAGACGAGGAATACATAACACTTCGCAATGAATATTATACCTTATTATGACACATAGAAATGAGACGCGATATCTCGTTTTAAGAAGCATTAGAACTCCATCCATGCGATACGTAGACATCTGCAATCGATATCTCCTATCAAAGATGTGTCGCATTTACATTCATTTGAAGCGTAAAGGAGGAATACATGACACATCGCAATGAATATTATATCTCACCATGGAACATAGTAATGAGATGCGATATCGCGCTTTAAGAAGCATTAGAACTCTATTGCTACGATACCTAGACAACTGCAGACGCTATTTCCTAACAAGGAAGTGTCGCATTTACATTCATTTGAAGTGTAGACGAGGAATACATGATACTTCGCAAATCATATTATATCTTACCATGAAACATAGAAATGAGATGCAATATCGCCTTTTAAGAATCATAAGAACTCTATTGCTACGATACGTAGACATCTGCAAACGCTATTTCCTTGCAAGGAAGTGTCGCATTTACATTCATTTGAATCGTTGACGAGGAATGCATAACACTCCGCAAATCATATTACATCTTACCATGAAACATAGAAATGAGATGCGATATCGAGTTTTAAGAAGCATTAGAACTCTATTGCTACGATACCTAGACATCTGCAGACGCTATTTCCTAGCAAGGAAGTGTCGCATTTAAATTCACTTGAAGTGTAGACGTGGAGTACATAACACTTCGCAAATCATGTTATATCTTGCCATGAAACATAGAAATGAGATGCGATATCGCGTTCTAAGAATCATAAGAACTCTATTGCTACGATTCGTAGACATCTGCAAAAACGCTATTTCCTTGCAAGGAAGTGTCGCATTTACATTCATTTGAATCGTAGACGAGGAATGCATAACACTTTGCAAATCATATTACATCTTACCATGAAACATAGAAATGAGATGCGATCTCGAGTTTTAAGAAGCATTAAAACTCTATTGCTACGATACCTAGACATCTGCAGACGCTATTTCCTAGCAAGGAAGTGTCGCATTTACATTCATTTTAATCGTAGACGAGGAGTGCATAACACTTCGCAAATCATATTACATCTTACCATGAAACATAGAAATGAGATGCGATATCGAGTTTTAAGAAGCATTAGAACTCTATTGTTACGATACCTAGACATCTGCAGACGCTATTTCCTAGCAAGGAAGTGTCGCATTTACATTCATTTGAAGTGTGGATGAGGAATACATGATACTTCGCAAATCATATTATATCTTACCATGAAACATAGAAATGAGATGCGATATCGCGTTTTAAGAATCATATGAACTCTATTGCTACGATACGTAGACATCTGCAATCGCTATTTCCTTGCAAGGATGTGTCGCATTTACATTCATTTGAATCGTAGAAGAGGAATGCATAACACTTCGCAATGAATATTATATCTTATCATGAAACATAGATATGAGATGCAATATCTCGTTTTAAGAAGCATTTGAACTCTATTGCTTCGATACGTAGACATCTGCAAACGCTATATCCTTGCATGGAAGTGTCGCATTTACATTCATTTGAAGTGTAGACGAGGAATACATAACACTTCGCAAATCATGTTATATCTTACCATGAAACATAGGAATGAGATGCGATATCGCGTTTTAAGAAGCATTAGAAAGCTTTTGCTACGATAGGTAGACATTTGCAAACGCTCTTTCCTAGCAAAGAAGTGTCGCTTTTACATTCATTTGAAGTGTAGACGAGGAATACATAACTCTTCGCAAATCATATTATATCTTACCATGAAACATAGAAATGAGATGCGATATCGCATTTTAAGAAGCATTAGAACTCTATTGCTACGATACCTAGACATCTGCAGACGCTATTTCCTAGCAAGGAAGTGTCGCATTTACATTCTTTTGAAGTGTAGACGAGGAATGCATAACACTTCGCAGATCATATTATATCTTACCATGAAACATAGAAATGAGATGCGATATCGCGTTTTAAGAAGCATTAGAACACTATTGCTACGATAGGTAGACATTTGCAAACGCTATTTCCTAGGAAAGAAGTGTCGCATTTACATTCAATTGAAGTGTAGTCGAGGAATACATAACACTTCGCAAATCATATTATATCTTACCATGAAACATAGAAATGAGATGCGATATCGCGTTTTAAGAAGCATCAGAAATCTATTGCTACGGTACGTAGACATCTGCAAACGCTATTAACTTGCAAGGAAGTGTCGCATTCACATTCATTTGAAGTGTAGACGAGGAATACATAACACTTCGCATATTATATTATATCTTACCATGAAACATAGAAATGAGATGCGATATCGCGTTTTAAGGATCATAAGAACTCTATTGCTACGATACGTAGACATCTGCAAACGCTATTTCCTTGAAAGGAAGTGTCGCATTTACATTCATTTGAAGTGTAGACGAGGAATGCATAACACTTCGTAAATCATGTTATATCTTGCCATGAAACATAGAAATGAGATGCGATATCGCGTCTTAAGAATCATAAGAACTCTATTGCTACGATACGTAGACATCTGCAAACGCTATTTCCTTGCAAGGAAGTGTCGCATTTACATTCATTTGAATCGTAGACGAGGAATGCATAACACTTCGCAAAGCATATTACATCTTACCATGAAACATAGAAATGAGATGCGATATCGAGTTTTAAGAAGCATTAGATTTCTATTGCTACGATACCTAGACATCTGCAGACGCTATTTCCTAGCAAGGAAGGGTCGCATTTACATTCATTTGAAGTGTAGACGAGGAATAGAGGACACTTCGAAAATCATATTATATCTTACCATGAAACATAGAAATGAGATGCGATATCGCGTTTTAAGAAGCATTAGAAAGCTATTGCAACGATAGGTAGACATTTGCAAACGCTATTTCCTAGCAAAGTAGTGTCGCATTTACATTCATTTGAAGTGTAGACGAGGAATACATAACACTTCGCAAATCATATTATATCTTACCATGAAACATAGAAATGAGATCCGATATCGCGTTTTAAGCTGCATTAGAACTCTATTGCTACGATACCTAGACATCTGCAGACGCTATTTCCTAGCAAGGAAGTGTCGCATTTACATTCATTTGAAGTGTAGACGAGGAATACATGATACTTCGCAAATCATGTTATATCTTACCATGAAACATAGAAATGAGATGCGATATCGCGTTTTAAGAATCATAAGAACTCTATTACTACGATACGTAGACATCTGCACACTCTATTTCCTTGCAAGGAAGTGTCTCATTTACATTCATTTGAAGTGTAGTCGAGGAATACATGACACTTCGCAAATCACATTATATCTTACCATGAAACATAGAAATGAGATGCGATATCGCGTTTTAAGAAGCATTGGAAAGCTATTGCTAACGGTACGTAGGCATCTGCAAACGCTATTTCCTAGCGAGGAAGTGTCGCATTCACATTCATTTGAAGTGTAGACGAGGAATACATAACACTTCGCAAATCATGTTATATCTTACCATGAAACATAGAAACGAGATGTGATTTCGCGTTTTAAGAATCATATGAACTCTATTGCTACGATACGTAGACATCTGCAAACGCTATTTCCTTGCAAGGATGTGTCGCATTTACATTCATTTGAATCGTAGACGAGGAATGCATAACACTTCGCAAATCATATTATATCTTACCATGAAACATAGAAATGAGATGCGATATCGCGTTTTAAGATGCATTAGAACTCTATTGCTACGATGCCTAGACATCTGCAGAAGCTATTTCCTAGCAAGGAAGTGTCGCATTTACATTCATTTGAATCGTAGACGAGGAATGCATAACACTTCGCAAATCATATTACATCTTACCATGAAACATAGAAATGAGATGCGATATCGAGATTTAAGAAGCATTAGAACTCTATTGCTACGATACCTAGACATCTGCAGACGCTATTTCCTAGCAAGGAAGTGTCGCATTTACATTCATTTGAAGTGTAGACGAGGAATACATAACACTTCGCAAATCATATTACATCTTACCATGAAACATAGAAATGAGATGCGATATCGCGTTTTAAGAAGCATTAGAACTCTATTGTTACGATACCTAGACATCTGTAGACGCTATTTCCTAGCAAGGAAGTGTCGCATTTACATTTATTTGAAGTGTAGACGAAGAATACAAGACACTTCGCAAATCATATTATATCTTACCATGAAACATAGAAATGAGATGCGATATCGCGTTTTAAGAAGCATTGGAAAGCTATTGCTAACGATACGTAGACACCTGCAGACGCTATTTCCTAGCAAGCAAGTGTCGCATTTACATTCATTTGAAGTGTAGACGAGGAATACATAACACTTCGCAAATCATATTATATCTTACCATGAAACATAGAAATGAAATGCGATATCGCGTTTTAAGAAGCATTAGAACGCTATTGCTACGATACCTAGACATCTGCAGACGCTATTTCCTAGCAAGGAAGTGTCGCATTTACATTCATTTGAATCGTAGACGAGGAGTGCATAACACTTCGCAAATCATATTACATCTTACCATGAAACATAGAAATGAGATGCGATATCGCATTTTAAGAAGCATTAGAAAGCTATTGCTAACGATACGTAGGCATCTGCAGACGCTATTTCCTAGCGAGGAAGTGTCGCATTCACATTCATTTGAAGTGTAGACGAGGAATACATAACACTTCTCAAATCATGTTATATCTTACCATGAAACATAGAAATGAGATGCGATATCGCGTTTTAAGAATCATAAGAACTCTATTGCTTCGATACGTAGACATCTGCAAACGCTATTTCCTTGCAAGGAAGTGTCGCATTTACATTCATTTGAAGTGTAGACGAGGAATACGTGACACTTCGCAAATCATATTATATCTTACCATGAAACATAGAAATGAGATGCGATATCGCGTTTTAAGAAGCATTAGAAAGCTATTGCTAACGATACGTAGACAGCTGCAAACGCTATTTCCTAGCGAGGAAGTGTCGCATTCACATTCATTTGAAGTGTAGACGAGGAATACATAACACTTCGCAAATCATATTATATCTTACCATGAAACATAGAAATGAGATGCAATATCGCGTCTTAAGAATCATAAGAACTCTATTGCTACGATACGTAGACATCTGCAAACGCTATTTCCTTGCAAGGAAGTGTCGCATTTACATTCATTTGAATCGTAGACGAGGAATGCATTACACTTCCCAATGAATATTATATCTTACCATGAAACATAGAAATGAGATGCGATATCGCGTTTTAAGAAGCATTTGAACTCTATTGCTTCGATACGTAGACATCTGCAAACGCTATTTCCTAGCAAGGAAGTGTCGCATTTACATCCATTTGAATCGTAGACGAGGAATGCATAACACTTCGCAATGAATATTATATCTTATCATGAAACTTGATATGAGATGCAATATCTCGTTTTAGGAAGCATTTGAACTCTTTTGCTTCGATACGTAGACATCTGCAAAACCTTTTTCCTTGCAAGGAAGTGTCGCATTTACATTCATTTGAAGTGTAGACGAGGAATACATAACACTTCGCAAATCATATTATATCTTACCATGAAACATAGAAATGAGATGCGATATCCCGTTTTAAGAAGCATTTGAACTCTATTGCTTCGATACGTAGACATCTGCAAACGCTATTTCCTTGCGAGGAAGTGTCGCATGTACATTCATTTGAAGTGTAGACGAGGAATACATGACACTTCGCAAATCATATTATATCTTACCATGAAACATAGAAATGAGATGCCATATCGCCTTTTAAGAATCATAAAAACTCTATCGCTACGATACGTAGACATCTGCAAACGCTATTTCCTTGCAAGGAAGTGTCGCATTTACATTCATTTGAATCGTAGACGAGGAATGCATAACACTTCGCAATGAATATTATATCTTATCATGAAACATAGATATGAGATGCAATATCTCGCTTTAAGATGCATTTGAACTCTATTGCTTCGATACGTAGACATCTGCAAACGCTATTTCCTTGCAAGGAAGTGTCGCATTTACATTCATTTGAAGTGTAGACGAGGAATACATGATACTTCGCAAATCATATTATATCTTACCATGAAACATAGAAATGAGATGCGATATCGCGTTTTAAGGAGCATTTGAACTCTATTGCTTCGATACGTAGACATCTGCAAGCGCTATTTCCTTGCAAGGAAGTGTCGCATTTACATTCATTTGAAATGTAGACGAGGAATACATGGCACTTCGCAAATCATATTATATCTTACCATGAAACATAGAAATGAGATGCGATATCTCGTTTTAAGAAGCATTAGAAAGCTATTGCTTACGATACGTAGACATCTGCAAACGCTATTTCCTAGCGAGGAAGTATCGCATTCACATTCATTTGAAGTGTAGACGAGGAATACATAACACTTCGCAAATCGTATTATATCTGACCATAAAACATAGAAATGAGATGCGATATCGCGTTTTAAGAAGCACTAGAAAGCTATTGCTACGATACGTAGACATCTGCAAACGCTATTTCCTAGCGAGGAAGTATCGCATTCACATTCATTTGAAGTGTAGACGAGGAATACATAACACTTCTCAAATCATGTTATATCTTACCATGAAACATAGAAATGAGATGCGATATCGCGTTTTAAGAATCATAACAACTCTATTGCTTCGATACGTAGACATCTGCAAACGCTATTTCCTTGCAAGGAAGTGTCGCATTTACATTCATTTGAAGTGTAGACGAGGAATACGTGACACTTCGCAAATCATATTATATCTTACCATGAAACATAGAAATGAGATGCGATATCGCGTTTAAAGAAGCATTAGAAAGCTATTGCTAACGATACGTAGACAGCTGCAAACGCTATTTCCTAGCGAGGAAGTGTCGCATTCACATTCATTTGAAGTGTAGACGAGGAATACATAACACTTCGCAAATCATATTATATCTTACCATGAAACATAGAAATGAGATGCAATATCGCGTTCTAAGAATCATAAGAACTCTATTGCTACGATACGTAGACATCTGCAAACGCTATTTCCTTGCAAGGAAGTGTCGCATTTACATTCATTTGAATCGTAGACGAGGAATGCATTACACTTCGCAATGAATATTATATCTTACCATGAAACATAGAAATGAGATGCGATATCGCGTTTTAAGAAGCATTTGAACTCTATTGCTTCGATACGTAGACATCTGCAAACGCTATTTCCTAGCAAGGAAGTGTCGCATTTACATCCATTTGAATCGTAGACGAGGAATGCATAACACTTCGCAATGAATATTATATCTTATCATGAAACTTGATATGAGATGCAATATCTCGTTTTAGGAAGCATTTGAACTCTTTTGCTTCGATACGTAGACATCTGCAAAACCTTTTTCCTTGCAAGGAAGTGTCGCATTTACATTCATTTGAAGTGTAGGCGAGGAATACATGGCACTTCGCAAATCATATTATATCTTACCATGAAACATAGAAATGAGATGCGATATCGCGTTTTAAGAAGCATTAGAACACTATTGCTACGATAGGTAGACATTTGCAAACGCTATTTCCTAGCAAAGAAGTGTCGCATTTACATTCATTTGAAGTGTAGACGAGGAATACATAACACTTCGCAAATCATATTATATCTTACCATGAAACATAGAAATGAGATGCGATATCGCGTTTTAAGAAGCATTTGAACTCTATTGCTTCGATACGTAGACATCTGCAAACGCTATTTCCTTGCAAGGAAGTGTCTCATTTACATTCATTTGAAGTGTAGACGAGGAATACATGACACTTCGCAAATCATATTATATCTTACCTTGAAACATAGAAATGAGATGCGATATCGCGTTTTAAGAAGCATTAGAACACTATTGCTACGATAGATAGACATTTGCAAACGCTATTTCCTAGCAAAGAAGTGTCGCATTTACATTCATTTGAAGTGTAGACGAGGCATACATAACACTTCGCAAATCATATTATATCTTACCATGAAACATAGAAATGAGATGCGATATCGCGTTTTAAGAAGCATTAGAACTCTATTGCTACGATACCTAGACATCTGCAGACGCTATTTCCTAGCAAGGAAGTGTCTCATTTACATTCATTTGAAGTGTAGACGAGGAATACATGACACTTCGCAAATCATATTATATCTTACCATGAAACATAGAAATGAGATGCGATATCGCGTTTTAAGAATCATATGAACTCTATTGCTACGATACGTAGACATCTGCAATCGCTATTTCCTAGCAAGGAAGTGTCGCATTCACATTCATTTGAAGTGTAGACGAGGAATACAAAACACTTCGCAAATCATGTTATATCTTACCATGAAACATCGAAATGTGATGCGGTATCGCGTTTTAAGAATCATATGAACTCTATTGCTACGATACGTAGACATTTGCAAACGCTATTTCCTAGCAAAGAAGTGTCGCATTTACATTCATTTGAAGTGTAGGCGAGGAATACATAACACTTCGCAAATCATATTATATCTTACCATGAATCATAGAAATGAGATGCGATATCGCGTTTTAAGGAGCATTTGAACTCTATTGCTTCGATACGTAGACATCTGCAAACGCTATTTCCTTGCAAGGAAGTGTCTCATTTACATTCATTTGAAGTGTAGACGAGGAATACATGACACTTCGCAAATGATATTATATCTTACCTTGAAACATAGAAATGAGATGCGATATCGCGTTTTAAGAAGCATTAGAAAACTATTGCTACGATACGTAGACATCTGCTAACACTATTTCCTTGCAAGGAAGTGTCGCATTTACATTCATTTGAAGTGTAGATGAGGAATACGTGACACTTCGCAAATCATATTATATCTTACCATGAAACATAGAAATGAGATGCGATATCGCGTTTTAAGAAGCATTAGAAAGCTATTGCTAACGATACGTAGACATCTGCAAATGCTATTTCCTAGCGAGGAAGTATCGCATTCACATTCATTTGAAGTGTAGACGAGGAATGCTTTACACTTCGCAAATCATATTACATCTTACCATGAAACATAGAAATGAGATGCAATATCTCGTTTTAAGAATCATAAGAACTCTATTGCTACGATACGTAGACATCTGCAAACGCTATTTCCTTGCAAGGAAGTGTCGCATTTACATTCATTTGAAGTGTAGACGAGGAATACATGACACTTCGCAAATCATATTATATCTTACCATGAAACATAGAAACGAGATGCGATATCGCGTTTTAAGAATCATATGAACTCTATTGCTACGATACGTAGACATCTGCAATCGCTATTTCCTAGCAAGGAAGTGTCGCATTTACATTCATTTGAAGTGTAGACGAGGAATACATGATACTTCGCAAATCATATTGTATCTTACCATGAAACATAGAAATGAGATGCGATATCGCGTTTTAAGAAGCATTAGAATACTATTGCTACGATAGGTAGACATTTGCAAACGCTATTTCCTAGCAAAGAAGTGTCGCATTTACATTCATTTGAAGTGTAGACGAGGAATACATAACACTTCGCAAATCATAGTATATCTTACCATGAAACATAGAAATGAGTTGCGATATCGCGTTTTAAGAAGCATTAGAACTCTATTGCTACGATACCTAGACATCTGCAGACGCTATTTCCTAGCAAGGAAGTGTCGCATTTACATTCATTTGAAGTGTAGACGAGGAATACATGATACTTCGCAAATCATATTATATCTTACCATGAAACATAGAAATGAGATGCGATATCGCGTTTTAAGAAGCATTAGAACACTATTGCTACGATAGATAGACATTTGCAAACGCTATTTCCTAGCAAAGAAGTGTCGCATTTACATTCATTTGGAGTGTAGGCGAGGAATACATAACACTTCGCAAATCATATTATATCTTACCATGAAACATAGAAATGAGATGCGATGTCACGTTTTAAGAAGCATTAGAATACTATTGCTACGATAGGTAGACATTTGCAAACGCTATTTCCTTGCAAGGAAGTGTCGCATTTACATTCATTTGAAGTGTAGACGAGGAATACATGACACTTCGCAAATCATATTATATCTTACCATGAAACATAGAAATGAGATTCGATATCGCGTTTTAAGAAGCATTAGAAAGCTGTTGCTACGATACGTAGACATCTGCAATTGCTATTTCCTAGCAAGGAAGTGTCGCATTTACATTCATTTGAAGTGTAGACGAGGAATACATGACACTTCGCAAATCATATTATATCTTACCATGAAACATAGAAATGAGATGCGATATCGCGTTTTAAGAATCATTAGAAAGCTATTGCTAACGATACGTAGGCATCTGCAATCGCTATTTCCAAGCGAGGAAGTGTCGCATTCACATTCATTTGAATCGTAGACGAGGAATGTATAACACTTCGCAAATCATATTACATCTTACCATGAAACATAGAAATGAGATGCGATATCGAGTTTTAAGAAGCATTAGAACTCTATTGCTACGATACGTAGACATCTGCAGACGCTATTTCCTAGCAAGGAAGTGGCGCATTTACATTCATTTGAAGTGTAGACGAGGAATACATAACACTTCGCAAATCATATTGCATCTTACCATGAAACATAGAAATGAGATGCGATATCGCGTTTTAAGAAGCATTAGAACTCTATTGCTACGATACCTAGACATCTGCAGACGCTATTTCCTAGCAAGGAAGTGTCTCATTTACATTCATTTGAAGTGTAGACGAGGAATACATGACACTTCGCAAATCATATTATATCTTACCATGAAACATAGAAATGAGATGCGATATCGCGTTTTAAGAATCATATGAACTCTATTGCTACGATACGTAGACATCTGCAATCGCTATTTCCTAGCAAGGAAGTGTCGCATTCACATTCATTTGAAGTGTAGACGAGGAATACAAAACACTTCGCAAATCATGTTATATCTTACCATGAAACATAGAAATGAGATGCGGTATCGCGTTTTAAGAATCATATGAACTCTATTGCTACGATACGTAGACATTTGCAAACGCTATTTCCTAGCAAGGAAGTGTCGCATTCACATTCATTTGAAGTGTAGACGAGGAATACAAAACACTTCGCAAATCATGTTATATCTTACCATAAAACATAGAAACGAGATGCGATATCGCGTTTTAAGAATCATATGAACTCTATTGCTACGATACGTAGACATCTGCAATCGCTATTTCCTAGCAAGGAAGTGTCGCATTTACATTCATTTGAAGTGTAGACGAGGAATACATGATACTTCGCAAATCATATTGTATCTTACCATGAAACATAGAAATGAGATGCGATATCGCGTTTTAAGAAGCATTAGAATACTATTGCTACGATAGGTAGACATTTGCAAACGCTATTTCCTAGCAAAGAAGTGTCGCATTTACATTCATTTGAAGTGTAGACGAGGAATACATAACACTTCGCAAATCATAGTATATCTTACCATGAAACATAGAAATGAGTTGCGATATCGCGTTTTAAGAAGCATTAGAACTCTATTGCTACGATACCTAGACATCTGCAGACGCTATTTCCTAGCAAGGAAGTGTCGCATTTACATTCATTTGAAGTGTAGACGAGGAATACATGATACTTCGCAAATCATATTATATCTTACCATGAAACATAGAAATGAGATGCGATATCGCGTTTTAAGAAGCATTAGAACACTATTGCTACGATAGATAGACATTTGCAAACGCTATTTCCTAGCAAAGAAGTGTCGCATTTACATTCATTTGGAGTGTAGGCGAGGAATACATAACACTTCGCAAATCATATTATATCTTACCATGAAACATAGAAATGAGATGCGATGTCACGTTTTAAGAAGCATTAGAATACTATTGCTACGATAGGTAGACATTTGCAAACGCTATTTCCTTGCAAGGAAGTGTCGCATTTACATTCATTTGAAGTGTAGACGAGGAATACATGACACTTCGCAAATCATATTATATCTTACCATGAAACATAGAAATGAGATTCGATATCGCGTTTTAAGAAGCATTAGAAAGCTGTTGCTACGATACGTAGACATCTGCAATTGCTATTTCCTAGCAAGGAAGTGTCGCATTTACATTCATTTGAAGTGTAGACGAGGAATACATGACACTTCGCAAATCATATTATATCTTACCATGAAACATAGAAATGAGATGCGATGTCACGTTTTAAGAAGCATTAGAATACTATTGCTACGATAGGTAGACATTTGCAAACGCTATTTCCTTGCAAGGAAGTGTCGCATTTACATTCATTTGAAGTGTAGACGAGGAATACATGACACTTCGCAAATCATATTATATCTTACCATGAAACATAGAAATGAGATTCGATATCGCGTTTTAAGAAGCATTAGAAAGCTGTTGCTACGATACGTAGACATCTGCAATTGCTATTTCCTAGCAAGGAAGTGTCGCATTTACATTCATTTGAAGTGTAGACGAGGAATACATGGCACTTCGCAAATCATATTATATCTTACCATGAAACATAGAAATGAGATGCGATATCGCGTTTTAAGAATCATTAGAAAGCTATTGCTAACGATACGTAGGCATCTGCAATCGCTATTTCCAAGCGAGGAAGTGTCGCATTCACATTCATTTGAATCGTAGACGAGGAATGTATAACACTTCGCAAATCATATTACATCTTACCATGAAACATAGAAATGAGATGCGATATCGAGTTTTAAGAAGCATTAGAACTCTATTGCTACGATACGTAGACATCTGCAGACGCTATTTCCTAGCAAGGAAGTGGCGCATTTACATTCATTTGAAGTGTAGACGAGGAATACATAACACTTCGCAAATCATATTGCATCTTACCATGAAACATAGAAATGAGATGCGATATCGCGTTTTAAGAAGCATTAGAACTCTATTGCTACGATACCTAGACATCTGCAGACGCTATTTCCTAGCAAGGAAGTGTCTCATTTACATTCATTTGAAGTGTAGACGAGGAATACATGACACTTCGCAAATCATATTATATCTTACCATGAAACATAGAAATGAGATGCGATATCGCGTTTTAAGAATCATATGAACTCTATTGCTACGATACGTAGACATCTGCAATCGCTATTTCCTAGCAAGGAAGTGTCGCATTCACATTCATTTGAAGTGTAGACGAGGAATACAAAACACTTCGCAAATCATGTTATATCTTACCATGAAACATAGAAATGAGATGCGGTATCGCGTTTTAAGAATCATATGAACTCTATTGCTACGATACGTAGACATTTGCAAACGCTATTTCCTAGCAAAGAAGTGTCGCATTTACATTCATTTGAAGTGTAGGCGAGGAATACATAACACTTCGCAAATCATATTATATCTTACCATGAATCATAGAAATGAGATGCGATATCGCGTTTTAAGGAGCATTTGAACTCTATTGCTTCGATACGTAGACATCTGCAAACGCTATTTCCTTGCAAGGAAGTGTCTCATTTACATTCATTTGAAGTGTAGACGAGGAATACATGACACTTCGCAAATCATATTATATCTTACCTTGAAACATAGAAATGAGATGCGATATCGCGTTTTAAGAAGCATTAGAAAACTATTGCTACGATACGTAGACATCTGCTAACACTATTTCCTTGCAAGGAAGTGTCGCATTTACATTCATTTGAAGTGTAGACGAGGAATACGTGACACTTCGCAAATCATATTATATCTTACCATGAAACATAGAAATGAGATGCGATATCGCGTTTTAAGAATCATATGAACTCTATTGCTACGATACGTAGACATCTGCAAACGCTATTTCCTAGCAAGGAAGTGTCGCATTTACATTCACTTGAAGTGTAGGCGAGGAATACATAACACTTCGCAATGAATATTACATCTTATCATGAAACATAGAATTGAGATGCGATATCTTGTTTTTAGAAGCATTTGAACTCTATTGCTTCGATACGTAGACATCTGCAAACGCTATTTCCTAGCAAGGAAGTGTCGCATTTACATTCATTTGACGTGTAGACGAGGAATACATAACACTTCGCAAATCATGTTATATCTTACCATGAAACATAGAATTGAGATGCGATATCGCGTTTTAAGAAGCATTAGAACACTATTGCTACGATACCTAGACATCTGCACACGCTATTTCCTAGCAAGGAAGTGTTGCATTTACATTCATTTGAAGTGTAGACGAGGAATACATAACACTTCGCAATGAATATTATACCTTATCGTGACACATAGAAATGAGACGCGATATCTCGTTTTAAGAAGCATTAGAACTCCATCCATACGATACGTAGACATCTGCAATCGATATCTCCTATCAAAGATGTGTCGCATTTACATTCATTTGAAGCGTAAAGGAGGAATACATGACACATCGCAATGAATATTATATCTCACCATGGAACATAGTAATGAGATGCGATATGTCGTTTTAAGAAGCATTTGAACTCTATTGCTGCGATACGTAGACATCTGCAAACGCTATTTCCTTGCAAGGAAGTGTCGCATTTACATTCTTTTGAAGTGAATGCGAGGTTTACATGACACTTCGCAATGAATATTATACCTTATCATGAAACATAGAAATGGGATGCGATATCTCGTTTTATGAAGAATCTGAACTCTATTGCTTCGCTTCGTAGACATCTCCAAACGTTATATCCTAGCAAGGAAGTGTCGCATTTACATTCATTTGAAGTGTAGACGAGGAATACATAACACTTCGCATATCATATTATATCTTACCATGAAACATAGAAATGAGATGCGATATCGCGTTTTAAGGATCATAAGAACTCTATTGCTACGATACGTAGACATCTGCAAACGCTATTTCCTTGCGAGGAAGTGTCGCATTTACATTCATTTGATTCGTAGACGAGGAATGCGTAACACTTCGCAATGAATATTATATCTTACCATGAAACATAGAATTGAGATGCGATATCTTGTTTTTAGAAGCATTTGAACTCTATTGCTTCGATACGTAGACATCTGCAAACGCTATTTCCTAGCAAGGAAGTGTCGCATTTACATTCATTTGAATCGTAGACGAGGAATGCATAACACTCCGCAATGAAAATTATATCTTATCATGAAACATAGATATGAGATGCAATATCTAGCTTTAAGAAGCATTAGAACTCTATTGCTACGATACGTAGACATCTGCAAACGCTATTTCCTAGCGAGGAAGTATCGCATTCACATTCATTTGAAGTGTAGACGAGGAATACATAACACTTCGCAAATCATGTTATATCTTACCATGAAACATAGAATTGAGATGCGATATCGCGTTTTAAGAAGCATTAGAACACTATTGCTACGATACCTAGACATCTGCACACGCTATTTCCTAGCAAGGAAGTGTTGCATTTACATTCATTTGAAGTGTAGACGAGGAATACATGATACTTCGCAAATCATATTATATCTTACCATGAAACATAGAAATGAGATGCGATATCGCGTTTTAAGAAGCATTAGAACACTATTGCTACGGTAGATAGACATTTGCAAACGCTATTTCCTAGCAAAGAAGTGTCGCATTTACATTCATTTGGAGTGTAGGCGATGAATACATAACACTTCGCAAATCATATTATATCTTACCATGAAACATAGAAATGAGATGCGATGTCACGTTTTAAGAAGCATTAGAATACTATTGCTACGATAGGTAGACATTTGCAAACGCTATTTCCTTGCAAGGAAGTGTCGCATTTACATTCATTTGAAGTGTAGACGAGGAATACATGACACTTCGCAAATCATATTATATCTTACCATGAAACATAGAAATGAGATTCGATATCGCGTTTTAAGAAGCATTAGAAAGCTGTTGCTACGATACGTAGACATCTGCAATTGCTATTTCCTAGCAAGGAAGTGTCGCATTTACATTCATTTGAAGTGTAGACGAGGAATACATGACACTTCGCAAATCATATTATATCTTACCATGAAACATAGAAATGAGATGCGATATCGCGTTTTAAGAATCATTAGAAAGCTATTGCTAACGATACGTAGGCATCTGCAATCGCTATTTCCAAGCGAGGAAGTGTCGCATTCACATTCATTTGAATCGTAGACGAGGAATGTATAACACTTCGCAAATCATATTACATCTTACCATGAAACATAGAAATGAGATGCGATATCGAGTTTTAAGAAGCATTAGAACTCTATTGCTACGATACCTAGACATCTGCAGACGCTATTTCCTAGCAAGGAAGTGGCGCGTTTACATTCATTTGAAGTGTAGACGAGGAATACATAACACTTCGCAAATCATATTGCATCTTACCATGAAACATAGAAATGAGATGCGATATCGCGTTTTAAGAAGCATTAGAACTCTATTGCTACGATACCTAGACATCTGCAGACGCTATTTCCTAGCAAGGAAGTGTCTCATTTACATTCGTTTGAAGTGTAGACGAGGAATACATGACACTTCGCAAATCATATTATATCTTACCATGAAACATAGAAATGAGATGCGATATCGCGTTTTAAGAATCATATGAACTCTATTGCTACGATACGTAGACATCTGCAATCGCTATTTCCTAGCAAGGAAGTGTCGCATTCACATTCATTTGAAGTGTAGACCAGGAATACAAAACACTTCGCAAATAATGTTATATCTTACCATGAAACATCGAAATGAGATGCGGTATCGCGTTTTAAGAATCATATGAACTCTATTGCTACGATACGTAGACATTTGCAAACGCTATTTCCTAACAAAGAAGTGTCGCATTTACATTCATTTGAAGTGTAGGCGAGGAATACATAACACTTCGCAAATCATATTATATCTTACCATGAATCATAGAAATGAGATGCGATATCGCGTTTTAAGGAGCATTTGAACTCTATTGCTTCGATACGTAGACATCTGCAAACGCTATTTCCTTGCAAGGAAGTGTCTCATTTACATTCATTTGAAGTGTAGACGAGGAATACATGACACTTCGCAAATCATATTATATCTTACCATGAAACATAGAAATGAGATGCGATGTCACGTTTTAAGAAGCATTAGAATACTCTTGCTACGATACGTAGACATCTGCAATCGCTATTTCCTAGCAAGGAAGTGTCGCATTTACATTCATTTGAAGTGTAGACGAGGAATACATGATACTTCGCAAATCATATTGTATCTTACCATGAAACATAGAAATGAGATGCGATATCGCGTTTTAAGAAGCATTAGAATACTATTGCTACGATAGGTAGACATTTGCAAACGCTATTTCCTAGCAAAGAAGTGTCGCATTTACATTCATTTGAAGTGTAGACGAGGAATACATAACACTTCGCAAATCATAGTATATCTTACCATGAAACATAGAAATGAGTTGCGATATCGCGTTTTAAGAAGCATTAGAACTCTATTGCTACGATACCTAGACATCTGCAGACGCTATTTCCTAGCAAGGAAGTGTCGCATTTACATTCATTTGAAGTGTAGACGAGGAATACATGATACTTCGCAAATCATATTATATCTTACCATGAAACATAGAAATGAGATGCGATATCGCGTTTTAAGAAGCATTAGAACACTATTGCTACGATAGATAGACATTTGCAAACGCTATTTCCTAGCAAAGAAGTGTCGCATTTACATTCATTTGGAGTGTAGGCGAGGAATACATAACACTTCGCAAATCATATTATATCTTACCATGAAACATAGAAATGAGATGCGATGTCACGTTTTAAGAAGCATTAGAATACTATTGCTACGATAGGTAGACATTTGCAAACGCTATTTCCTTGCAAGGAAGTGTCGCATTTACATTCATTTGAAGTGTAGACGAGGAATACATGACACTTCGCAAATCATATTATATCTTACCATGAAACATAGAAATGAGATTCGATATCGCGTTTTAAGAAGCATTAGAAAGCTGTTGCTACGATACGTAGACATCTGCAATTGCTATTTCCTAGCAAGGAAGTGTCGCATTTACATTCATTTGAAGTGTAGACGAGGAATACATGACACTTCG
The DNA here is from genome assembly GCF_050948175.1 of Xylocopa sonorina. Lineage (NCBI taxonomy): Eukaryota > Metazoa > Arthropoda > Insecta > Hymenoptera > Apidae > Xylocopa > Xylocopa sonorina. Next base: position 507,284 of record NC_135196.1, on the reverse strand, counting down.
CAAATCATATTATATCTTACCATGAAACATAGAAATGAGATGCGATGTCACGTTTTAAGAAGCATTAGAATACTATTGCTACGATAGGTAGACATTTGCAAACGCTATTTCCTTGCAAGGAAGTGTCGCATTTACATTCATTTGAAGTGTAGACGAGGAATACATGACACTTCGCAAATCATATTATATCTTACCATGAAACATAGAAATGAGATTCGATATCGCGTTTTAAGAAGCATTAGAAAGCTGTTGCTACGATACGTAGACATCTGCAATTGCTATTTCCTAGCAAGGAAGTGTCGCATTTACATTCATTTGAAGTGTAGACGAGGAATACATGGCACTTCGCAAATCATATTATATCTTACCATGAAACATAGAAATGAGATGCGATATCGCGTTTTAAGAATCATTAGAAAGCTATTGCTAACGATACGTAGGCATCTGCAATCGCTATTTCCAAGCGAGGAAGTGTCGCATTCACATTCATTTGAATCGTAGACGAGGAATGTATAACACTTCGCAAATCATATTACATCTTACCATGAAACATAGAAATGAGATGCGATATCGAGTTTTAAGAAGCATTAGAACTCTATTGCTACGATACGTAGACATCTGCAGACGCTATTTCCTAGCAAGGAAGTGGCGCATTTACATTCATTTGAAGTGTAGACGAGGAATACATAACACTTCGCAAATCATATTGCATCTTACCATGAAACATAGAAATGAGATGCGATATCGCGTTTTAAGAAGCATTAGAACTCTATTGCTACGATACCTAGACATCTGCAGACGCTATTTCCTAGCAAGGAAGTGTCTCATTTACATTCATTTGAAGTGTAGACGAGGAATACATGACACTTCGCAAATCATATTATATCTTACCATGAAACATAGAAATGAGATGCGATATCGCGTTTTAAGAATCATATGAACTCTATTGCTACGATACGTAGACATCTGCAATCGCTATTTCCTAGCAAGGAAGTGTCGCATTCACATTCATTTGAAGTGTAGACGAGGAATACAAAACACTTCGCAAATCATGTTATATCTTACCATGAAACATAGAAATGAGATGCGGTATCGCGTTTTAAGAATCATATGAACTCTATTGCTACGATACGTAGACATTTGCAAACGCTATTTCCTAGCAAAGAAGTGTCGCATTTACATTCATTTGAAGTGTAGGCGAGGAATACATAACACTTCGCAAATCATATTATATCTTACCATGAATCATAGAAATGAGATGCGATATCGCGTTTTAAGGAGCATTTGAACTCTATTGCTTCGATACGTAGACATCTGCAAACGCTATTTCCTTGCAAGGAAGTGTCTCATTTACATTCATTTGAAGTGTAGACGAGGAATACATGACACTTCGCAAATCATATTATATCTTACCTTGAAACATAGAAATGAGATGCGATATCGCGTTTTAAGAAGCATTAGAAAACTATTGCTACGATACGTAGACATCTGCTAACACTATTTCCTTGCAAGGAAGTGTCGCATTTACATTCATTTGAAGTGTAGACGAGGAATACGTGACACTTCGCAAATCATATTATATCTTACCATGAAACATAGAAATGAGATGCGATATCGCGTTTTAAGAATCATATGAACTCTATTGCTACGATACGTAGACATCTGCAAACGCTATTTCCTAGCAAGGAAGTGTCGCATTTACATTCACTTGAAGTGTAGGCGAGGAATACATAACACTTCGCAATGAATATTACATCTTATCATGAAACATAGAATTGAGATGCGATATCTTGTTTTTAGAAGCATTTGAACTCTATTGCTTCGATACGTAGACATCTGCAAACGCTATTTCCTAGCAAGGAAGTGTCGCATTTACATTCATTTGACGTGTAGACGAGGAATACATAACACTTCGCAAATCATGTTATATCTTACCATGAAACATAGAATTGAGATGCGATATCGCGTTTTAAGAAGCATTAGAACACTATTGCTACGATACCTAGACATCTGCACACGCTATTTCCTAGCAAGGAAGTGTTGCATTTACATTCATTTGAAGTGTAGACGAGGAATACATAACACTTCGCAATGAATATTATACCTTATCGTGACACATAGAAATGAGACGCGATATCTCGTTTTAAGAAGCATTAGAACTCCATCCATACGATACGTAGACATCTGCAATCGATATCTCCTATCAAAGATGTGTCGCATTTACATTCATTTGAAGCGTAAAGGAGGAATACATGACACATCGCAATGAATATTATATCTCACCATGGAACATAGTAATGAGATGCGATATGTCGTTTTAAGAAGCATTTGAACTCTATTGCTGCGATACGTAGACATCTGCAAACGCTATTTCCTTGCAAGGAAGTGTCGCATTTACATTCTTTTGAAGTGAATGCGAGGTTTACATGACACTTCGCAATGAATATTATACCTTATCATGAAACATAGAAATGGGATGCGATATCTCGTTTTATGAAGAATCTGAACTCTATTGCTTCGCTTCGTAGACATCTCCAAACGTTATATCCTAGCAAGGAAGTGTCGCATTTACATTCATTTGAAGTGTAGACGAGGAATACATAACACTTCGCATATCATATTATATCTTACCATGAAACATAGAAATGAGATGCGATATCGCGTTTTAAGGATCATAAGAACTCTATTGCTACGATACGTAGACATCTGCAAACGCTATTTCCTTGCGAGGAAGTGTCGCATTTACATTCATTTGATTCGTAGACGAGGAATGCGTAACACTTCGCAATGAATATTATATCTTACCATGAAACATAGAATTGAGATCCGATATCTTGTTTTTAGAAGCATTTGAACTCTATTGCTTCGATACGTAGACATCTGCAAACGCTATTTCCTAGCAAGGAAGTGTCGCATTTACATTCATTTGAATCGTAGACGAGGAATGCATAACACTCCGCAATGAAAATTATATCTTATCATGAAACATAGATATGAGATGCAATATCTAGCTTTAAGAAGCATTAGAACTCTATTGCTACGATACGTAGACATCTGCAAACGCTATTTCCTAGCGAGGAAGTATCGCATTCACATTCATTTGAAGTGTAGACGAGGAATACATAACACTTCGCAAATCATGTTATATCTTACCATGAAACATAGAATTGAGATGCGATATCGCGTTTTAAGAAGCATTAGAACACTATTGCTACGATACCTAGACATCTGCACACGCTATTTCCTAGCAAGGAAGTGTTGCATTTACATTCATTTGAAGTGTAGACGAGGAATACATGATACTTCGCAAATCATATTATATCTTACCATGAAACATAGAAATGAGATGCGATATCGCGTTTTAAGAAGCATTAGAACACTATTGCTACGGTAGATAGACATTTGCAAACGCTATTTCCTAGCAAAGAAGTGTCGCATTTACATTCATTTGGAGTGTAGGCGATGAATACATAACACTTCGCAAATCATATTATATCTTACCATGAAACATAGAAATGAGATGCGATGTCACGTTTTAAGAAGCATTAGAATACTATTGCTACGATAGGTAGACATTTGCAAACGCTATTTCCTTGCAAGGAAGTGTCGCATTTACATTCATTTGAAGTGTAGACGAGGAATACATGACACTTCGCAAATCATATTATATCTTACCATGAAACATAGAAATGAGATTCGATATCGCGTTTTAAGAAGCATTAGAAAGCTGTTGCTACGATACGTAGACATCTGCAATTGCTATTTCCTAGCAAGGAAGTGTCGCATTTACATTCATTTGAAGTGTAGACGAGGAATACATGACACTTCGCAAATCATATTATATCTTACCATGAAACATAGAAATGAGATGCGATATCGCGTTTTAAGAATCATTAGAAAGCTATTGCTAACGATACGTAGGCATCTGCAATCGCTATTTCCAAGCGAGGAAGTGTCGCATTCACATTCATTTGAATCGTAGACGAGGAATGTATAACACTTCGCAAATCATATTACATCTTACCATGAAACATAGAAATGAGATGCGATATCGAGTTTTAAGAAGCATTAGAACTCTATTGCTACGATACCTAGACATCTGCAGACGCTATTTCCTAGCAAGGAAGTGGCGCGTTTACATTCATTTGAAGTGTAGACGAGGAATACATAACACTTCGCAAATCATATTGCATCTTACCATGAAACATAGAAATGAGATGCGATATCGCGTTTTAAGAAGCATTAGAACTCTATTGCTACGATACCTAGACATCTGCAGACGCTATTTCCTAGCAAGGAAGTGTCTCATTTACATTCGTTTGAAGTGTAGACGAGGAATACATGACACTTCGCAAATCATATTATATCTTACCATGAAACATAGAAATGAGATGCGATATCGCGTTTTAAGAATCATATGAACTCTATTGCTACGATACGTAGACATCTGCAATCGCTATTTCCTAGCAAGGAAGTGTCGCATTCACATTCATTTGAAGTGTAGACCAGGAATACAAAACACTTCGCAAATAATGTTATATCTTACCATGAAACATCGAAATGAGATGCGGTATCGCGTTTTAAGAATCATATGAACTCTATTGCTACGATACGTAGACATTTGCAAACGCTATTTCCTAACAAAGAAGTGTCGCATTTACATTCATTTGAAGTGTAGGCGAGGAATACATAACACTTCGCAAATCATATTATATCTTACCATGAATCATAGAAATGAGATGCGATATCGCGTTTTAAGGAGCATTTGAACTCTATTGCTTCGATACGTAGACATCTGCAAACGCTATTTCCTTGCAAGGAAGTGTCTCATTTACATTCATTTGAAGTGTAGACGAGGAATACATGACACTTCGCAAATCATATTATATCTTACCTTGAAACATAGAAATGAGATGCGATATCGCGTTTTAAGAAGCATTAGAAAACTATTGCTACGATACGTAGACATCTGCTAACACTATTTCCTTGCAAGGAAGTGTCGCATTTACATTCATTTGAAGTGTAGACGAGGAATACGTGACACTTCGCAAATCATATTATATCTTACCATGAAACATAGAAATGAGATGCGATATCGCGTTTTAAGAAGCATTAGAAAGCTATTGCTAACGATACGTAGACATCTGCAAATGCTATTTCCTAGCGAGGAAGTATCGCATTCACATTCATTTGAAGTGTAGACGAGGAATGCATTACACTTCGCAAATCATATTACATCTTACCATGAAACATAGAAATGAGATGCAATATCTCGTTTTAAGAATCATAAGAACTCTATTGCTACGATACGTAGACATCTGCAAACGCTATTTCCTTGCAAGGAAGTGTCGCATTTACATTCATTTGAAGTGTAGACGAGGAATACATGACACTTCGCAAATCATATTATATCTTACCATGAAACATAGAAACGAGATGCGATATCGCGTTTTAAGAATCATATGAACTCTATTGCTACGATACGTAGACATCTGCAATCGCTATTTCCTAGCAAGGAAGTGTCGCATTTACATTCATTTGAAGTGTAGACGAGGAATACATGATACTTCGCAAATCATATTGTATCTTACCATGAAACAAAGAAATGAGATGCGATATCGCGTTTTAAGAAGCATTAGAATACTATTGCTACGATAGGTAGACATTTGCAAACGCTATTTCCTAGCAAAGAAGTGTCGCATTTACATTCATTTGAAGTGTAGACGAGGAATACATAACACTTCGCAAATCATAGTATATCTTACCATGAAACATAGAAATGAGTTGCGATATCGCGTTTTAAGAAGCATTAGAACTCTATTGCTACGATACCTAGACATCTGCAGACGCTATTTCCTAGCAAGGAAGTGTCGCATTTACATTCATTTGAAGTGTAGACGAGGAATACATGATACTTCGCAAATCATATTATATCTTACCATGAAACATAGAAATGAGATGCGATATCGCGTTTTAAGAAGCATTAGAACACTATTGCTACGATAGATAGACATTTGCAAACGCTATTTCCTAGCAAAGAAGTGTCGCATTTACATTCATTTGAAGCGTAAAGGAGGAATACATGACACATCGCAATGAATATTATATCTCACCATGGAACATAGTAATGAGATGCGATATGTCGTATTAAGAAGCATTTGTACTCTATTGCTGCGATACGTAGACATCTGCAAACGCTATTTCCTTGCAAGGAAGTGTCGCATTTACATTCATTTGAAGTGTAGACGAGGAATACATGATACTTCGCAAATCATATTATATCTTACCATGAAACATAGAAATGAGATGCGATATCGCGTTTTAAGAAGCATTAGAAAGCTATTGCTAACGATACGTAGACATCTGCAAACGCTATTTCCTAGCGAGGAAGTATCGCATTCATATTCATTTGAAGTGTAGACGAGGAATACATAACACTTCGCAAATCATGTTATATCTTACCATAAAACATAGAAATGAAATGCGATATCGCGTTTTAAGAAGCACTAGAAAGCTATTGCTACGATACGTAGATATCTGCAAACGCTATTTCGTAGCGAGGAAGTATCGCGTTCACATTCATTTGAAGTGTAGACGAGGAATACATAACACATCGCAAATCATGTTATATCTTACCATGAAACATAGAAATGAGATGCGATATCGCGTTTTAAGAATCATAAGAACTCTATTGCTACGATACGTAGACATCTGCAAACGCTATTTCCTAGCAAGGAAGTGTCGCATTCACATTCATTTGAAGTGTAGACGAGGAATACATAACACTTCGCAAATCATATTATATCTTACCATGAAACATAGAAATGAGATGCAATATCGCGTTTTAAGAATCATAAGAACTCTATTGCTACGATACGTAGACATCTGCAAACGCTATTTCCTTGCAAGGAAGTGTCGCATTTACATTCATTTGAATCGTAGACGAGGAATGCATAACACTCCGCAATGAATATTATATCTTATCATGAAACATAGATATGAGATGCAATATCACGTTTTAAGAAGCATTAGAACTCTATTGCTACGATACGTAGACATCTGCAAACGCTATTTCCTAGCGAGGAAGTATCGCATTCACATTCATTTGAAGTGTAGACGAGGAATACATAACACTTCGCAAATCATGTTATATCATACCATGAAACATAGAAATGAGATGCGATATCGCGTTTTAAGAAGCACTAGAAATCTATTGCTACGATACGTAGACATCTGCAGACGCTATTTCCTTGCAAGGAAGTGTCGCATTTACATTCATTTGACGTGTAGACGAGGAATACATAACACTTCGCAAATCATGTTATATCTTACCATGAAACATAGAATTGAGATGCGATATCGCGTTTTAAGAAGCATTAGAACACCATTGCTACGATACCTAGACATCTGCACATGCTATTTCCTAGCAAGGAAGTGTTGCATTTACATTCATTTGAAGTGTAGACGAGGAATACATAACACTTCGCAATGAATATTATACCTTATCATGGCACATAGAAATGAGACGCGATATCTCGTTTTAAGAAGCATTAGAACTCTATTGCTGCGATACGTAGACATCTGCAAACGCTATTTCCTTGCAAGGAAGTGTCGCATTTACATTCTTTTGAAGTGAATGCGAGGTTTACATGACACTTCGCAATGAATATTATACCTTATCATGAAACATAGAAATGGGATGCGATATCTCGTTTTATGAAGAATCTGAACTCTATTGCTTCGCTTCGTAGACATCTCCAAACGTTATATCCTAGCAAGGAAGTGTCGCATTTACATTCATTTGAAGTGTAGACGAGGAATACATAACACTTTGCATATCATATTATATCTTACCATGAAACATAGAAATGAGATGCGATATCGCGTTTTAAGAATCATAAGAACTCTATTGCTACGATACGTAGACATCTGCAAACGCTATTTCCTTGCAAGGAAGTGTCGCATTTAAATTCACTTGAAGTGTAGACGTGGAATACATAACACTTCGCAAATCATGTTATATCTTGCCATGAAACATAGAAATGAGATGCGATATCGCGTTCTAAGAATCATAAGAACTCTATTGCTACGATTCGTAGACATCTGCAAACGCTATTTCCTTGCAAGGAAGTGTCGCATTTACATTCATTTGAATCGTAGACGAGGAATGCATAACACTTTGCAAATCATATTACATCTTACCATGAAACATAGAAATGAGATGCGATCTCGAGTTTTAAGAAGCATTAAAACTCTATTGCTACGATACCTAGACATCTGCAGACGCTATTTCCTAGCAAGGAAGTGTCGCATTTACATTCATTTTAATCGTAGACGAGGAGTGCATAACACTTCGCAAATCATATTACATCTTACCATGAAACATAGAAATGAGATGCGATATCGAGTTTTAAGAAGCATTAGAACTCTATTGTTACGATACCTAGACATCTGCAGACGCTATTTCCTAGCAAGGAAGTGTCGCATTTACATTCATTTGAAGTGTGGATGAGGAATACATGATACTTCGCAAATCATATTATATCTTACCATGAAACATAGAAATGAGATGCGATATCGCGTTTTAAGAATCATATGAACTCTATTGCTACGATACGTAGACATCTGCAAACACTATTTCCTTGCAAGGAAGTGTCGCATTTACATTCATTTGAATCGTAGACGAGGAATGCATAACACTCCGCAATGAATATTATATCTTATCATGAAACATAGATATGAGATGCAATATCTAGTTTTAAGAAGCATTAGAACTCTATTGCTACGATACGTAGACATCTGCAAACGCTATTTCCTAGCGAGGAAGTATCGCATTCACATTCATTTGAAGTGTAGACGAGGAATACATAACACTTCGCAAATCATGTTATATCATACCATGAAACATAGAAATGAGATGCGATATAGCGTTTTAAGAAGCACTAGAAATCTATTGCTACGATACGTAGACATCTGCAGACGCTATTTCCTTGCAAGGAAGTGTCGCATTTACATTCATTTGACGTGTAGACGAGGAATACATAACACTTCGCAAATCATGTTATATCTTACCATGAAACATAGAATTGAGATGCGATATCGCGTTTTAAGAAGCATTAGAACACTATTGCTACGATACCTAGACATCTGCACACGCTATTTCCTAGCAAGGAAGTGTTGCATTTACATTCATTTGAAGTGTAGACGAGGAATACATAACACTTCGCAATGAATATTATACCTTATCGTGACACATAGAAATGAGACGCGATATCTCGTTTTAAGAAGCATTAGAACTCCATCCATACGATACGTAGACATCTGCAATCGATATCTCCTATCAAAGATGTGTCGCATTTACATTCATTTGAAGCGTAAAGGAGGAATACATGACACATCGCAATGAATATTATATCTCACCATGGAACATAGTAATGAGATGCGATATGTCGTTTTAAGAAGCATTTGAACTCTATTGCTGCGATACGTAGACATCTGCAAACGCTATTTCCTTGCAAGGAAGTGTCGCATTTACATTCTTTTGAAGTGAATGCGAGGTTTACATGACACTTCGCAATGAATATTATACCTTATCATGAAACATAGAAATGGGATGCGATATCTCGTTTTATGAAGAATCTGAACTCTATTGCTTCGCTTCGTAGACATCTCCAAACGTTATATCCTAGCAAGGAAGTGTCGCATTTACATTCATTTGAAGTGTAGACGAGGAATACATAACACTTCGCATATCATATTATATCTTACCATGAAACATAGAAATGAGATGCGATATCGCGTTTTAAGGATCATAAGAACTCTATTGCTACGATACGTAGACATCTGCAAACGCTATTTCCTTGCAAGGAAGTGTCGCATTTACATTCATTTGATTCGTAGACGAGGAATGCGTAACACTTCGCAATGAATATTATATCTTACCATGAAACATAGAAATGAGATGCGATATCGGGTTTTAAGAAGCATTAGAAAGCTATTGCTACGATACGTAGACATCTGCAAACGCTATTTCCTAGCGAGGAAGTATCGCATTTACATTCATTTGAAGTGTAGACGAGGAATACATAACACTTCGCAAATCATGTTGTATCTTACCATGAAACATAGAAATGAGATGCGATATCGCGTTTTAAGAATCATATGAACTCTATTGCTACGATACGTAGACATCTGCAAACGCTATTTCCTAGCAAGGAAGTGTCGCATTTACATTCATTTGAAGTGTAGACGAGGAATACATGATACTTCGCAAATCATATTATATCTTACCATGAAACATAGAAATGAGATGCGATATCGCGTTTTAAGAAGCATTAGAACACTATTGCTACGATAGATAGACATTTGCAAACGCTATTTCCTAGCAAAGAAGTGTCGCATTTACATTCATTTGAAGCGTAAAGGAGGAATACATGACACATCGCAATGAATATTATATCTCACCATGGAACATAGTAATGAGATGCGATATGTCGTATTAAGAAGCATTTGTACTCTATTGCTGCGATACGTAGACATCTGCAAACGCTATTTCCTTGCAAGGAAGTGTCGCATTTACATTCATTTGAAGTGTAGACGAGGAATACATAACACTTCGCAAATCATGTTATATCTTACCATAAAACATAGAAATGAAATGCGATATCGCGTTTTAAGAAGCACTAGAAAGCTATTGCTACGATACGTAGATATCTGCAAACGCTATTTCGTAGCGAGGAAGTATCGCGTTCACATTCATTTGAAGTGTAGACGAGGAATACAAAACACATCGCAAATCATGTTATATCTTACCATGAAACATAGAAATGAGATGCGATATCGCGTTTTAAGAATCATAAGAACTCTATTGCTACGATACGTAGACATCTGCAAACGCTATTTCCTAGCAAGGAAGTGTCGCATTCACATTCATTTGAATCGTAGACGAGGAATGCATAACACTCCGCAATGAATATTATATCTTATCATGAAACATAGATATGAGATGCAATATCACGTTTTAAGAAGCAGTAGAACTCTATTGCTACGATACGTAGACATCTGCAAACGCTATTTCCTAGCGAGGAAGTATCGCATTCACATTCATTTGAAGTGTAGACGAGGAATACATAACACTTCGCAAATCATGTTATATCATACCATGAAACATAGAAATGAGATGCGATATCGCGTTTTAAGAAGCACTAGAAATCTATTGCTACGATACGTAGACATCTGCAGACGCTATTTCCTTGCAAGGAAGTGTCGCATTTACATTCATTTGACGTGTAGACGAGGAATACATAACACTTCGCAAATCATGTTATATCTTACCATGAAACATAGAATTGAGATGCGATATCGCGTTTTAAGAAGCATTAGAACACCATTGCTACGATACCTAGACATCTGCACATGCTATTTCCTAGCAAGGAAGTGTTGCATTTACATTCATTTGAAGTGTAGACGAGGAATACATAACACTTCGCAATGAATATTATACCTTATCATGGCACATAGAAATGAGACGCGATATCTCGTTTTAAGAAGCATTAGAACTCTATTGCTGCGATACGTAGACATCTGCAAACGCTATTTCCTTGCAAGGAAGTGTCGCATTTACATTCTTTTGAAGTGAATGCGAGGTTTACATGACACTTCGCAATGAATATTATACCTTATCATGAAACATAGAAATGGGATGCGATATCTCGTTTTATGAAGAATCTGAACTCTATTGCTTCGCTTCGTAGACATCTCCAAACGTTATATCCTAGCAAGGAAGTGTCGCATTTACATTCATTTGAAGTGTAGACGAGGAATACATAACACTTTGCATATCATATTATATCTTACCATGAAACATAGAAATGAGATGCGATATCGCGTTTTAAGAATCATAAGAACTCTATTGCTACGATACGTAGACATCTGCAAACGCTATTTCCTTGCAAGGAAGTGTCGCATTTAAATTCACTTGAAGTGTAGACGTGGAATACATAACACTTCGCAAATCATGTTATATCTTGCCATGAAACATAGAAATGAGATGCGATATCGCGTTCTAAGAATCATAAGAACTCTATTGCTACGATTCGTAGACATCTGCAAACGCTATTTCCTTGCAAGGAAGTGTCGCATTTACATTCATTTGAATCGTAGACGAGGAATGCATAACACTTTGCAAATCATATTACATCTTACCATGAAACATAGAAATGAGATGCGATCTCGAGTTTTAAGAAGCATTAAAACTCTATTGCTACGATACCTAGACATCTGCAGACGCTATTTCCTAGCAAGGAAGTGTCGCATTTACATTCATTTTAATCGTAGACGAGGAGTGCATAACACTTCGCAAATCATATTACATCTTACCATGAAACATAGAAATGAGATGCGATATCGAGTTTTAAGAAGCATTAGAACTCTATTGTTACGATACCTAGACATCTGCAGACGCTATTTCCTAGCAAGGAAGTGTCGCATTTACATTCATTTGAAGTGTGGATGAGGAATACATGATACTTCGCAAATCATATTATATCTTACCATGAAACATAGAAATGAGATGCGATATCGCGTTTTAAGAATCATATGAACTCTATTGCTACGATACGTAGACATCTGCAATCGCTATTTCCTTGCAAGGATGTGTCGCATTTACATTCATTTGAATCGTAGAAGAGGAATGCATAACACTTCGCAATGAATATTATATCTTACCATGAAACATAGATATGAGATGCAATATCTCGTTTTAAGAAGCATTTGAACTCTATTGCTTCGATACGTAGACATCTGCAAACGCTATATCCTTGCAAGGAAGTGTCGCATTTACATTCATTTGAAGTGTAGACGAGGAATACATAACACTTCGCAAATCATGTTATATCTTACCATGAAACATAGGAATGAGATGCGATATCGCGTTTTAAGAAGCATTAGAAAGCTTTTGCTACGATAGGTAGACATTTGCAAACGCTCTTACCTAGCAAAGAAGTGTCGCTTTTACATTCATTTGAAGTGTAGACGAGGAATACATTACACTTCGCAAATCATATTATATCTTACCATGAAACATAGAAATGAGATGCGATATCGCGTTTTAAGATGCATTAGAACTCTATTGCTACGATACCTAGACACCTGCAGACGCTATTTCCTAGCAAGCAAGTGTCGCATTTACATTCATTTGAAGTGTAGACGAGGAATACATAACACTTCGCAAATCATATTATATCTTACCATGAAACATAGAAATGAAATGCGATATCGCGTTTTAAGAAGCATTAGAACTCTATTGCTACGATACCTAGACATCTGCAGACGCTATTTCCTAGCAAGGAAGTGTCGCATTTACATTCATTTGAATCGTAGACGAGGAGTGCATAACACTTCGCAAATCATATTACATCTTACCATGAAACATAGAAATGAGATGCGATATCGCATTTTAAGAAGCATTAGAAAGCTATTGCTAACGATACGTAGGCATCTGCAGACGCTATTTCCTAGCGAGGAAGTGTCGCATTCACATTCATTTGAAGTGTAGACGTGGAATACATAACACTTCGCAAATCATGTTATATCTTACCATGAAACATAGAAAAGAGATGCGATATCGCGTTTTAAGAAGCATTAGAACTCTATTGCTACGATACCTAGACATCTGCAGACGCTATTTCCTAGCAAGGAAGTGTCGCATTTACATTCATTTGAAGTGTGGATGAGGAATACATGATACTTCGCAAATCATGTTATATCTTACCATGAAACATAGAAATGAGATGCGATATCGCGTTTTAAGAAGCATTAGAACACTATTGCTACGATAGGTAGACATTTGCAAACGCTATTTCCTAGCAAAGAAGTGTCGCATTTACATTTATTTGAAGTGTAGACGAGGAATACATAACTCTTCGCAAATCAGATTATATCTTACCATGAAACATAGAAATGAGATGCGATATCGCGTTTTAAGAAGCATTAGAACTCTATTGCTACGATACCTAGACATCTGCAGACGCTATTTCCGAGCAAGGATGTGTCGCATTTACATTCATCTGAAGTGTAGACGAGGAATACATGATACTTCGCAAATCATATTATACCTTACCATGAAACATAGAAATGAGATGCGATATCGCGTTTTAAGAAGCATTAGAACCCTATTGCTACGATATGTAGACATTTGCAAACGCTATTTCCTAGCAAACAAGTGTCGCATTTACATTCATTTGAAGTGTAGGCGAGGAATGCATAACACTTCGCAAATCATATTATATCTTACCATGAAACATAGAAATGAGATGCGATATCGCGTTTTAAGGATCATATGAACTCTATTGCTACGATACGTAGACATCTGCAATCGCTATTTCCTAGCAAGGAAGTGTCGCGTTTACATTTATTTGAAGTGTAGACGAGGAATGCATAACACTTCGCAATGAATATTATATCTTATCATGAAACATAGATATGAGATGCAATATCTCGTTTTAAGAAGCAGTTGAACTCTATTGCTACGATACCTAGACACCTGCCGACGCTATTTCCTAGCAAGGAAGTGTCGCATTTACATTCATTTGAAGTGTAGACGAGGAATACATGATACTTCGCAAATCATGTTATATCTTACCATGAAACATAGATATGAGATGCGATATCGCGTTTTAAGAAGCATTAGAACACTATTGCTACGATAGGTAGACATTTGCAAACGCTATTTCCTAGCAAAGAAGTGTCGCATTTACATTTATTTGAAGTGTAGACGAGGAATACATAACTCTTCGCAAATCAGATTATATCTTACCATGAAACATAGAAATGAGATGCGATATCGCGTTTTAAGAAGCATTAGAACTCTATTGCTACGATACCTAGACATCTGCAGACGCTATTTCCGAGCAAGGATGTGTCGCATTTACATTCATTTGAAGTGTAGACGAGGAATACATGATACTTCGCAAATCATATTATACCTTACCATGAAACATAGAAATGAGATGCGATATCGCGTTTTAAGAAGCATTAGAACCCTATTGCTACGATATGTAGACATTTGCAAACGCTATTTCCTAGCAAACAAGTGTCGCATTTACATTCATTTGAAGTGTAGGCGAGGAATGCATAACACATCGCAAATCATATTATATCTTACCATGAAACATAGAAATGAGATGCGATATCGCGTTTTAAGGATCATATGAACTCTATTGCTACGATACGTAGACATCTGCAAACGCTATTTCCTTGCAAGGAAGAGTCGCATTTACATTCATTTGAAGTGTAGACGAGGAATACAGGACACTTCGAAAATCATATTATATCTTACCATGAAACATAGAAATGAGATGCGATATCGCGTTTTAAGAAGCATTAGAACACTATTGCTACGATATGTAGACATTTGCAAACGCTTTTTCCTAGCAAAGAAGTGTCGCATTTACATTCATTTGAAGTGTAGACGAGGAATACATAACACTTCGCAAATCATATTATATCTTACCATGAAACATAGAAATGAGATGCGATATCGCGTTTTAAGATGCATTAGAACTCTATTGCTACGATACCTAGACATCTGCAGACGCTATTTCCTAGCAAGGAAGTGTCGCATTTACATTCATTTGAAGTGTAGACGAGGAATACATGATACTTCGCAAATCATATTATATCTTACCATGAAACATAGAAATGAGATGCGATATCGCGTTTTAAGAAGCATTAGAACACTATTGCTACGATAGGTAGACATTTGCAAACGCTATTTCCTAGCAAAAAAGTGTCGCATTTACATTCATTTGAAGTGTAGTCGAGGAATACATAACACTTCGCAAATCATTTTATATCTTACCATGAAACATAGAAATGAGATTCGATATCGCGTTTTAAGAAGCATTAGAACTCTATTGCTACGATACGTAGACATCTGCAAACGCTACTTCGTTGCAAGGAAATGTCACATTTACATTCATTTGAAGTGTAGACGAGGAATACATAACAATTCGCATATCATATTATACCTTACCATGAAACATAGAAATGAGATGCGATATCGCCTTTTAAGAATCATAAGAACTCTATCGCTATGATACGTAGACATCTGCAAACGCTATTTCCTTGCAAGGAAGTGTCGCATTTACATTCATTTGAATCGTAGACGAGGAATGCATAACACTTCGCAAATCATATTATATCTTACCATGAAACATAGAAACGAGATGCGATATCGCGTTTTAAGAAGCATTAGAACTCTATTGCTACGATACGAAGACATCTGCAAACGCTATTTCCTAGAGAGGAAGTGTCGCATTTACAATCATTTGAACCGTAGACGAGGAATACATAACACTTCGCAAATCATGTTATATCTTACCATGAAACATAGAAACGAGATGCGATATCGCGTTTTAAGACTCATATGAACTCTATTGCTACGATACGTAGACATCTGCAAACGCTACTTCCTTGCAAGGAAGTGTCGCATTCACATTCATTTGAAGTGTAGACGAGGAATACATAACACTTCGCAAATCATGTTATATCTTACCATAAAACATAGAAATGAGATGCGATATCGCGTTTTAAGAATCATAAGAACTCTATTGCTACGATACGTAGGAATATGCAAACGCTATTTCCTTGCAAATAAGTGTCGCATTTACATTCATTTGTAGTGTAGTCGAGGAATACATAACACTTCGCAAATCATATTATATCTTACCATGAAACATAGAAATGAGATGCGATATCGCGCTTTAAGAAGCATTAGAACTCTATTGCTACGATACGTAGACATCTGCAAACGCTATTTCCTAGCGAGGAAGTGTCGCATTCACATTCGTTTGAAGTGTAGACGAGGAATACATAACACTTCGCATATCATATTATATCTTACCATGCAACATAGAAATGAGATGCAATATCGCGTTTCAAGAATCATAAGAATCTATTGCTACGATACGTAGACATCTGCAAACGCTATTTCCTTGCAAGGAAGTGTCGCATTTACATTCATTTGAATCGTAGACGAGGAATGCATAACACTTCGCAATGAATATTATATCTTATCATGAAACATAGATATGAGATGCAATATCTCGTTTTAAGAAGCATTTGAACTCTATTGCTTCGATACGTAAACATCTGCAAACGCTATATCCTTGCAAGAAAGTGTCGCATTTACATTCATTTGAAGTGTAGACGAGGAATACATGATACTTCGCAAATCATATCATATCTTACCATGAAACATAGAAATGAGATGCGATATCGCGTATTAAGAAGCATTTGAACTCTATTGCTTCGATACGTAGACATCTGCAAACGCTATTTCCTTGCAAGGAAGACTCGCATTTACATTCATTTGAAGTGTAGACGAGGAATACAGGACACTTCGAAAATCATATTATATCTTACCATGAAACATAGAAATGAGATGCGATATCGCGTTTTAAGAAGCATTAGAAAGCTAGTGCTACGATAGGTAGACATTTACAAACGCTATTTCCTAGCAAAGAAGTGTCGCATTTACATTCATTTGAAGTGTAGACGAGGAATACATGATACTTCGCAAATCATGTTATATCTTACCATGAAACATAGAAATGAGATGCAATATCGCGTTTTAAGAATCATAAGAACTCTATTGCTACGATAGGTAGACATCTGTAAATGCTATTTCCTTGCAAGGAAGTGTCGCATTTACATTCATTTGAGGTGTAGACGAGGAATACATGACACTTCGCAAATCATATTATATCTTACCATGAAACATAGAAATGAGATGCGATATCGCGTTTTAAGAATCATATGAACTCTATTGCTACGATACGTAGACATCTGCAATCGCTATTTCCTTGCAAGGATGTGTCGCATTTACATTCATTTGAATCGTAGAAGAGGAATGCATAACACTTCGCAATGAATATTATATCTTACCATGAAACATAGATATGAGATGCAATATCTCGTTTTAAGAAGCATTTGAACTCTATTGCTTCGATACGTAGACATCTGCAAACGCTATATCCTTGCAAGGAAGTGTCGCATTTACATTCATTTGAAGTGTAGACGAGGAATACATAACACTTCGCAAATCATGTTATATCTTACCATGAAACATAGGAATGAGATGCGATATCGCGTTTTAAGAAGCATTAGAAAGCTTTTGCTACGATAGGTAGACATTTGCAAACGCTCTTACCTAGCAAAGAAGTGTCGCTTTTACATTCATTTGAAGTGTAGACGAGGAATACATTACACTTCGCAAATCATATTATATCTTACCATGAAACATAGAAATGAGATGCGATATCGCGTTTTAAGATGCATTAGAACTCTATTGCTACGATACCTAGACACCTGCAGACGCTATTTCCTAGCAAGCAAGTGTCGCATTTACATTCATTTGAAGTGTAGACGAGGAATACATAACACTTCGCAAATCATATTATATCTTACCATGAAACATAGAAATGAAATGCGATATCGCGTTTTAAGAAGCATTAGAACTCTATTGCTACGATACCTAGACATCTGCAGACGCTATTTCCTAGCAAGGAAGTGTCGCATTTACATTCATTTGAATCGTAGACGAGGAGTGCATAACACTTCGCAAATCATATTACATCTTACCATGAAACATAGAAATGAGATGCGATATCGCATTTTAAGAAGCATTAGAAAGCTATTGCTAACGATACGTAGGCATCTGCAGACGCTATTTCCTAGCGAGGAAGTGTCGCATTCACATTCATTTGAAGTGTAGACGTGGAATACATAACACTTCGCAAATCATGTTATATCTTACCATGAAACATAGAAAAGAGATGCGATATCGCGTTTTAAGAAGCATTAGAACTCTATTGCTACGATACCTAGACATCTGCAGACGCTATTTCCTAGCAAGGAAGTGTCGCATTTACATTCATTTGAAGTGTGGATGAGGAATACATGATACTTCGCAAATCATATTATATCTTACCATGAAACATAGAAATGAGATGCGATATCGCGTTTTAAGAATCATATGAACTCTATTGCTACGATACGTAGACATCTGCAAACGCTATTTCCTTGCAAGGATGTGTCGCATTTACATTCATTTGAATCGTAGACGAGGAATGCATAACACTTCGCAAATCATATTATATCTTACCATGAAACATAGAAATGAGATGCGATATCGCGTTTTAAGATGCATTAGAACTCTATTGCTACGATGCCTAGACATCTGCAGAAGCTATTTCCTAGCAAGGAAGTGTCGCATTTACATTCATTTGAATCGTAGACGAGGAATGCATAACACTTCGCAAATCATATTACATCTTACCATGAAACATAGAAATGAGATGCGATATCGAGTTTTAAGAAGCATTAGAACTCTATTGCTACGATACCTAGACATCTGCAGACGCTATTTCCTAGCAAGGAAGTGTCGCATTTACATTCATTTGAAGTGTAGACGAGGAATACATAACACTTCGCAAATCATATTACATCTTACCATGAAACATAGAAATGAGATGCGATATCGCGTTTTAAGAAGCATTAGAACTCTATTGTTACGATACCTAGACATCTGTAGACGCTATTTCCTAGCAAGGAAGTGTCGCATTTACATTTATTTGAAGTGTAGACGAAGAATACAAGACACTTCGCAAATCATATTATATCTTACCATGAAACATAGAAATGAGATGCGATATCGCGTTTTAAGAAGCATTGGAAAGCTATTGCTAACGATACGTAGACATCTGCAAACGCTATTTCCTAGCGAGGAAGTGTCGCATTCACATTCATTTGAAGTGTAGACGAAGAATACATAACACTTCGCATATCATATTATATCTTACCATGAAACATAGAAATGAGATGCAATATCGCGTTTTAAGAATCATAAGAACTTTATTGCTACGATACGTAGACATCTGCAAACGCTATTTCCTTGCAAGGAAGTGTCGCATTTACATTCATTTGAATCGTAGACGAGGAATGCATAACACTTCGCAATGAATATTATATCTTATCATGAAACATAGATATGAGACGCAATATCTCGTTTTAAGAAGCAGTTGAACTCTATTGCTACGATACCTAGACACCTGCCGACGCTATTTCCTAGCAAGGAAGTGTCGCATTTACATTCATTTGAAGTGTAGACGAGGAATACATGATACTTCGCAAATCATGTTATATCTTACCATGAAACATAGAAATGAGATGCGATATCGCGTTTTAAGAAGCATTAGAACACTATTGCTACGATAGGTAGACATTTGCAAACGCTATTTCCTAGCAAAGAAGTGTCGCATTTACATTTATTTGAAGTGTAGACGAGGAATACATAACTCTTCGCAAATCAGATTATATCTTACCATGAAACATAGAAATGAGATGCGATATCGCGTTTTAAGAAGCATTAGAACTCTATTGCTACGATACCTAGACATCTGCAGACGCTATTTCCGAGCAAGGATGTGTCGCATTTACATTCATCTGAAGTGTAGACGAGGAATACATGATACTTCGCAAATCATATTATACCTTACCATGAAACATAGAAATGAGATGCGATATCGCGTTTTAAGAAGCATTAGAACCCTATTGCTACGATATGTAGACATTTGCAAACGCTATTTCCTAGCAAACAAGTGTCGCATTTACATTCATTTGAAGTGTAGGCGAGGAATGCATAACACTTCGCAAATCATATTATATCTTACCATGAAACATAGAAATGAGATGCGATATCGCGTTTTAAGGATCATATGAACTCTATTGCTACGATACGTAGACATCTGCAATCGCTATTTCCTAGCAAGGAAGTGTCGCGTTTACATTTATTTGAAGTGTAGACGAGGAATGCATAACACTTCGCAATGAATATTATATCTTATCATGAAACATAGATATGAGATGCAATATCTCGTTTTAAGAAGCAGTTGAACTCTATTGCTACGATACCTAGACACCTGCCGACGCTATTTCCTAGCAAGGAAGTGTCGCATTTACATTCATTTGAAGTGTAGACGAGGAATACATGATACTTCGCAAATCATGTTATATCTTACCATGAAACATAGAAATGAGATGCGATATCGCGTTTTAAGAAGCATTAGAACACTATTGCTACGATAGGTAGACATTTGCAAACGCTATTTCCTAGCAAAGAAGTGTCGCATTTACATTTATTTGAAGTGTAGACGAGGAATACATAACTCTTCGCAAATCAGATTATATCTTACCATGAAACATAGAAATGAGATGCGATATCGCGTTTTAAGAAGCATTAGAACTCTATTGCTACGATACCTAGACATCTGCAGACGCTATTTCCGAGCAAGGATGTGTCGCATTTACATTCATTTGAAGTGTAGACGAGGAATACATGATACTTCGCAAATCATATTATACCTTACCATGAAACATAGAAATGAGATGCGATATCGCGTTTTAAGAAGCATTAGAACCCTATTGCTACGATATGTAGACATTTGCAAACGCTATTTCCTAGCAAACAAGTGTCGCATTTACATTCATTTGAAGTGTAGGCGAGGAATGCATAACACATCGCAAATCATATTATATCTTACCATGAAACATAGAAATGAGATGCGATATCGCGTTTTAAGGATCATATGAACTCTATTGCTACGATACGTAGACATCTGCAAACGCTATTTCCTTGCAAGGAAGAGTCGCATTTACATTCATTTGAAGTGTAGACGAGGAATACAGGACACTTCGAAAATCATATTATATCTTACCATGAAACATAGAAATGAGATGCGATATCGCGTTTTAAGAAGCATTAGAACACTATTGCTACGATATGTAGACATTTGCAAACGCTTTTTCCTAGCAAAGAAGTGTCGCATTTACATTCATTTGAAGTGTAGACGAGGAATACATAACACTTCGCAAATCATATTATATCTTACCATGAAACATAGAAATGAGATGCGATATCGCGTTTTAAGATGCATTAGAACTCTATTGCTACGATACCTAGACATCTGCAGACGCTATTTCCTAGCAAGGAAGTGTCGCATTTACATTCATTTGAAGTGTAGACGAGGAATACATGATACTTCGCAAATCATATTATATCTTACCATGAAACATAGAAATGAGATGCGATATCGCGTTTTAAGAAGCATTAGAACACTATTGCTACGATAGGTAGACATTTGCAAACGCTATTTCCTAGCAAAAAAGTGTCGCATTTACATTCATTTGAAGTGTAGTCGAGGAATACATAACACTTCGCAAATCATTTTATATCTTACCATGAAACATAGAAATGAGATTCGATATCGCGTTTTAAGAAGCATTAGAACTCTATTGCTACGATACGTAGACATCTGCAAACGCTACTTCGTTGCAAGGAAATGTCACATTTACATTCATTTGAAGTGTAGACGAGGAATACATAACAATTCGCATATCATATTATACCTTACCATGAAACATAGAAATGAGATGCGATATCGCCTTTTAAGAATCATAAGAACTCTATCGCTATGATACGTAGACATCTGCAAACGCTATTTCCTTGCAAGGAAGTGTCGCATTTACATTCATTTGAATCGTAGACGAGGAATGCATAACACTTCGCAAATCATATTATATCTTACCATGAAACATAGAAACGAGATGCGATATCGCGTTTTAAGAAGCATTAGAACTCTATTGCTACGATACGAAGACATCTGCAAACGCTATTTCCTAGAGAGGAAGTGTCGCATTTACAATCATTTGAACCGTAGACGAGGAATACATAACACTTCGCAAATCATGTTATATCTTACCATGAAACATAGAAACGAGATGCGATATCGCGTTTTAAGACTCATATGAACTCTATTGCTACGATACGTAGACATCTGCAAACGCTACTTCCTTGCAAGGAAGTGTCGCATTCACATTCATTTGAAGTGTAGACGAGGAATACATAACACTTCGCAAATCATGTTATATCTTACCATAAAACATAGAAATGAGATGCGATATCGCGTTTTAAGAATCATAAGAACTCTATTGCTACGATACGTAGGAATCTGCAAACGCTATTTCCTTGCAAATAAGTGTCGCATTTACATTCATTTGTAGTGTAGTCGAGGAATACATAACACTTCGCAAATCATATTATATCTTACCATGAAACATAGAAATGAGATGCGATATCGCGCTTTAAGAAGCATTAGAACTCTATTGCTACGATACGTAGACATCTGCAAACGCTATTTCCTAGCGAGGAAGTGTCGCATTCACATTCGTTTGAAGTGTAGACGAGGAATACATAACACTTCGCATATCATATTATATCTTACCATGCAACATAGAAATGAGATGCAATATCGCGTTTCAAGAATCATAAGAATCTATTGCTACGATACGTAGACATCTGCAAACGCTATTTCCTTGCAAGGAAGTGTCGCATTTACATTCATTTGAATCGTAGACGAGGAATGCATAACACTTCGCAATGAATATTATATCTTATCATGAAACATAGATATGAGATGCAATATCTCGTTTTAAGAAGCATTTGAACTCTATTGCTTCGATACGTAAACATCTGCAAACGCTATATCCTTGCAAGAAAGTGTCGCATTTACATTCATTTGAAGTGTAGACGAGGAATACATGATACTTCGCAAATCATATCATATCTTACCATGAAACATAGAAATGAGATGCGATATCGCGTATTAAGAAGCATTTGAACTCTATTGCTTCGATACGTAGACATCTGCAAACGCTATTTCCTTGCAAGGAAGACTCGCATTTACATTCATTTGAAGTGTAGACGAGGAATACAGGACACTTCGAAAATCATATTATATCTTACCATGAAACATAGAAATGAGATGCGATATCGCGTTTTAAGAAGCATTAGAAAGCTAGTGCTACGATAGGTAGACATTTACAAACGCTATTTCCTAGCAAAGAAGTGTCGCATTTACATTCATTTGAAGTGTAGACGAGGAATACATGATACTTCGCAAATCATGTTATATCTTACCATGAAACATAGAAATGAGATGCAATATCGCGTTTTAAGAATCATAAGAACTCTATTGCTACGATAGGTAGACATCTGTAAATGCTATTTCCTTGCAAGGAAGTGTCGCATTTACATTCATTTGAGGTGTAGACGAGGAATACATGACACTTCGCAAATCATATTATATCTTACCATGAAACATAGAAATGAGATGCGATATCGCGTTTTAAGATGCATTAGAACTCTATTGCTACGATACCTAGGCATCTGCAGACGCTATTTCCTAGCAAGGAAGTGTCGCATTTACATTCATTTGAAGTGTAGACGAGGAATACATAACACTTCGCAAATCATATTATATCTTACCATGAAACATAGAAATGGGATGCCATATCGCGTTTTAAGAATCATAAGAACTCTATTGCTACGATACGTAGACATCTGCAAACGCTATTTCCTAGCGAGGATGTATCGCATTCACATTCACTTGAAGTGTAGACGAGGAATACATAACACTTCGCAAATCATGTTATATCTTACCATGAAACATAGAAATGAGATGCGATATCGCGTTTTAAGAAGCATTAGAACACTATTGCTACGATAGGTAGACATTTGCAAACGCTATTTCCTAGCAAATAAGTGTCGCATTTACATTCATTTGAAGTGTAGGCGAGGAATACGTAACACTTCGCAAATCATATTATATCTTACCATGAAACATAGAAATGAGATGCGATATCGCGCTTTAAGAAGCATTAGAACTCTATTGCTACGATACGTAGACAGCTGCAAACGCTATTTCCTAGCGAGGAAGTGTCGCATTCACATTCATTTGAAGTGTAGACGAGGAATACATAACACTTCACAAATCATATTATATCTTACCGTGAAACATAGAAATGAGATGCAATATCGCGTTTGAAGAATCATAAGAACTCTATTGCTACGATACGTAGACATCTGCAAACGCTACTTCCTTGCAAGGAAGTGTCGCATTTACATTCATTTGAATCGTAGACGAGTAATGCATAACACTTCGCAATGAATATTATATCTTATCATGAAACATAGATATGAGATACGATATCGCGTTTTAAGAAGCATTAGAACTCTATTGCTACGATACGTAGACATCTGCAAACGCTATTTCCTTGCTAGGAAGTGTCGCATTTACATTCATTTGAAGTGTAGACGAGGAATACATGATACTTCGCAAATCATATTATATCTTACCATGAAACATAGAAATGAGATGCGATATCGCGTTTTAAGAAGCATTTGAAATCTATTGCTTCGATACGTAGACATCTGCAAACGCTATTTCCTTGCAAGGAAGTGTCTCATTTACATTCATTTGAAGTGTAGACGAGGAATACATGACACTTCGCAAATCATATTATATCTTACCTTGAAACATAGAAATGAGATGCGATATCGCGTTTTAAGAAGCATTAGAAAGCTATTGCTACGATACGTAGACATCTGCAAACGCTATTTCCTTGCAAGGAAGTGTCGCATTTACATTCATTTGAAGTGTAGACGAGGAATACGTGACACTTCGCAAATCATATTATATCTTACCATGAAACATAGAAATGAGATGCGATATCGCGGTTTAAGAAGCATTAGAAAGCTATTGCTAACGATACGTAGACATCTGCAAACGCTACTTCCTTGCAAGGAAGTGTCGCATTCACATTCATTTGAAGTGTAGACGAGGAATACATAACACTTCGCAAATCATGCTATATCTTACCATAAAACATAGAAATGAGATGCAATATCGCGTTTTAAGAAGCACTAGAAAGCTATTGCTACGATACGTAGACATCTGCGAACGCAATTTCCTAGCGAGGAAGTATCGCATTCACATTCATTTGAAGTGTAGACGAGGAATACATAACACTTCGCATATCATATTATATCTTACCATGCAACATAGAAATGAGATGCAATATCGCGTTTTAAGAGTCATAAGTATCTATTGCTACGATACGTAGACATCTGCAAACGCTGTTTCCTTGCAAGGAAGAGTCGCATTTACATTCATTTGAAGTGTAGACGAGGAATACAGGACACTTCGAAAATCATATTATATCTTACCATGAAACATAGAAATGAGATGCGATATCGCGTTTTAAGAAGCATTAGAAAGCTATTGCTACGATAGGTAGACATTTGCAAACGCTATTTCCTGGCAAAGAAGTGTCGCATTTACATTCATTTGAAGTGTAGACGAGGAATACATAACACTTCGCAAATCATATTATATCTTACCATGAAACATAGAAATGAGATGCGATATCGCGTTTTATGAAGCATTAGAACACTGTTGCTACAATATGAAGACATTTCCAAACGCTATTTCCTAGCAAAGAAGTGTCGCATTTACATTCATTTGAAGTGTAGACGAGGAATACATAACACTTCGCAAATCATATTATATCTTACCATGAAACATAGAAATGAGATGCGATATCGCGTTTTAAGAAGCATTAGAACTCTATTGCTACGATACGTAGACATCTGCAAACGCTATTTCCTAGCGAGGAAGTATCGCATTCACATTCATTTGAAGTGTAGGCGATGAATACATAGCACTTCGCAAATCATGTTATATCTTACCATGAAACATAGAAATGAGATGCAATATCGCGTTTTAAGAATCATAAGAACTCTATTGCTACGATACGTAGACATCTGCAAACGCTATTTCCTAGCGAGGAAGTATCGCATTCACATTCATTTGAAGTGTAGACGAGGAATACATAACACTTCGCAAATCATGTTATATCTTACCATGAAACATAGAAATGAGATGCGATATCGCGTTTTAAGAATCATAAGAACTCTATTGCTACGATACCTAGACATCTGCAGACGCTATTTCCTTGCAAGGAAGTGTCGCATTTACATTCATTTGAAGTGTAGACGAGGAATACATGACACTTCGCAAATCATATTATGTCTTACCATGAAACATAGAAATGAGATGCGATATCGCGTTTTAAGAAGCATTAGAAAGCTATTGCTAACGATACGTAGACATCTGCAAACGCTATTTCCTAGCGAGGATGTATCGCATTCACATTCATTTGAAGTGTAGACGAGGAATACATAACACTTCGCAAATCATGTTATATCTTAGCATAAAACATAGAAATGAGATGCGATATCGCGTTTTAAGAAGCACTAGAAAGCTATTGCTACGATACGCAGACATCTGCAAACGCTATTTCCTGGCGAGGAAGTATCGCATTCACATTCATTTGAAGTGTAGACGAGGAATACATGATACTTCACAAATCATATTATATCTTACCATGAAACATAGAAATGAGATGCGATATCGCGATTTAAGAAGCATTAGAACTCTATTGCTACGATACGTAGACATCTGCAAACGCTATTTCCTAGCAAGGAAGTGTCGCATCTACATTCATTTGAAGTGTAGAAGAGGAATACATGATACTTCGCAAATCATATTATATCTTACCATGAATCATAGAAATGAGATGCGATATCGCGTTTTAAGAAGCATTAGAACACTATTGCTACGATAGGTAGACATTTGCAAACGCTATTTCCTAGCAAAGAAGTGTCGCATTTACATTCATTTGAAGTGTAGACGAGGCATACATAACACTTCGCAAATCATATTATATCTTACCATGAAACATAGAAATGAGATGCGATATCGCGTTTTAAGAAGCATTAGAACTCTATTGCTACGATACCTAGACATCTGCAGACGCTATTTCCTAGCAAGGAAGTGTCGCATTTACATTCATTTGAAGTGTAGACGAGGAATACATGATACTTCGCAAATCATATTATATCTTACCATGTAACATAGAAATGAGATGCGATATCGCGTTTTAAGAAGCATTAGAACACTATTGCTACCATAGATAGACATTTGCAAACGCTATTTCCTAGCAAAGAAGTGTCGCATTTACATTCATTTGAAGTGTAGACGAGGCATACATAACACTTCGCAAATCATATTATATCTTACCATGAAACATAGAAATAAGATGCGATATCGCGTTTTAAGAAGCATTAGAACTCTATTGCTACGATACCTAGACATCTGCAGACGCTATTTCCTAGCAAGGAAGTGTCGCATTTACATTCATTTGAAGTGTAGACGAGGAATACATGATACTTCGCAAATCATATTATATCTTACCATGTAACATAGAAATGAGATGCGATATCGCGTTTTAAGAAGCATTAGAACACTATTGCTACGATAGATAGACATTTGCAAACGCTATTTCCTAGCAAAGAAGTGTCGCATTTACATTCATTTGAAGTGTAGACGAGGCATACATAACACTTCGCAAATCATATTATATCTTACCATGAAACATAGAAATGAGATGCGATATCGCGTTTTAAGAAGCATTAGAACTCTATTGCTACGATACCTAGACATCTGCAGACGCTATTTCCTAGCAAGGAAGTGTCGCATTTACATTCATTTGAAGTGTAGACGAGGAATACATGATACTTCGCAAATCATATTATATCTTACCATGTAACATGGAAATGAGATGCGATATCGCGTTTTAAGAAGCATTAGAACACTATTGCTACGATAGATAGACATTTGCAAACGCTATTTCCTAGCAAAGAAGTGTCGCATATACATTCATTTGAAGTGTAGACGAGGAATACATGACACTTCGCAAATCATATTATATCTTACCATGAAACATAGGAATGAGATTCGATATCGCGTTTTAAGAAGCATTAGAAAGCTGTTGCTACGATACGTAGACATCTGCAATTGCTATTTCTTAGCAAGGAAGTGTCGCATTTACATTCATTTGAAGTGTAGACGAGGATTACATGACACTTCGCAAATCATATTATATCTTACCATGAAACATAGAAATGAGATGCGATATCGCGTTTTAAGAATCATTAGAAAGCTATTGCTAACGATACGTAGGCATCTGCAATCGCTATTTCCAAGCGAGGAAGTGTCGCATTCACATTCATTTGAAGTGTAGACGGGGAATACATAACACTTCGCAAATCATGTTATATCTTACCATGAAACATAGAAACGAGATGCGATATCGCGTTTTAAGAATCATATGAACTCTATTGCTACGATACGTAGACATCTGCAAACGCTATTTCCTTGCAAGGAAGTGTCGCATTTACATTCATTTGAATCGTAGACGAGAAATGCATAACACTTCGCAATGAATATTTTATCTTATCATGAAACATAGATATGAGATGCAATATCTCGTTCTAGGAAGCATTTGAACTCTATTGCTTCGATACGTAGACATCTGCAAACGCTATTTCCTTGCAAGGAAGTGTGGCATTTACATTCATTTGAAGTGTAGACGAGGAATACATGATACTTCGCAAATCATATCATATCTTACCATGAAACATAGAAATGAGATGCGATATCGCGTTTTAAGAAACTTTAGAACACTATTGCTACGATACGTAGACATTTACAAGCGTTATTTCCTAGCAAGGAAGTGTCGCATTTACATTCATTTGAAGTGTAGACGAGGAATGCATAACACTTCGCAAATCATATTACATCTTACCATGAAACATAGAAATGAGATGCGATATCGAGTTTTAAAAAGCATTAGAACTCTGTTGCTACGATACCTAGACATCTGCAGACGCTATTTCCTAGCAAGGAAGTGTCGCATTTACATTCATTTGAAGTGTAGACGGGGAATACATGACACTTCGCAAATCATATTATGTCTTACCATGAAACATAGAAATGAGATGCGATATCGCGTTTTAAGAAGCATTAGAAAGCTATTGCTAACGATACGTAGACATCTGC
Source organism: Xylocopa sonorina (assembly GCF_050948175.1). Lineage (NCBI taxonomy): Eukaryota > Metazoa > Arthropoda > Insecta > Hymenoptera > Apidae > Xylocopa > Xylocopa sonorina. The sequence goes on along the minus strand of NC_135196.1, from coordinate 477,423 downwards.
AAACGCTATTTCCTAGCGAGGATGTATCGCATTCACATTCATTTGAAGTGTAGACGAGGAATACATAACACTTCGCAAATCATGTTATATCTTAGCATAAAACATAGAAATGAGATGCGATATCGCGTTTTAAGAAGCACTAGAAAGCTATTGCTACGATACGCAGACATCTGCAAACGCTATTTCCTGGCGAGGAAGTATCGCATTCACATTCATTTGAAGTGTAGACGAGGAATACATGATACTTCACAAATCATATTATATCTTACCATGAAACATAGAAATGAGATGCGATATCGCGATTTAAGAAGCATTAGAACTCTATTGCTACGATACGTAGACATCTGCAAACGCTATTTCCTAGCAAGGAAGTGTCGCATCTACATTCATTTGAAGTGTAGAAGAGGAATACATGATACTTCGCAAATCATATTATATCTTACCATGAATCATAGAAATGAGATGCGATATCGCGTTTTAAGAAGCATTAGAACACTATTGCTACGATAGGTAGACATTTGCAAACGCTATTTCCTAGGAAAGAAGTGTCGCATTTACATTCATTTGAAGTGTAGACGAGGAATACATAACACTTCGCAAATCATATTATATCTTACCATGTAACATAGAAATGAGATGCGATATCGCGTTTTAAGAAGCATTAGAACACTATTGCTACCATAGATAGACATTTGCAAACGCTATTTCCTAGCAAAGAAGTGTCGCATTTACATTCATTTGAAGTGTAGACGAGGCATACATAACACTTCGCAAATCATATTATATCTTACCATGAAACATAGAAATAAGATGCGATATCGCGTTTTAAGAAGCATTAGAACACTATTGCTACGATACCTAGACATCTGCAGACGCTATTTCCTAGCAAGGAAGTGTCGCATTTACATTCATTTGAAGTGTAGACGAGGAATACATGATACTTCGCAAATCATATTATATCTTACCATGTAACATAGAAATGAGATGCGATATCGCGTTTTAAGAAGCATTAGAACACTATTGCTACGATAGATAGACATTTGCAAACGCTATTTCCTAGCAAAGAAGTGTCGCATTTACATTCATTTGAAGTGTAGACGAGGCATACATAACACTTCGCAAATCATATTATATCTTACCATGAAACATAGAAATGAGATGCGATATCGCGTTTTAAGAAGCATTAGAACTCTATTGCTACGATACCTAGACATCTGCAGACGCTATTTCCTAGCAAGGAAGTGTCGCATTTACATTCATTTGAAGTGTAGACGAGGAATACATGATACTTCGCAAATCATATTATATCTTACCATGTAACATGGAAATGAGATGCGATATCGCGTTTTAAGAAGCATTAGAACACTATTGCTACGATAGATAGACATTTGCAAACGCTATTTCCTAGCAAAGAAGTGTCGCATATACATTCATTTGAAGTGTAGACGAGGAATACATGACACTTCGCAAATCATATTATATCTTACCATGAAACATAGGAATGAGATTCGATATCGCGTTTTAAGAAGCATTAGAAAGCTGTTGCTACGATACGTAGACATCTGCAAACGCTATTTCCTTGCAAGGAAGTGTCGCATTTACATTCATTTGAAGTGTAGACGAGGAATACGTGACACTTCGCAAATCATATTATATCTTACCATGAAACATAGAAATGAGATGCGATATCGCGGTTTAAGAAGCATTAGAAAGCTATTGCTAACGATACGTAGACATCTGCAAACGCTACTTCCTTGCAAGGAAGTGTCGCATTCACATTCATTTGAAGTGTAGACGAGGAATACATAACACTTCGCAAATCATGTTATATCTTACCATAAAACATAGAAATGAGATGCAATATCGCGTTTTAAGAAGCACTAGAATGCTATTGCTACGATACGTAGACATCTGCAAACGCAATTTCCTAGCGAGGAAGTATCGCATTCACATTCATTTGAAGTGTAGACGAGGAATACATAACACTTCGCATATCATATTATATCTTACCATGCAACATAGAAATGAGATGCAATATCGCGTTTTAAGAGTCATAAGAATCTATTGCTACGATACGTAGACATCTGCAAACGCTGTTTCCTTGCAAGGAAGAGTCGCATTTACATTCATTTGAAGTGTAGACGAGGAATACAGGACACTTCGAAAATCATATTATATCTTACCATGAAACATAGAAATGAGATGCGATATCGCGTTTTAAGAAGCATTAGAAAGCTATTGCTACGATAGGTAGACATTTGCAAACGCTATTTCCTAGCAAAGAAGTGTCGCATTTACATTCATTTGAAGTGTAGACGAGGAATACATAACACTTCGCAAATCATATTATATCTTACCATGAAACATAGAAATGAGATGCGATATCGCGTTTTATGAAGCATTAGAACACTGTTGCTACAATATGAAGACATTTGCAAACGCTATTTCCTAGCAAAGAAGTGTCGCATTTACATTCATTTGAAGTGTAGACGAGGAATACATAACACTTCGCAAATCATATTATATCTTACCATGAAACATAGAAATGAGATGCGATATCGCGTTTTAAGAAGCATTAGAACTTTATTGCTACGATACGTAGACATCTGCAAACGCTATTTCCTAGCGAGGAAGTATCGCATTCACATTCATTTGAAGTGTAGGCGATGAATACATAGCACTTCGCAAATCATGTTATATCTTACCATGAAACATAGAAATGAGATGCAATATCGCGTTTTAAGAATCATAAGAACTCTATTGCTACGATACGTAGACATCTGCAAACACTATTTCCTAGCGAGGAAGTATCGCATTCACATTCATTTGAAGTGTAGACGAGGAATACATAACACTTCGCAAATCATGTTATATCTTACTATGAAACATAGAAATGAGATGCGATATCGCGTTTTAAGAATCATAAGAACTCTATTGCTACGATACCTAGACATCTGCAGACGCTATTTCCTTGCAAGGAAGTGTCGCATTTACATTCATTTGAAGTGTAGACGAGGAATACATGACACTTCGCAAATCATATTATGTCTTACCATGAAACATAGAAATGAGATGCGATATCGCGTTTTAAGAAGCATTAGAAAGCTATTGCTAACGATACGTAGACATCTGCAAACGCTATTTCCTAGCGAGGATGTATCGCATTCACATTCATTTGAAGTGTAGACGAGGAATACATAACACTTCGCAAATCATGTTATATCTTAGCATAAAACATAGAAATGAGATGCGATATCGCGTTTTAAGAAGCACTAGAAAGCTATTGCTACGATACGCAGACATCTGCAAACGCTATTTCCTAGCGAGGAAGTATCGCATTCACATTCATTTGAAGTGTAGACGAGGAATACATGATACTTCACAAATCATATTATATCTTACCATGAAACATAGAAATGAGATGCGATATCGCGATTTAAGAAGCATTAGAACTCTATTGCTACGATACGTAGACATCTGCAAACGCTATTTCCTAGCAAGGAAGTGTCGCATCTACATTCATTTGAAGTGTAGAAGAGGAATACATGATACTTCGCAAATCATATTATATCTTACCATGAATCATAGAAATGAGATGCGATATCGCGTTTTAAGAAGCATTAGAACACTATTGCTACGATAGGTAGACATTTGCAAACGCTATTTCCTAGCAAAGAAGTGTCGCATTTACATTCATTTGAAGTGTAGACGAGGCATACATAACACTTCGCAAATCATATTATATCTTACCATGAAACATAGAAATGAGATGCGATATCGCGTTTTAAGAAGCATTAGAACTCTATTGCTACGATACCTAGACATCTGCAGACGCTATTTCCTAGCAAGGAAGTGTCGCATTTACATTCATTTGAAGTGTAGACGAGGAATACATGATACTTCGCAAATCATATTATATCTTACCATGTAACATAGAAATGAGATGCGATATCGCGTTTTAAGAAGCATTAGAACACTATTGCTACGATAGATAGACATTTGCAAACGCTATTTCCTAGCAAAGAAGTGTCGCATTTACATTCATTTGAAGTGTAGACGAGGCATACATAACACTTCGCAAATCATATTATATCTTACCATGAAACATAGAAATGAGATGCGATATCGCGTTTTAAGAAGCATTAGAACTCTATTGCTACGATACCTAGACATCTGCAGACGCTATTTCCTAGCAAGGAAGTGTCGCATTTACATTCATTTGAAGTGTAGACGAGGAATACATGATACTTCGCAAATCATATTATATCTTACCATGTAACATAGAAATGAGATGCGATATCGCGTTTTAAGAAGCATTAGAACACTATTGCTACGATAGATAGACATTTGCAAACGCTATTTCCTAGCAAAGAAGTGTCGCATATACATTCATTTGAAGTGTAGACGAGGAATACATGACACTTCGCAAATCATATTATATCTTACCATGAAACATAGGAATGAGATTCGATATCGCGTTTTAAGAAGCATTAGAAAGCTGTTGCTACGATACGTAGACATCTGCAATTGCTATTTCTTAGCAAGGAAGTGTCGCATTTACATTCATTTGAAGTGTAGACGAGGATTACATGACACTTCGCAAATCATATTATATCTTACCATGAAACATAGAAATGAGATGCGATATCGCGTTTTAAGAATCATTAGAAAGCTATTGCTATCGATACGTAGGCATCTGCAATCGCTATTTCCAAGCGAGGAAGTGTCGCATTCACATTCATTTGAAGTGTAGACGGGGAATACATAACACTTCGCAAATCATGTTATATCTTACCATGAAACATAGAAACGAGATGCGATATCGCGTTTTAAGAATCATATGAACTCTATTGCTACGATACGTAGACATCTGCAAACGCTATTTCCTTGCAAGGAAGTGTCGCATTTACATTCATTTGAATCGTAGACGAGAAATGCATAACACTTCGCAATGAATATTTTATCTTATCATGAAACATAGATATGAGATGCAATATCTCGTTCTAGGAAGCATTTGAACTCTATTGCTTCGATACGTAGACATCTGCAAACGCTATTTCCTTGCAAGGAAGTGTCGCATTTACATTCATTTGAAGTGTAGAAGAGGAATACGTGACACTTCGCAAATCATATTATATCTTACCATGAAACATAGAAATGAGATGCGATATCGCGTTTTATGAAGCATTAGAAAGCTATTGCTAACGATACGTAGACATCTGCAAACGCTATTTCCTAGCGAGGAAGTATCGCATTCACATTCATTTGAAGTGTAGACGAGGAATACATAACACTTCGCAAATCGTGTTATATCTGACCATAAAACATAGAAATGAGATGCGATATCGCGTTTTAAGAAGCACTAGAAAGCTATTGCTACGATACGTAGACATCTGCAAACGCTATTTCCTAGCGAGGAAGTATCGCATTCACATTCATTTGAAGTGTAGACGAGGAATACATAACACTTCTCAAATCATGTTATATCTTACCATGAAACATAGAAATGAGATGCGATATCGCGTTTTAAGAATCATAAGAACTCTATTGCTTCGATACGTAGACATCTGCAAACGCTATTTCCTTGCAAGGAAGTGTCGCATTTACATTCATTTGAAGTGTAGACGAGGAATACGTGACACTTCGCAAATCATATTATATCTTACCATGAAACATAGAAATGAGATGCGATATCGCGATTTAAGAAGCATTAGAAAGCTATTGCTAACGATACGTAGACAGCTGCAAACGCTATTTCCTAGCGAGGAAGTGTCGCATTCACATTCATTTGAAGTGTAGACGAGGAATACATAACACTTCGCAAATCATATTATATCTTACCATGAAACATAGAAATGAGATGCAATATCGCGTTTTAAGAATCATAAGAACTCTATTGCTACGATACGTAGACATCTGCAAACGCTGTTTCCTTGCAAGGAAGTGTCGCATTTACATTCATTTGAATCGTAGACGAGGAATGCATTACAATTCGCAATGAATATTATATCTTACCATGAAACATAGAAATGAGATGCGATATCGCGTTTTAAGAAGCATTTGAACTCTATTGCTTCGATACGTAGACATCTGCAAACGCTATTTCCTAGCAAGGAAGTGTCGCATTTACATCCATTTGAATCGTAGACGAGGAATGCATAACACTTCGCAATGAATATTATATCTTATCATGAAACTTGATATGAGATGCAATATCTCGTTTTAGGAAGCATTTGAACTCTTTTGCTTCGATACGTAGACATCTGCAAAACCTTTTTCCTTGCAAGGAAGTGTCGCATTTACATTCATTTGAAGTGTAGGCGAGGAATACATGATACTTCGCAAATCATATTATATCTTACCATGAAATTTAGAAATGAGATGCGATATCGCGTTCTAAGAAGCATTTGAACTCTATTGCTTCGATACGTAGACATCTGCAAACGCTATTTCCTAGCAAGGAAGTGTCGCATTTACATTCATTTGAAATGTAGACGGGGAATACATGGCACTTCGCAAATCATATTATATCTTACCATGAAACATAGAAATGAGATGCGATATCGCGTTTTAAGAAGCATTAGAACACTATTGCTACGATAGGTAGACAATTGCAAACGCTATTTCCTTGCAAGGAAGTGTCGCATTTACATTCATTTGAAGTGTAGACGAGGAATACGTGACACTTCGCAAATCATATTATATCTTACCATGAAACATAGAAACGAGATGCGATATCGCGTTTTAAGAATCATATGAACTCTATTGCTACGATACGTAGACATCTGCAAACGCTATTTCCTTGCAAGGAAGTGTCGCATTTACATTCATTTGAATCGTAGACGAGAAATGCATAACACTTCGCAATGAATATTTTATCTTATCATGAAACATAGATATGAGATGCAATATCTCGTTCTAGGAAGCATTTGAACTCTATTGCTTCGATACGTAGACATCTGCAAACGCTATTTCCTTGCAAGGAAGTGTCGCATTTACATTCATTTGAAGTGTAGAAGAGGAATACGTGACACTTCGCAAATCATATTATATCTTACCATGAAACATAGAAATGAGATGCGATATCGCGTTTTATGAAGCATTAGAAAGCTATTGCTAACGATACGTAGACATCTGCAAACGCTATTTCCTAGCGAGGAAGTATCGCATTCACATTCATTTGAAGTGTAGACGAGGAATACATAACACTTCGCAAATCGTGTTGTATCTGACCATAAAACATAGAAATGAGATGCGATATCGCGTTTTAAGAAGCACTAGAAAGCTATTGCTACGATACGTAGACATCTGCAAACGCTATTTCCTAGCGAGGAAGTATCGCATTCACATTCATTTGAAGTGTAGACGAGGAATACATAACACTTCTCAAATCATGTTATATCTTACCATGAAACATAGAAATGAGATGCGATATCGCGTTTTAAGAATCATAAGAACTCTATTGCTTCGATACGTAGACATCTGCAAACGCTATTTCCTTGCAAGGAAGTGTCGCATTTACATTCATTTGAAGTGTAGACGAGGAATACGTGACACTTCGCAAATCATATTATATCTTACCATGAAACATAGAAATGAGATGCGATATCGCGATTTAAGAAGCATTAGAAAGCTATTGCTAACGATACGTAGACAGCTGCAAACGCTATTTCCTAGCGAGGAAGCGTCGCATTCACATTCATTTGAAGTGTAGACGAGGAATACATAACACTTCGCAAATCATATTATATCTTACCATGAAACATAGAAATGAGATGCAATATCGCGTTTTAAGAATCATAAGAACTCTATTGCTACGATACGTAGACATCTGCAAACGCTGTTTCCTTGCAAGGAAGTGTCGCATTTACATTCATTTGAATCGTAGACGAGGAATGCATTACAATTCGCAATGAATATTATATCTTACCATGAAACATAGAAATGAGATGCGATATCGCGTTTTAAGAAGCATTTGAACTCTATTGCTTCGATACGTAGACATCTGCAAACGCTATTTCCTAGCAAGGAAGTGTCGCATTTACATCCATTTGAATCGTAGACGAGGAATGCATAACACTTCGCAATGAATATTATATCTTATCATGAAACTTGATATGAGATGCAATATCTCGTTTTAGGAAGCATTTGAACTCTTTTGCTTCGATACGTAGACATCTGCAAAACCTTTTTCCTTGCAAGGAAGTGTCGCATTTACATTCATTTGAAGTGTAGGCGAGGAATACATGATACTTCGCAAATCATATTATATCTTACCATGAAATTTAGAAATGAGATGCGATATCGCGTTCTAAGAAGCATTTGAACTCTATTGCTTCGATACGTAGACATCTGCAAACGCTATTTCCTAGCAAGGAAGTGTCGCATTTACATTCATTTGAAATGTAGACGGGGAATACATGGCACTTCGCAAATCATATTATATCTTACCATGAAACATAGAAATGAGATGCGATATCGCGTTTTAAGAAGCATTAGAACACTATTGCTACGATAGGTAGACAATTGCAAACGCTATTTCCTTGCAAGGAAGTGTCGCATTTACATTCATTTGAAGTGTAGACGAGGAATACGTGACACTTCGCAAATCATATTATATCTTACCATGAAACATAGAAATGAGATGCGATATCGCGTTTTAAGAAGCATTAGAAAGCTATTGCTAACGATACGTAGACATCTGCAAACGCTATTTCCTAGCGAGGAAGTATCGCATTCACATTCATTTGAAGTGTAGACGAGGAATACATAACACTTCTCAAATCATGTTATATCTTACCATGAAACATAGAAATGAGATGCGATATCGCGATTTAAGAAGCATTAGAACTCTATTGCTACGATACGTAGACATCTGCAAACGCTATTTCCTAGCAAGGAAGTGTCGCATTTACATTCATTTGAAGTGTAGAAGAGGAATACATGATACTTCGCAAATCATATTATATCTTACCATGAATCATAGAAATCAGATGCGATATCGCGTTTTAAGAAGCATTAGAACACTATTGCTACGATAGGTAGACATTTGCAAACGCTATTTCCTAGCGAGGAAGTGTCGCATTTACATTCATTTGAAGTGTAGACGAGGCATACATAACACTTCGCAAATCATATTATATCTTACCATGAAACATAGAAATGAGATGCGATATCGCGTTTTAAGAAGCATTAGAACTCTATTGCTACGATACCTAGACATCTGCAGACGCTATTTCCTAGCAAGGAAGTGTCGCATTTACATTCATTTGAAGTGTAGACGAGGAATACATGATACTTCGCAAATCATATTATATCTTACCATGTAACATAGAAATGAGATGCGATATCGCGTTTTAAGAAGCATTAGAACTCTATTGCTACGATACCTAGACATCTGCAGACGCTATTTCCTAGCAAGGAAGTGTCGCATTTACATTCATTTGAAGTGTAGACGAGGAATACATGACACTTCGCAAATCATATTATATCTTACCATGAAACATAGGAATGAGATTCGATATCGCGTTTTAAGAAGCATTAGAAAGCTGTTGCTACGATACGTAGACAACTGCAATTGCTATTTCTTAGCAAGGAAGTGTCGCATTTACATTCATTTGAAGTGTAGACGAGGATTACATGACACTTCGCAAATCATATTATATCTTACCATGAAACATAGAAATGAGATGCGATATCGCGTTTTAAGAATCATTAGAAAGCTATTGCTAACGATACGTAGGCATCTGCAATCGCTATTTCCAAGCGAGGAAGTGTCGCATTCACATTCATTTGAAGTGTAGACGGGGAATACATAACACTTCGCAAATCATGTTATATCTTACCATGAAACATAGAAACGAGATGCGATATCGCGTTTTAAGAATCATATGAACTCTATTGCTACGATACGTAGACATCTGCAAACGCTATTTCCTTGCAAGGAAGTGTCGCATTTACATTCATTTGAATCGTAGACGAGAAATGCATAACACTTCGCAATGAATATTTTATCTTATCATGAAACATAGATATGAGATGCAATATCTCGTTCTAGGAAGCATTTGAACTCTGTTGCTTCGATACGTAGACATCTGCAAACGCTATTTCCTTGCAAGGAAGTGTGGCATTTACATTCATTTGGAGTGTAGACGAGGAATACATGATACTTCGCAAATCATATCATATCTTACCATGAAACATAGAAATGAGATGCGATATCGCGCTTTAAGAAACTTTAGAACTCTATTGCTACGATACGTAGACATCTGCAAACGCTATTTCCTTGCAAGGAAGTGTCGCATTTACATTCATTTGAATCGTAGACGAGGAATGCATTACAATTCGCAATGAATATTATATCTTACCATGAAACATAGAAATGAGATGCGATATCGCGTTTTAAGAAGCATTTGAACTCTATTGCTTCGATACGTAGACATCTGCAAACGCTATTTCCTAGCAAGGAAGTGTCGCATTTACATCCATTTGAATCGTAGACGAGGCATACATAACACTTCGCAAATCATATTATATCTTACCATGAAACATAGAAATGAGATGCGATATCGCGTTTTAAGAAGCATTAGAACTCTATTGCTACGATACCTTGACATCTGCAGACGCTATTTCCTAGCAAGGAAGTGTCGCATTTACATTCATTTGAAGTGTAGACGAGGAATACATGATACTTCGCAAATCATATTATATCTTACCATGTAACATAGAAATGAGATGCGATATCGCGTTTTAAGAAGCATTAGAACACTATTGCTACGATAGATAGACATTTGCAAACGCTATTTCCTAGCAAAGAAGTGTCGCATATACATTCATTTGAAGTGTAGACGAGGAATACATGACACTTCGCAAATCATATTATATCTTACCATGAAACATAGGAATGAGATTCGATATCGCGTTTTAAGAAGCATTAGAAAGCTGTTGCTACGATACGTAGACATCTGCAATTGCTATTTCTTAGCAAGGAAGTGTCGCATTTACATTCATTTGAAGTGTAGACGAGGATTAAATGACACTTCGCAAATCATATTATATCTTACCATGAAACATAGAAATGAGATGCGATATCGCGTTTTAAGAATCATTAGAAAGCTATTGCTAACGATACGTAGGCATCTGCAATCGCTATTTCCAAGCGAGGAAGTGTCGCATTTACATTCATTTGAAGTGTAGACGAGGAATACATAACACTTCGCATATCATATTATACCTTACCATGAAACATAGAAATGAGATGCCATATCGCCTTTTAAGAATCATAAAAACTCTATCGCTACGATACGTAGACATCTGCAAGCGCTATTTCCTTGCAAGGAAGTGTCGCATTTACATTCATTTGAATCGTAGACGAGGAATGCATAACACTTCGCAATGAATATTATATCTTATCATGAAACATAGATATGAGATGCAATATCTCGCTTTAAGATGCATTTGAACTCTATTGCTTCGATACGTAGACATCTGCAAACGCTATTTCCTTGCAAGGAAGTGTCGCATTTACATTCATTTGAAGTGTAGACGAGGAATACATGATACTTCGCAAATCATATTATATCTTACCATGAAACATAGAAATGAGATGCGATATCGCGTTTTAAGAAGCATTAGAAAGCTATTGCTAACGATACGTAGACATCTGCAAACGCTATTTCCTAGCGAGGAAGTATCGCATTCACATTCATTTGAAGTGTAGACGAGGAATACATAATACTTCGCAAATCGTGTTATATCTGACCATAAAACATAGAAATGAGATGCGATATCGCGTTTTAAGAAGCACTAGAAAGCTATTGCTACGATACGTAGACATCTGCAAACGCTATTTCCTAGCGAGGAAGTATCGCATTCACTTTCATTTGAAGTGTAGACGAGGAATACATAACACTTCGCAAATCATGTTATATCTTACCATGAAACATAGAAATGAGATGCGATATCGCGTTTTAAGAATCATAAGAACTCTATTGCTTCGATACGTAGACATCTGCAAACGCTATTTCCTTGCAAGGAAGTGTCGCATTTACATTCATTTGAAGTGTAGACGAGGAATACGTGACAGTTCGCAAATCATATTATATCTTACCTTGAAACATAGAAATGAGATGCGATATCGCGTTTTAAGAAGCATTAGAAAGCTATTGCTACGATACGTAGACATCTGCAAACGCTATTTCCTAGCGAGGAAGTATCGCATTCACATTCATTTGAAGTGTAGACGAGGAATACATAACACTTCTCAAATCATGTTATATCTTACCATGAAACATAGAAATGAGATGCGATATCGCGTTTTAAGAATCATAAGAACTCTATTGCTTCGATACGTAGACATCTGCAAACGCTATTTCCTTGCAAGGAAGTGTCGCATTTACATTCATTTGAAGTGTAGACGAGGAATACGTGACACTTCGCAAATCATATTATATCTTACCTTGAAACATAGAAATGAGATGCGATATCGCGTTTTAAGAAGCATTAGAAAGCTATTGCTACGATACGTAGACATCTGCAAACGCTATTTCCTTGCAAGGAAGTGTCGCATTTACATTCATTTGAAGTGTAGACGAGGAATACGTGACACTTCGCAAATCATATTATATCTTACCATGAAACATAGAAATGAGATGCGATATCGCGTTTTAAGAAGCATTAGAAAGCTATTGCTAACGATACGTAGACATCTGCAAACGCTATTTCCTAGCGAGGAAGTATCGCATTCACATTCATTTGAAGTGTAGACGAGGAATACATAACACTTCGCAAATCGTGTTATATCTGACCATAAAACATAGAAATGAGATGCGATATCGCGTTTTAAGAATCATAAGAACTCTATTGCTTCGATACGTAGACATCTGCAAACGCTATTTCCTTGCAAGGAAGTGTCGCATTTACATTCATTTGAAGTGTAGACGAGGAATACGTGACAGTTCGCAAATCATATTATATCTTACCTTGAAACATAGAAATGAGATGCGATATCGCGTTTTAAGAAGCATTAGAAAGCTATTGCTACGATACGTAGACATCTGCAAACGCTATTTCCTAGCGAGGAAGTATCGCATTCACATTCATTTGAAGTGTAGACGAGGAATACATAACACTTCTCAAATCATGTTATATCTTACCATGAAACATAGAAATGAGATGCGATATCGCGTTTTAAGAATCATAAGAACTCTATTGCTTCGATACGTAGACATCTGCAAACGCTATTTCCTTGCAAGGAAGTGTCGCATTTACATTCATTTGAAGTGTAGACGAGGAATACGTGACACTTCGCAAATCATATTATATCTTACCTTGAAACATAGAAATGAGATGCGATATCGCGTTTTAAGAAGCATTAGAAAGCTATTGCTACGATACGTAGACATCTGCAAACGCTATTTCCTTGCAAGGAAGTGTCGCATTTACATTCATTTGAAGTGTAGACGAGGAATACGTGACACTTCGCAAATCATATTATATCTTACCATGAAACATAGAAATGAGATGCGATATCGCGTTTTAAGAAGCATTAGAAAGCTATTGCTAACGATACGTAGACATCTGCAAACGCTATTTCCTAGCGAGGAAGTATCGCATTCACATTCATTTGAAGTGTAGACGAGGAATACATAACACTTCGCAAATCGTGTTATATCTGACCATAAAACATAGAAATGAGATGCGATATCGCGTTTTAAGAAGCACTAGAAAGCTATTGCTACGATACGTAGACATCTGCAAACGCTATTTCCTAGCGAGGAAGTATCGCATTCACATTCATTTGAAGTGTAGACGAGGAATACATAACACTTCTCAAATCATGTTATATCTTACCATGAAACATAGAAATGAGATGCGATATCGCGTTTTAAGAATCATAAGAACTCTATTGCTTCGATACGTAGACATCTGGAAACGCTATTTCCTTGCAAGGAAGTGTCGCATTTACATTCATTTGAAGTGTAGACGAGGAATACGTGACACTTCGCAAATCATATTATATCTTACCATGAAACATAGAAATGAGATGCGATATCGCGTTTTAAGAAGCATTAGAAAGCTATTGCTAACGATACGTAGACAGCTGCAAACGCTATTTCCTAGCGAGGAAGTGTCGCATTCACATTCATTTGAAGTGTAGACGAGGAATACATTACACTTCGCAAATCATATTATATCTTACCATGAAACATAGAAATGAGATGCAATATCGCGTTTTAAGAATCATAAGAACTCTATTGCTACGATACGTAGACATCTGCAAACGCTATTTCCTTGCAAGGAAGTGTCGCATTTACATTCATTTGAATCGTAGACGAGGAATGCATTACAATTCGCAATGAATATTATATCTTACCATGAAACATAGAAATGAGATGCGATATCGCGTTTTAAGAAGCATTTGAACTCTATTGCTTCGATACGTAGACATCTGCAAACGCTATTTCCTAGCAAGGAAGTGTCGCATTTACATCCATTTGAATCGTAGACGAGGAATGCATAACACTTCGCAATGAATATTATATCTTATCATGAAACTTGATATGAGATGCAATATCTCGTTTTAGGAAGCATTTGAACTCTTTTGCTTCGATACGTAGACATCTGCAAAACCTTTTTCCTTGCAAGGAAGTGTCGCATTTACATTCATTTGAAGTGTAGGCGAGGAATACATGATACTTCGCAAATCATATTATATCTTACCATGAAATTTAGAAATGAGATGCGATATCGCGTTCTAAGAAGCATTTGAACTCTATTGCTTCGATACGTAGACATCTGCAAACGCTATTTCCTAGCAAGGAAGTGTCGCATTTACATTCATTTGAAATGTAGACGGGGAATACATGGCACTTCGCAAATCATATTATATCTTACCATGAAACATAGAAATGAGATGCGATATCGCGTTTTAAGAAGCATTAGAACACTATTGCTACGATAGGTAGACAATTGCAAACGCTATTTCCTTGCAAGGAAGTGTCGCATTTACATTGATTTGAATTGTAGACGAGGAATACGTGACACTTCGCAAATCATATTATATCTTACCATGAAACATAGAAATGAGATGCGATATCGCGTTTTAAGAAGCATTAGAAAGCTATTGCTAACGATACGTAGACATCTGCAAACGCTATTTCCTAGCGAGGAAGTATCGCATTCACATTCATTTGAAGTGTAGACGAGGAATACATAACACTTCTCAAATCATGTTATATCTTACCATGAAACATAGAAATGAGATGCGATATCGCGATTTAAGAAGCATTAGAACTCTATTGCTACGATACCTAGACATCTGCAGACGCTATTTCCTAGCAAGGAAGTGTCGCATTTACATTCATTTGAAGTGTAGACGAGGAATACATGATACTTCGCAAATCATATTATATCTTACCATGTAACATAGAAATGAGATGCGATATCGCGTTTTAAGGAGCATTAGAACACTATTGCTACGATAGATAGACATTTGCAAACGCTATTTCCTAGCAAAGAAGTGTCGCATTTACATTCATTTGAAGTGTAGACGAGGCATACATAACACTTCGCAAATCATATTATATCTTACCATGAAACATAGAAATGAGATGCGATATCGCGTTTTAAGAAGCATTAGAACTCTATTGCTACGATACCTTGACATCTGCAGACGCTATTTCCTAGCAAGGAAGTGTCGCATTTACATTCATTTGAAGTGTAGACGAGGAATACATGATACTTCGCAATCATATTATATCTTACCATGTAACATAGAAATGAGATGCGATATCGCGTTTTAAGAAGCATTAGAACACTATTGCTACGATAGATAGACATTTGCAAACGCTATTTCCTAGCAAAGGAGTGTCGCATATACATTCATTTGAAGTGTAGACGAGGAATACATGACACTTCGCAAATCATATTATATCTTATCATGAAACATAGGAATGAGATTCGATATCGCGTTTTAAGAAGCATTAGAAAGCTGTTGCTACGATACGTAGACATCTGCAATTGCTATTTCTTAGCAAGGAAGTGTCGCATTTACATTCATTTGAAGTGTAGACGAGGATTAAATGACACTTCGCAAATCATATTATATCTTACCATGAAACATAGAAATGAGATGCGATATCGCGTTTTAAGAATCATTAGAAAGCTATTGCTAACGATACGTAGGCATCTGCAATCGCTATTTCCAAGCGAGGAAGTGTCGCATTTACATTCATTTGAAGTTTAGACGAGGAATACATAACACTTCGCATATCATATTATACCTTACCATGAAACATAGAAATGAGATGCCATATCGCCTTTTAAGAATCATAAAAACTCTATCGCTACGATACGTAGACATCTGCAAACGCTATTTCCTTGCAAGGAAGTGTCGCATTTACATTCATTTGAATCGTAGACGAGGAATGCATAACACTTCGCAATGAATATTATATCTTATCATGAAACATAGATATGAGATGCAATATCTCGCTTTAAGATGCATTTGAACTCTATTGCTTCGATACGTAGACATCTGCAAACGCTATTTCCTTGCAAGAAAGTGTCGCATTTACATTCATTTGAAGTGTAGACGAGGAATACATGATACTTCGCAAATCATATTATATCTTACCATGAAACATAGAAATGAGATGCGATATCGCGTTTTAAGAAGCATTAGAAAGCTATTGCTAACGATACGTAGACATCTGCAAACGCTATTTCCTAGCGAGGAAGTATCGCATTCACATTCATTTGAAGTGTAGACGAGGAATACATAACACTTCGCAAATCGTGTTATATCTGACCATAAAACATAGAAATGAGATGCGATATCGCGTTTTAAGAAGCACTAGAAAGCTATTGCTACGATATGTAGACATCTGCAAACGCTATTTCCTAGCGAGGAAGTATCGCATTCACATTCATTTGAAGTGTAGACGAGGAATACATAACACTTCTCAAATCATGTTATATCTTACCATGAAACATAGAAATGAGATGCGATATCGCGTTTTAAGAATCATAAGAACTCTATTGCTTCGATACGTAGACATCTGCAAACGCTATTTCCTTGCAAGGAAGTGTCGCATTTACATTCATTTGAAGTGTAGACGAGGAATACGTGACACTTCGCACATCATATTATATGTTACCATGAAACATAGAAATGAGATGCGATATCGCGTTTTAAGAAGCATTAGAAAGCTATTGCTAACGATACGTAGACAGCTGCAAACGCTATTTCCTAGCGAGGAAGTGTCGCATTCACATTCATTTGAAGTGTAGACGAGGAATACATAACACTTCGCAAATCATATTATATCTTACCATGAAACATAGAAATGAGATGCAATATCGCGTTTTAAGAATCATAAGAACACTATTGCTACGATACGTAGACATCTGCAAACGCTATTTCCTTGCAAGGAAGTGTCGCATTTACATTCATTTGAATCGTAGACGAGGAATGCATTACACTTCGCAATGAATATTATATCTTACCATGAAACATAGAAATGAGATGCGATATCGCGTTTTAAGAAGCATTTGAACTCTATTGCTTCGATACGTAGACATCTGCAAACGCTATTTCCTAGCAAGGAAGTGTCGCATTTACATCCATTTGAATCGTAGACGAGGAATGCATAACACTTCGCAATGAATATTATATCTTATCATGAAACTTGATATGAGATGCAATATCTCGTTTTAGGAAGCATTTGAACTCTTTTGCTTCGATACGTAGACATCTGCAAAACCTTTTTCCTTGCAAGGAAGTGTCGCACTTACATTCATTTGAAGTGTAGGCGAGGAATACATGATACTTCGCAAATCATATTATATCTTACCATGAAATTTAGAAATGAGATGCGATATCGCGTTCTAAGAAGCATTTGAAATCTATTGCTTCGATACGTAGACATCTGCAAACGCTATTTCCTAGCAAGGAAGTGTCGCATTTACATTCATTTGAAATGTAGACGAGGAATACATGGCACTTCGCAAATCATATTATATCTTACCATGAAACATAGAAATGAGATGCGATATCGCGTTTTAGGAAGCATTAGAAAGCTATTGCTAACGATACGTAGACAGCTGCAAACGCTATTTCCTAGCGAGGAAGTGTCGCATTCACATTCATTTGAAGTGTAGACGAGGAATACATAACACTTCGCATATCATATTATACCTTACCATGAAACATAGAAATGAGATGCCATATCGCCTTTTAAGAATCATAAAAACTCTATCGCTACGATACGTAGACATCTGCAAACGCAATTTCCTTGCAAGGAAGGGTCGCATTTACATTCATTTGAATCGTAGACGAGGAATGCATAACACTTCGCAATGAATATTATATCTTATCATGAAACATAGATATGAGATGCAATATCTCGCTTTAAGATGCATTTGAACTCTATTGCTTCGATACGTAGACATCTGCAAACGCTATTTCCTTGCAAGGAAGTGTCGCATTTACATTCATTTGAAGTGTAGACGAGGAATACATGATACTTCGCAAATCATATTATATCTTACCATGAAACATAGAAATGAGATGCGATATCGCGTTTTAAGAAGCATTAGAAAGCTATTGCTAACGATACGTAGACATCTGCAAACGCTATTTCCTAGCGAGGAAGTATCGCATTCACATTCATTTGAAGTGTAGACGAGGAATACATAACACTTCGCAAATCGTGTTATATCTTACCTTGAAACATAGAAATGAGATGCGATATCGCGTTTTAAGAAGCATTAGAAAGCTATTGCTACGATACGTAGACATCTGCAAACGCTATTTCCTTGGAAGGAAGTGTCGCATTTACATTCATTTGAAGTGTAGACGAGGAATACGTGACACTTCGCAAATCATATTATATCTTACCATGAAACATAGAAATGAGATGCGATATCGCGTTTTAAGAAGCATTAGAAAGCTATTGCTAACGATACGTAGACATCTGCAAACGCTATTTCCTAGCGAGGAAGTATCGCATTCACATTCATTTGAAGTGTAGACGAGGAATACATAACACTTGGCAAATCGTGTTATATCTGACCATAAAACATAGAAATGAGATGCGATATCGCGTTTTAAGAAGCACTAGAAAGCTATTGTTACGATACGTAGACATCTGCAAACGCTATTTCCTAGCGAGGAAGTATCGCATTCACATTCATTTGAAGTGTAGACGAGGAATACATAACACTTCTCAAATCATGTTATATCTTACCATGAAACATAGAAATGAGATGCGATATCGCGATTTAAGAAGCATTAGAACTCTATTGCTACGATACCTAGACATCTGCAGACGCTATTTCCTAGCAAGGAAGTGTCGCATTTACATTCATTTGAAGTGTAGACGAGGAATACATGATACTTCGCAAATCATATTATATCTTACCATGTAACATAGAAATGAGATGCGATATCGCGTTTTAAGGAGCATTAGAACACTATTGCTACGATAGATAGACATTTGCAAACGCTATTTCCTAGCAAAGAAGTGTCGCATATACATTCATTTGAAGTGTAGACGAGGAATACATGACACTTCGCAAATCATATTATATCTTACCATGAAACATAGGAATGAGATTCGATATCGCGTTTTAAGAAGCATTACAAAGCTGTTGCTACGATACGTAGACATCTGCAATTGCTATTTCTTAGCAAGGAAGTGTCGCATTTACATTCATTTGAAGTGTAGACGAGGATTAAATGACACTTCGCAAATCATATTATATCTTACCATGAAACATAGAAATGAGATGCGATATCGCGTTTTAAGAATCATTAGAAAGCTATTGCTAACGATACGTAGGCATCTGCAATCGCTATTTCCAAGCGAGGAAGTGTCGCATTTACATTCATTTGAAGTGTAGACGAGGAATACATAACACTTCGCATATCATATTATACCTTACCATGAAACATAGAAATGAGATGCCATATCGCCTTTTAAGAATCATAAAAACTCTATCGCTACGATACGTAGACATCTGCAAACGCTATTTCCTTGCAAGGAAGTGTCGCATTTACATTCATTTGAATCCTAGACGAGGAATGCATAACACTTCGCAATGAATATTATATCTTATCATGAAACATAGATATGAGATGCAATATCTCGCTTTAAGATGCATTTGAACTCTATTGCTTCGATACGTAGACATCTGCAAACGCTATTTCCTTGCAAGGAAGTGTCGCATTTACATTCATTTGAAGTGTAGACGAGGAATACATGATACTTCGCAAATCATATTATATCTTACCATGAAACATAGAAATGAGATGCGATATCGCGTCTTAAGAAGCATTAGAAAGTTATTGCTAACGATACGTAGACATCTGCAAACGCTATTTCCTAGCGAGGAAGTATCGCATTCACATTCATTTGAAGTGTAGACGAGGAATACATAACACTTCGCAAATCGTGTTATATCTGACCATAAAACATAGAAATGAGATGCGATATCGCGTTTTAAGAAGCACTAGAAAGCTATTGCTACGATACGTAGACATCTGCAAACGCTATTTCCTAGCGAGGAAGTATCGCATTCACATTCATTTGAAGTGTAGACGAGGAATACATAACACTTCGCAAATCATGTTATATCTTACCATGAAACATAGAAATGAGATGCGATATCGCGTTTTAAGAATCATAAGAACTCTATTGCTTCGATACGTAGACATCTGCAAACGCTATTTCCTTGCAAGGAAGTGTCGCATTTACATTCATTTGAAGTGTAGACGAGGAATACGTGACAGTTCGCAAATCATATTATATCTTACCTTGAAACATAGAAATGAGATGCGATATCGCGTTTTAAGAAGCATTAGAAAGCTATTGCTACGATACGTAGACATCTGCAAACGCTATTTCCTAGCGAGGAAGTATCGCATTCACATTCATTTGAAGTGTAGACGAGGAATACATAACACTTCTCAAATCATGTTATATCTTACCATGAAACATAGAAATGAGATGCGATATCGCGTTTTAAGAATCATAAGAACTCTATTGCTTCGATACGTAGACATCTGCAAACGCTATTTCCTTGCAAGGAAGTGTCGCATTTACATTCATTTGAAGTGTAGACGAGGAATACGTGACACTTCGCACATCATATTATATGTTACCATGAAACATAGAAATGAGATGCGATATCGCGTTTTAAGAAGCATTAGAAAGCTATTGCTAACGATACGTAGACAGCTGCAAACGCTATTTCCTAGCGAGGAAGTGTCGCATTCACATTCATTTGAAGTGTAGACGAGGAATACATAACACTTCGCAAATCATATTATATCTTACCATGAAACATAGAAATGAGATGCAATATCGCGTTTTAAGAATCATAAGAACTCTATTGCTACGATACGTAGACATCTGCAAACGCTATTTCCTTGCAAGGAAGTGTCGCATTTACATTCATTTGAAGTGTAGACGAGGAATACGTGACACTTCGCAAATCATATTATATCTTACCATGAAACATAGAAATGAGATGCGATATCGCGTTTTAAGAAGCATTAGAAAGCTATTGCTAACGATACGTAGACATCTGCAAACGCTATTTCCTAGCGAGGAAGTATCGCATTCACATTCATTTGAAGTGTAGACGAGGAATACATAACACTTCGCAAATCGTGTTATATCTGACCATAAAACATAGAAATGAGATGCGATATCGCGTTTTAAGAAGCACTAGAAAGCTATTGCTACGATACGTAGACATCTGCAAACGCTATTTCCTAGCGAGGAAGTATCGCATTCACATTCATTTGAAGTGTAGACGAGGAATACATAACACTTCTCAAATCATGTTATATCTTACCATGAAACATAGACATGAGATGCGATATCGCGTTTTAAGAATCATAAGAACTCTATTGCTTCGATACGTTGACATCTGCAAACGCTATTTCCTTGCAAGGAAGTGTCGCATTTACATTCATTTGAAGTGTAGACGAGGAATACGTGACACTTCGCAAATCATATTATATCTTACCATGAAACATAGAAATGAGATGCGATATCGCGTTTTAAGAAGCATTAGAAAGCTATTGCTATCGATACGTAGACAGCTGCAAACGCTATTTCCTTGCAAGGAAGTGTCGCATTTACATTCATTTGAATCGTAGACGAGGAATGCATTACACTTCGCAATGAATATTATATCTTACCATGAAACATAGAAATGAGATGCGATATCGCGTTTTAAGAAGCATGTGAACTCTATTGCTTCGATACGTAGACATCTGCAAACGCTATTTCCTAGCAAGGAAGTGTCGCATTTACATCCATTTGAATCGTAGACGAGGAATGCATAACACTTCGCAATGAATATTATATCTTATCATGAAACTTGATATGAGATGCAATATCTCGTTTTAGGAAGCATTTGAACTCTTTTGCTTCGATACGTAGACATCTGCAAAACCTTTTTCCTTGCAAGGAAGTGTCGCATTTACATTCATTTGAAGTGTAGGCGAGGAATACATGATACTTCGCAAATCATATTATATCTTACCATGAAACATAGAAATGAGATGCAATATCGCGTTTTAAGAATCATAAGAACTCTATTGCTACGATACGTAGACATCTGCAAACGCTATTTCCTTGCAAGGAAGTGTCGCATTTACATTCATTTGAATCGTAGACGAGGAATGCATTACACTTCGCAATGAATATTATATCTTATCATGAAACTTGATATGAGATGCAATATCTCGTTTTAGGAAGCATTTGAACTCTTTTGCTTCGATACGTAGACATCTGCAAAACCTTTTTCCTTGCAAGGAAGTGTCGCATTTACATTCATTTGAAGTGTAGGCGAGGAATACATGATACTTCGCAAATCATATTATATCTTACCATGAAATTTAGAAATGAGATGCGATATCGCGTTCTAAGAAGCATTTGAACTCTATTGCTTCGATACGTAGACATCTGCAAACGCTATTTCCTAGCAAGGAAGTGTCGCATTTACATTCATTTGAAATGTAGACGAGGAATACATGGCACTTCGCAAATCATATTATATCTTACCATGAAACATAGAAATGAGATGCGATATCGCGTTTTAGGAAGCATTAGAACACTATTGCTACGATAGGTAGACAATTGCAAACGCTATTTCCTAGCAAAGAAGTGTCGCATTTTCATTCATTTGAAGTGTAGACGAGGAATACATAACACTTCGCAAATCATATTATATCTTACCATGAAGCATAGAAATGAGATGCGATATCCCGTTTTAAGAAGCATTTGAACTCTATTGCTTCGATACGTAGACATCTGCAAACGCTATTTCCTTGCGAGGAAGTGTCGCATTTACATTCATTTGAAGTGTAGACGAGGAATACATGACACTTCGCAAATCATATTATATCTTACCATGAAACATAGAAATGAGATGCCATATCGCCTTTTAAGAATCATAAAAACTCTATCGCTACGATACGTAGACATCTGCAAACGCTATTTCCTTGCAAGGAAGTGTCGCATTTACATTCATTTGAATCGTAGACGAGGAATGCATAACACTTCGCAATGAATATTATATCTTATCATGAAACATAGATATGAGATGCAATATCTCGCTTTAAGATGCATTTGAACTCTATTGCTTCTATACGTAGACATCTGCAAACGCTATTTCCTTGCAAGGAAGTGTCGCATTTACATTCATTTGAAGTGTAGACGAGGAATACATGATACTTCGCAAATCATATTATATCTTACCATGAAACATAGAAATGAGATGCGATATCGCGTTTTAAGGAGCATTTGAACTCTATTGCTTCGATACGTAGACATCTGCAAGCGCTATTTCCTTGCAAGGAAGTGTCGCATTTACATTCATTTGAAATGTAGACGAGGAATACATGGCACTTCGCAAATCATATTATATCTTACCATGAAACATAGAAATGAGATGCGATTTCGCGTTTTAAGAAGCATTAGAAGGCTATTGCTAACGGTACGTAGACATCTGCAAACGCTATTTCCTAGCGAGGAAGTATCGCATTCACATTCATTTGAAGTGTAGACGAGGAATACATAACACTTCGCAAATCGTGTTATATCTGACCATAAAACATAGAAATGAGATGCGATATCGCGTTTTAAGAAGCACTAGAAAGCTATTGCTACGATACGTAGACATCTGCAAACGCTATTTCCTAGCAAGGAAGTGTCGCATTTACATCCATTTGAATCGTAGACGAGGAATGCATAACACTTCGCAATGAATATTATATCTTATCATGAAACTTGATATGAGATGC
Source organism: Xylocopa sonorina (assembly GCF_050948175.1). NCBI lineage: Eukaryota > Metazoa > Arthropoda > Insecta > Hymenoptera > Apidae > Xylocopa > Xylocopa sonorina. Next base: position 453,101 of record NC_135196.1, on the reverse strand, counting down.
AATATCTCGTTTTAGGAAGCATTTGAACTCTATTGCTTCGATACGTAGACATCTGCAAAACCTTTTTCCTTGCAAGGAAGTGTCGCATTTACATTCATTTGAAGTGTAGGCGAGGAATACATGATACTTCGCATATCATATTATATCTTACCATGAAATTTAGAAATGGGATGCGATATCGCGTTCTAAGAAGCATTTGAACTCTATTGCTTCGATACGTAGACATCTGCAAACGCTATTTCCTAGCAAGGAAGTGTCGCATTTACATTCATTTGAAATGTAGACGAGGAATACATGGCACTTCGCAAATCATATTATATCTTACCATGAAACATAGAAATGAGATGCGATATCGCGTTTTAGGAAGCATTAGAACACTATTGCTACGATAGGTAGACAATTGCAAACGCTATTTCCTAGCAAAGAAGTGTCGCATTTTCATTCATTTGAAGTGTAGACGAGGGATACATAACACTTCGCAAATCATATTATATCTTACCATGAAACATAGAAATGAGCTGCGATATCCCGTTTTAAGAAGCATTTGAACTCTATTGCTTCGATACGTAGACATCTGCAAACGCTATTTCCTTGCGAGGAAGTGTCGCATTTACATTCATTTGAAGTGTAGACGAGGAATACATGACACTTCGCAAATCATATTATATCTTACCATGAAACATTGAAATGAGATGCCATATCGCCTTTTAAGAATCATAAAAACTCTATCGCTACGATACGTAGACATCTGCAAACGCTATTTCCTTGCAAGGAAGTGTCGCATTTACATTCATTTGAATCGTAGACGAGGAATGCATAACACTTCGCAATGAATATTATATCTTATCATGAAACATAGATATGAGATGCAATATCTCGCTTTAAGATGCATTTGAACTCTATTGCTTCGATACGTAGACATCTGCAAACGCTATTTCCTAGCGAGGAAGTATCGCATTCACATTCATTTGAAGTGTAGACGAGGAATACATAACACTTCTCAAATCATGTTATATCTTACCATGAAACATAGACATGAGATGCGATATCGCGTTTTAAGAATCATAAGAACTCTATTGCTTCGATACGTAGACATCTGCAAACGCTATTTCCTTGCAAGGAAGTGTCGCATTTACATTCATTTGAAGTGTAGACGAGGAATACGTGACACTTCGCAAATCATATTATATCTTACCATGAAACATAGAAATGAGATGCGATATCGCGTTTTAAGAAGCATTAGAAAGCTATTGCTATCGATACGTAGACAGCTGCAAACGCTATTTCCTAGCGAGGAAGTGTCGCATTCACATTCATTTGAAGTGTAGACGAGGAATACATAACACTTCGCAAATCATATTATATCTTACCATGAAACATAGAAATGAGATGCAATATCGCGTTTTAAGAATCATAAGAACTCTATTGCTACGATACGTAGACATCTGCAAACGCTATTTCCTTGCAAGGAAGTGTCGCATTTACATTCATTTGAATCGTAGACGAGGAATGCATTACACTTCGCAATGAATATTATATCTTACCATGAAACATAGAAATGAGATGCGATATCGCGTTTTAAGAAGCATGTGAACTCTATTGCTTCGATACGTAGACATCTGCAAACGCTATTTCCTAGCAAGGAAGTGTCGCATTTACATCCATTTGAATCGTAGACGAGGAATGCATAACACTTCGCAATGAATATTATATCTTATCATGAAACTTGATATGAGATGCAATATCTCGTTTTAGGAAGCATTTGAACTCTTTTGCTTCGATACGTAGACATCTGCAAAACCTTTTTCCTTGCAAGGAAGTGTCGCATTTACATTCATTTGAAGTGTAGGCGAGGAATACATGATACTTCGCAAATCATATTATATCTTACCATGAAACATAGAAATGAGATGCAATATCGCGTTTTAAGAATCATAAGAACTCTATTGCTACGATACGTAGACATCTGCAAACGCTATTTCCTTGCAAGGAAGTGTCGCATTTACATTCATTTGAATCGTAGACGAGGAATGCATTACACTTCGCAATGAATATTATATCTTACCATGAAACATAGAAATGAGATGCGATATCGCGTTTTAAGAAGCATGTGAACTCTATTGCTTCGATACGTAGACATCTGCAAACGCTATTTCCTAGCAAGGAAGTGTCGCATTTACATCTATTTGAATCGTAGACGAGGAATGCATAACACTTCGCAATGAATATTATATCTTATCATGAAACTTGATATGAGATGCAATATCTCGTTTTAGGAAGCATTTGAACTCTTTTGCTTCGATACGTAGACATCTGCAAAACCTTTTTCCTTGCAAGGAAGTGTCGCATTTACATTCATTTGAAGTGTAGGCGAGGAATACATGATACTTCGCAAATCATATTATATCTTACCATGAAATTTAGAAATGAGATGCGATATCGCGTTCTAAGAAGCATTTGAACTCTATTGCTTCGATACGTAGACATCTGCAAACGCTATTTCCTAGCAAGGAAGTGTCGCATTTACATTCATTTGAAATGTAGACGAGGAATACATGGCACTTCGCAAATCATATTATATCTTACCATGAAACATAGAAATGAGATGCGATATCGCGTTTTAGGAAGCATTAGAACACTATTGCTACGATAGGTAGACAATTGCAAACGCTATTTCCTAGCAAAGAAGTGTCGCATTTTCATTCATTTGAAGTGTAGACGAGGAATACATAACACTTCGCAAATCATATTATATCTTACCATGAAACATAGAAATGAGATGCGATATCCCGTTTTAAGAAGCATTTGAACTCTATTGCTTCGATACGTAGACATCTGCAAACGCTATTTCCTTGCGAGGAAGTGTCGCATTTACATTCATTTGAAGTGTAGACGAGGAATACATGACACTTCGCAAATCATATTATATCTTACCATGAAACATAGAAATGAGATGCCATATCGCCTTTTAAGAATCATAAAAACTCTATCGCTACGATACGTAGACATCTGCAAACGCTATTTCCTTGCAAGGAAGTGTCGCATTTACATTCATTTGAATCGTAGACGAGGAATGCATAACACTTCGCAATGAATATTATATCTTATCATGAAACATAGATATGAGATGCAATATCTCGCTTTAAGATGCATTTGAACTCTATTGCTTCTATACGTAGACATCTGCAAACGCTATTTCCTTGCAAGGAAGTGTCGCATTTACATTCATTTGAAGTGTAGACGAGGAATACATGATACTTCGCAAATCATATTATATCTTACCATGAAACATAGAAATGAGATGCGATATCGCGTTTTAAGGAGCATTTGAACTCTATTGCTTCGATACGTAGACATCTGCAAGCGCTATTTCCTTGCAAGGAAGTGTCGCATTTACATTCATTTGAAATGTAGACGAGGAATACATGGCACTTCGCAAATCATATTATATCTTACCATGAAACATAGAAATGAGATGCGATTTCGCGTTTTAAGAAGCATTAGAAGGCTATTGCTAACGATACGTAGACATCTGCAAACGCTATTTCCTAGCGAGGAAGTATCGCATTCACATTCATTTGAAGTGTAGACGAGGAATACATAACACTTCGCAAATCGTGTTATATCTGACCATAAAACATAGAAATGAGATGCGATATCGCGTTTTAAGAAGCACTAGAAAGCTATTGCTACGATACGTAGACATCTGCAAACGCTATTTCCTAGCAAGGAAGTGTCGCATTTACATCCATTTGAATCGTAGACGAGGAATGCATAACACTTCGCAATGAATATTATATCTTATCATGAAACTTGATATGAGATGCAATATCTCGTTTTAGGAAGCATTTGAACTCTATTGCTTCGATACGTAGACATCTGCAAAACCTTTTTCCTTGCAAGGAAGTGTCGCATTTACATTCATTTGAAGTGTAGGCGAGGAATACATGATACTTCGCATATCATATTATATCTTACCATGAAATTTAGAAATGGGATGCGATATCGCGTTCTAAGAAGCATTTGAACTCTATTGCTTCGATACGTAGACATCTGCAAACGCTATTTCCTAGCAAGGAAGTGTCGCATTTACATTCATTTGAAATGTAGACGAGGAATACATGGCACTTCGCAAATCATATTATATCTTACCATGAAACATAGAAATGAGATGCGATATCGCGTTTTAGGAAGCATTAGAACACTATTGCTACGATAGGTAGACAATTGCAAACGCTATTTCCTAGCAAAGAAGTGTCGCATTTTCATTCATTTGAAGTGTAGACGAGGGATACATAACACTTCGCAAATCATATTATATCTTACCATGAAACATAGAAATGAGATGCGATATCCCGTTTTAAGAAGCATTTGAACTCTATTGCTTCGATACGTAGACATCTGCAAACGCTATTTCCTTGCGAGGAAGTGTCGCATTTACATTCATTTGAAGTGTAGACGAGGAATACATGACACTTCGCAAATCATATTATATCTTACCATGAAACATTGAAATGAGATGCCATATCGCCTTTTAAGAATCATAAAAACTCTATCGCTACGATACGTAGACATCTGCAAACGCTATTTCCTTGCAAGGAAGTGTCGCATTTACATTCATTTGAATCGTAGACGAGGAATGCATAACACTTCGCAATGAATATTATATCTTATCATGAAACATAGATATGAGATGCAATATCTCGCTTTAAGATGCATTTGAACTCTATTGCTTCGATACGTAGACATCTGCAAACGCTATTTCCTTGCAAGGAAGTGTCGCATTTACATTCATTTGAAGTGTAGACGAGGAATACATGATACTTCGCAAATCATATTATATCTTACCATGAAACATAGAAATGAGATGCGATATCGCGTTTTAAGGAGCAATTGAACTCTATTGCTTCGATACGTAGACATCTGCAAGCGCTATTTCCTTGCAAGGAAGTGTCGCATTTACATTCATTTGAAATGTAGACGAGGAATACATGGCACTTCGCAAATCATATTATATCTTACCATGAAACATAGAAATGAGATGCGATATCGCGTTTTAAGAAGCATTAGAAAGCTATTGCTAACGATACGTAGACATCTGCAAACGCTATTTCCTAGCGAGGAAGTATCGCATTCACATTCATTTGAAGTGTAGACGAGGAATACATAACACTTCGCAAATCGTGTTATATCTGACCATAAAACATAGAAATGAGATGCGATATCGCGTTTTAAGAAGCACTAGAAAGCTATTGCTACGATACGTAGACATCTGCAAACGCTATTTCCTAGCGAGGAAGTATCGCATTCACATTCATTTGAAGTGTAGACGAGGAATACATAACACTTCTCAAATCATGTTATATCTTACCATGAAACATAGAAATGAGATGCGATATCGCGTTTTAAGAATCATAAGAACTCTATTGCTTCGATACGTAGACATCTGCAAACGCTATTTCCTAGCAAGGAAGTGTCGCATTTACATCCATTTGAATCGTAGACGAGGAATGCATAACACTTCGCAATGAATATTATATCTTATCATGAAACTTGATATGAGATGCAATATCTCGTTTTAGGAAGCATTTGAACTCTTTTGCTTCGATACGTAGACATCTGCAAAACCTTTTTCCTTGCAAGGAAGTGTCGCATTTACATTCATTTGAAGTGTAGGCGAGGAATACATGATACTTCGCAAATCATATTATATCTTACCATGAAATTTAGAAATGAGATGCGATATCGCGTTCTAAGAAGCATTTGAACTCTATTGCTTCGATACGTAGACATCTGCAAACGCTATTTCCTAGCAAGGAAGTGTCGCATTTACATTCATTTGAAATGTAGACGGGGAATACATGGCACTTCGCAAATCATATTATATCTTACCATGAAACATAGAAATGAGATGCGATATCGCGTTTTAAGAAGCATTAGAACACTATTGCTACGATAGGTAGACAATTGCAAACGATATTTCCTTGCAAGGAAGTGTCGCATTTACATTGATTTGAATTGTAGACGAGGAATACGTGACACTTCGCAAATCGTGTTATATCTGACCATAAAACATAGAAATGAGATGCGATATCGCGTTTTAAGAAGCACTAGAAAGCTATTGCTACGATACGTAGACATCTGCAAACGCTATTTCCTAGCAAGGAAGTGTCGCATTTACATCCATTTGAATCGTAGACGAGGAATGCATAACACTTCGCAATGAATATTATATCTTATCATGAAACTTGATATGAGATGCAATATCTCGTTTTAGGAAGCATTTGAACTCTATTGCTTCGATACGTAGACATCTGCAAAACCTTTTTCCTTGCAAGGAAGTGTCGCATTTACATTCATTTGAAGTGTAGGCGAGGAATACATGATACTTCGCATATCATATTATATCTTACCATGAAATTTAGAAATGGGATGCGATATCGCGTTCTAAGAAGCATTTGAACTCTATTGCTTCGATACGTAGACATCTGCAAACGCTATTTCCTAGCAAGGAAGTGTCGCATTTACATTCATTTGAAATGTAGACGAGGAATACATGGCACTTCGCAAATCATATTATATCTTACCATGAAACATAGAAATGAGATGCGATATCGCGTTTTAGGAAGCATTAGAACACTATTGCTACGATAGGTAGACAATTGCAAACGCTATTTCCTAGCAAAGAAGTGTCGCATTTTCATTCATTTGAAGTGTAGACGAGGGATACATAACACTTCGCAAATCATATTATATCTTACCATGAAACATAGAAATGAGATGCGATATCCCGTTTTAAGAAGCATTTGAACTCTATTGCTTCGATACGTAGACATCTGCAAACGCTATTTCCTTGCGAGGAAGTGTCGCATTTACATTCATTTGAAGTGTAGACGAGGAATACATGACACTTCGCAAATCATATTATATCTTACCATGAAACATTGAAATGAGATGCCATATCGCCTTTTAAGAATCATAAAAACTCTATCGCTACGATACGTAGACATCTGCAAACGCTATTTCCTTGCAAGGAAGTGTCGCATTTACATTCATTTGAATCGTAGACGAGGAATGCATAACACTTCGCAATGAATATTATATCTTATCATGAAACATAGATATGAGATGCAATATCTCGCTTTAAGATGCATTTGAACTCTATTGCTTCGATACGTAGACATCTGCAAACGCTATTTCCTTGCAAGGAAGTGTCGCATTTACATTCATTTGAAGTGTAGACGAGGAATACATGATACTTCGCAAATCATATTATATCCTACCATGAAACATAGAAATGAGATGCGATATCGCGTTTTAAGGAGCATTTGAACTCTATTGCTTCGATACGTAGACATCTGCAAGCGCTATTTCCTTGCAAGGAAGTGTCGCATTTACATTCATTTGAAATGTAGACGAGGAATACATGGCACTTCGCAAATCATATTATATCTTACCATGAAACATAGAAATGAGATGCGATATCGCGATTTAAGAAGCATTAGAAAGCTATTGCTAACGATACGTAGACATCTGCAAACGCTATTTCCTAGCGAGGAAGTATCGCATTCACATTCATTTGAAGTGTAGACGAGGAATACATAACACTTCGCAAATCGTGTTATATCTGACCATAAAACATAGAAATGAGATGCGATATCGCGTTTTAAGAAGCACTAGAAAGCTATTGCTACGATACGTAGACATCTGCAAACGCTATTTCCTAGCGAGGAAGTATCGCATTCACATTCATTTGAAGTGTAGACGAGGAATACATAACACTTCTCAAATCATGTTATATCTTACCATGAAACATAGAAATGAGATGCGATATCGCGTTTTAAGAATCATAAGAACTCTATTGCTTCGATACGTAGACATCTGCAAACGCTATTTCCTTGCAAGGAAGTGTCGCATTTACATTCATTTGAATCGTAGACGAGGAATGCATTACACTTCGCAATGAATATTATATCTTACCATGAAACATAGAAATGAGATGCGATATCGCGTTTTAAGAAGCATTTGAACTCTATTGCTTCGATACGTAGACATCTGCAAACGCTATTTCCTAGCAAGGAAGTGTCGCATTTACATCCATTTGAATCGTAGACGAGGAATGCATAACACTTCGCAATGAATATTATATCTTATCATGAAACTTGATATGAGATGCAATATCTCGTTTTAGGAAGCATTTGAACTCTTTTGCTTCGATACGTAGACATCTGCAAAACCTTTTTCCTTGCAAGGAAGTGTCGCATTTTCATTCATTTGAAGTGTAGGCGAGGAATACATGATACTTCGCAAATCATATTATATCTTACCATGAAATTTAGAAATGAGATGCGATATCGCGTTCTAAGAAGCATTTGAACTCTATTGCTTCGATACGTAGACATCTGCAAACGCTATTTCCTAGCAAGGAAGTGTCGCATTTACATTCATTTGAAATGTAGACGAGGAATACATGGCACTTCGCAAATCATATTATATCTTACCATGAAACATAGAAATGAGATGCGATATCGCGTTTTAAAAAGCATTAGAACACTATTGCTACGATAGGTAGACATTTGCAAACGCTATTTCCTAGCAAAGAAGTGTCGCATTTACATTCATTTGAAGTGTAGACGAGGAATACATAACACTTCACAAATCATATTATATCTTACCATGAAACATAGAAATGAGATGCGATATCCCGTTTTAAGAAGCATTTGAACTCTATTGCTTCGATACGTAGACATCTGCAAACGCTATTTCCTTGCGAGGAAGTGTCGCATTTACATTCATTTGAAGTGTAGACGAGGAATACATGACACTTCGCAAATCATATTATATCTTACCATGAAACATAGAAATGAGATGCCATATCGCCTTTTAAGAATCATAAAAACTCTATCGCTACGATACGTAGACATCTGCAAACGCTATTTCCTTGCAAGGAAGTGTCGCATTTACATTCATTTGAATCGTGGACGAGGAATGCATAACACTTCGCAATGAATATTATATCTTATCATGAAACATAGATATGAGATGCAATATCTCGCTTTAAGATGCATTTGAACTCTATTGCTTCGATACGTAGACATCTGCAAATTCTATTGCCTTGCAAGGAAGTGTCGCACTTACATTCATTTGAAGTGTAGACGAGGAATACATGATACTTCGCAAATCATATTATATCTTACCATGAAACATAGAAATGAGATGCGATATCGCGTTTTAAGGAGCATTTGAACTCTATTGCTTCGATACGTAGACATCTGCAAGCGCTATTTCCTTGCAAGGAAGTGTCGCATTTACATTCATTTGAAATGTAGACGAGGAATACATGGCACTTCGCAAATCATATTATATCTTACCATGAAACATAGAAATGAGATGCGATATCTCGTTTTAAGAAGCATTAGAAAGCTATTGCTAACGATACGTAGACATCTGCAAACGCTATTTCCTAGCGAGGAAGTATCGCATTCACATTCATTTGAAGTGTAGACGAGGAATACATAACACTTCGCAAATCGTGTTATATCTGACCATAAAACATAGAAATGAGATGCGATATCGCGTTTTAAGAAGCACTAGAAAGCTATTGCTACGATACGTAGACATCTGCAAACGCTATTTCCTAGCGAGGAAGTATCGCATTCACATTCATTTGAAGTGTAGACGAGGAATACATAACACTTCTCAAATCATGTTATATCTTACCATGAAACATAGAAATGAGATGCGATATCGCGTTTTAAGAATCATAAGAACTCTATTGCTTCGATACGTAGACATCTGCAAACGCTATTTCCTTGCAAGGAAGTGTCGCATTTACATTCATTTGAAGTGTAGACGAGGAATACATGATACTTCGCAAATCATATTATATCTTACCATGAAACATAGAAATGAGATGCGATATCGCGTTTTAAGAAGCATTAGAAAGCTATTGCTACGATGCGTAGACATCTGCAAACGCTATTTCCTTGCAAGGAAGTGTCGCATTTACATTCATTTGAAGTGTAGACGAGGAATACATGACACTTCGCAAATCATATTATATCTTACCATGAAACATAGAAATGAGATGCCATATCGCCTTTTAAGAATCATAAAAACTCTATCGCTACGATACGTAGACATCTGCAAACGCTATTTCCTTGCAAGGAAGTGTCGCATTTACATTCATTTGAATCGTGGACGAGGAATGCATAACACTTCGCAATGAATATTATATCTTATCATGAAACATAGATATGAGATGCAATATCTCGCTTTAAGATGCATTTGAACTCTATTGCTTCGATACGTAGACATCTGCAAATTCTATTGCCTTGCAAGGAAGTGTCGCACTTACATTCATTTGAAGTGTAGACGAGGAATACATGATACTTCGCAAATCATATTATATCTTACCATGAAACATAGAAATGAGATGCGATATCGCGTTTTAAGGAGCATTTGAACTCTATTGCTTCGATACGTAGACATCTGCAAGCGCTATTTCCTTGCAAGGAAGTGTCGCATTTACATTCATTTGAAATGTAGACGAGGAATACATGGCACTTCGCAAATCATATTATATCTTACCATGAAACATAGAAATGAGATGCGATATCTCGTTTTAAGAAGCATTAGAAAGCTATTGCTAACGATACGTAGACATCTGCAAACGCTATTTCCTAGCGAGGAAGTATCGCATTCACATTCATTTGAAGTGTAGACGAGGAATACATAACACTTCGCAAATCGTGTTATATCTGACCATAAAACATAGAAATGAGATGCGATATCGCGTTTTAAGAAGCACTAGAAAGCTATTGCTACGATACGTAGACATCTGCAAACGCTATTTCCTAGCGAGGAAGTATCGCATTCACATTCATTTGAAGTGTAGACGAGGAATACATAACACTTCTCAAATCATGTTATATCTTACCATGAAACATAGAAATGAGATGCGATATCGCGTTTTAAGAATCATAAGAACTCTATTGCTTCGATACGTAGACATCTGCAAACGCTATTTCCTTGCAAGGAAGTGTCGCATTTACATTCATTTGAAGTGTAGACGAGGAATACATGATACTTCGCAAATCATATTATATCTTACCATGAAACATAGAAATGAGATGCGATATCGCGTTTTAAGAAGCATTAGAAAGCTATTGCTACGATGCGTAGACATCTGCAAACGCTATTTCCTTGCAAGGAAGTGTCGCATTTACATTCATTTGAAGTGTAGACGAGGAATACGTGACACTTCGCAAATCATATTATATCTTACCATGAAACATAGAAATGAGATGCGATATCGCGTTTTAAGAAGCATTAGAAAGCTATTGCTAACGATACGTAGACATCTGCAAACGCTATTTCCTAGCGAGGAAGTATCGCATTCACATTCATTTGAAGTGTAGACGAGGAATACATAACACTTCGCAAATCGTGTTATATCTGACCATAAAACATAGAAATGAGATGCGATATCGCTTTTTAAGAAGCACTAGAAAGCTATTGCTACGATACGTAGACATCTGCAAACGCTATTTCCTAGCGAGGAAGTATCGCATTCACATTCATTTGAAGTGTAGACGAGGAATACATAACACTTCTCAAATCATGTTATATCTTACCATGAAACATAGAAATGAGATGCGATATCGCGTTTTAAGAATCATAAGAACTCTATTGCTTCGATACGTAGACATCTGCAAACGCTATCTCCTTGCAAGGAAGTGTCGCATTTACATTCATTTGAAGTGTAGACGAGGAATACGTGACACTTCGCAAATCATATTATATCTTACCATGAAACATAGAAATGAGATGCGATATCGCGTTTTAAGAAGCATTAGAAAGCTATTGCTAACGATACGTAGACAGCTGCAAACGCTATTTCCTAGCGAGGAAGTGTCGCATTCACATTCATTTGAAGTGTAGACGAGGAATACATAACACTTCGCAAATCATATTATATCTTACCATGAAACATAGAAATGAGATGCAATATCGCGTCTTAAGAATCATAAGAACTCTATTGCTACGATACGTAGACATCTGCAAACGCTATTTCCTTGCAAGGAAGTGTCGCATTTACATTCATTTGAATCGTAGACGAGGAATGCATTACACTTCGCAATGAATATTATATCTTACCATGAAACATAGAAATGAGATGCGATATCGCGTTTTAAGAAGCATGTGAACTCTATTGCTTCGATACGTAGACATCTGCAAACGCTATTTCCTAGCAAGGAAGTGTCGCATTTACATCCATTTGAATCGTAGACGAGGAATGCATAACACTTCGCAATGAATATTATATCTTATCATGAAACTTGATATGAGATGCAATATCTCGTTTTAGGAAGCATTTGAACTCTTTTGCTTCGATACGTAGACATCTGCAAAACCTTTTTCCTTGCAAGGAAGTGTCGCATTTACATTCATTTGAAGTGTAGGCGAGGAATACATGATACTTCGCAAATCATATTATATCTTACCATGAAACATAGAAATGAGATGCAATATCGCGTTTTAAGAATCATAAGAACTCTATTGCTACGATACGTAGACATCTGCAAACGCTATTTCCTTGCAAGGAAGTGTCGCATTTACATTCATTTGAATCGTAGACGAGGAATGCATTACACTTCGCAATGAATATTATATCTTACCATGAAACATAGAAATGAGATGCGATATCGCGTTTTAAGAAGCATGTGAACTCTATTGCTTCGATACGTAGACATCTGCAAACGCTATTTCCTAGCAAGGAAGTGTCGCATTTACATCTATTTGAATCGTAGACGAGGAATGCATAACACTTCGCAATGAATATTATATCTTATCATGAAACTTGATATGAGATGCAATATCTCGTTTTAGGAAGCATTTGAACTCTTTTGCTTCGATACGTAGACATCTGCAAAACCTTTTTCCTTGCAAGGAAGTGTCGCATTTACATTCATTTGAAGTGTAGGCGAGGAATACATGATACTTCGCAAATCATATTATATCTTACCATGAAATTTAGAAATGAGATGCGATATCGCGTTCTAAGAAGCATTTGAACTCTATTGCTTCGATACGTAGACATCTGCAAACGCTATTTCCTAGCAAGGAAGTGTCGCATTTACATTCATTTGAAATGTAGACGAGGAATACATGGCACTTCGCAAATCATATTATATCTTACCATGAAACATAGAAATGAGATGCGATATCGCGTTTTAGGAAGCATTAGAACACTATTGCTACGATAGGTAGACAATTGCAAACGCTATTTCCTAGCAAAGAAGTGTCGCATTTTCATTCATTTGAAGTGTAGACGAGGAATACATAACACTTCGCAAATCATATTATATCTTACCATGAAACATAGAAATGAGATGCGATATCCCGTTTTAAGAAGCATTTGAACTCTATTGCTTCGATACGTAGACATCTGCAAACGCTATTTCCTTGCGAGGAAGTGTCGCATTTACATTCATTTGAAGTGTAGACGAGGAATACATGACACTTCGCAAATCATATTATATCTTACCATGAAACATAGAAATGAGATGCCATATCGCCTTTTAAGAATCATAAAAACTCTATCGCTACGATACGTAGACATCTGCAAACGCTATTTCCTTGCAAGGAAGTGTCGCATTTACATTCATTTGAATCGTAGACGAGGAATGCATAACACTTCGCAATGAATATTATATCTTATCATGAAACATAGATATGAGATGCAATATCTCGCTTTAAGATGCATTTGAACTCTATTGCTTCTATACGTAGACATCTGCAAACGCTATTTCCTTGCAAGGAAGTGTCGCATTTACATTCATTTGAAGTGTAGACGAGGAATACATGATACTTCGCAAATCATATTATATCTTACCATGAAACATAGAAATGAGATGCGATATCGCGTTTTAAGGAGCATTTGAACTCTATTGCTTCGATACGTAGACATCTGCAAGCGCTATTTCCTTGCAAGGAAGTGTCGCATTTACATTCATTTGAAATGTAGACGAGGAATACATGGCACTTCGCAAATCATATTATATCTTACCATGAAACATAGAAATGAGATGCGATTTCGCGTTTTAAGAAGCATTAGAAGGCTATTGCTAACGATACGTAGACATCTGCAAACGCTATTTCCTAGCGAGGAAGTATCGCATTCACATTCATTTGAAGTGTAGACGAGGAATACATAACACTTCGCAAATCGTGTTATATCTGACCATAAAACATAGAAATGAGATGCGATATCGCGTTTTAAGAAGCACTAGAAAGCTATTGCTACGATACGTAGACATCTGCAAACGCTATTTCCTAGCAAGGAAGTGTCGCATTTACATCCATTTGAATCGTAGACGAGGAATGCATAACACTTCGCAATGAATATTATATCTTATCATGAAACTTGATATGAGATGCAATATCTCGTTTTAGGAAGCATTTGAACTCTATTGCTTCGATACGTAGACATCTGCAAAACCTTTTTCCTTGCAAGGAAGTGTCGCATTTACATTCATTTGAAGTGTAGGCGAGGAATACATGATACTTCGCATATCATATTATATCTTACCATGAAATTTAGAAATGGGATGCGATATCGCGTTCTAAGAAGCATTTGAACTCTATTGCTTCGATACGTAGACATCTGCAAACGCTATTTCCTAGCAAGGAAGTGTCGCATTTACATTCATTTGAAATGTAGACGAGGAATACATGGCACTTCGCAAATCATATTATATCTTACCATGAAACATAGAAATGAGATGCGATATCGCGTTTTAGGAAGCATTAGAACACTATTGCTACGATAGGTAGACAATTGCAAACGCTATTTCCTAGCAAAGAAGTGTCGCATTTTCATTCATTTGAAGTGTAGACGAGGGATACATAACACTTCGCAAATCATATTATATCTTACCATGAAACATAGAAATGAGATGCGATATCCCGTTTTAAGAAGCATTTGAACTCTATTGCTTCGATACGTAGACATCTGCAAACGCTATTTCCTTGCGAGGAAGTGTCGCATTTACATTCATTTGAAGTGTAGACGAGGAATACATGACACTTCGCAAATCATATTATATCTTACCATGAAACATTGAAATGAGATGCCATATCGCCTTTTAAGAATCATAAAAACTCTATCGCTACGATACGTAGACATCTGCAAACGCTATTTCCTTGCAAGGAAGTGTCGCATTTACATTCATTTGAATCGTAGACGAGGAATGCATAACACTTCGCAATGAATATTATATCTTATCATGAAACATAGATATGAGATGCAATATCTCGCTTTAAGATGCATTTGAACTCTATTGCTTCGATACGTAGACATCTGCAAACGCTATTTCCTTGCAAGGAAGTGTCGCATTTACATTCATTTGAAGTGTAGACGAGGAATACATGATACTTCGCAAATCATATTATATCCTACCATGAAACATAGAAATGAGATGCGATATCGCGTTTTAAGGAGCATTTGAACTCTATTGCTTCGATACGTAGACATCTGCAAGCGCTATTTCCTTGCAAGGAAGTGTCGCATTTACATTCATTTGAAATGTAGACGAGGAATACATGGCACTTCGCAAATCATATTATATCTTACCATGAAACATAGAAATGAGATGCGATATCGCGATTTAAGAAGCATTAGAAAGCTATTGCTAACGATACGTAGACATCTGCAAACGCTATTTCCTAGCGAGGAAGTATCGCATTCACATTCATTTGAAGTGTAGACGAGGAATACATAACACTTCGCAAATCGTGTTATATCTGACCATAAAACATAGAAATGAGATGCGATATCGCGTTTTAAGAAGCACTAGAAAGCTATTGCTACGATACGTAGACATCTGCAAACGCTATTTCCTAGCGAGGAAGTATCGCATTCACATTCATTTGAAGTGTAGACGAGGAATACATAACACTTCTCAAATCATGTTATATCTTACCATGAAACATAGAAATGAGATGCGATATCGCGTTTTAAGAATCATAAGAACTCTATTGCTTCGATACGTAGACATCTGCAAACGCTATTTCCTTGCAAGGAAGTGTCGCATTTACATTCATTTGAATCGTAGACGAGGAATGCATTACACTTCGCAATGAATATTATATCTTACCATGAAACATAGAAATGAGATGCGATATCGCGTTTTAAGAAGCATTTGAACTCTATTGCTTCGATACGTAGACATCTGCAAACGCTATTTCCTAGCAAGGAAGTGTCGCATTTACATCCATTTGAATCGTAGACGAGGAATGCATAACACTTCGCAATGAATATTATATCTTATCATGAAACTTGATATGAGATGCAATATCTCGTTTTAGGAAGCATTTGAACTCTTTTGCTTCGATACGTAGACATCTGCAAAACCTTTTTCCTTGCAAGGAAGTGTCGCATTTTCATTCATTTGAAGTGTAGGCGAGGAATACATGATACTTCGCAAATCATATTATATCTTACCATGAAATTTAGAAATGAGATGCGATATCGCGTTCTAAGAAGCATTTGAACTCTATTGCTTCGATACGTAGACATCTGCAAACGCTATTTCCTAGCAAGGAAGTGTCGCATTTACATTCATTTGAAATGTAGACGAGGAATACATGGCACTTCGCAAATCATATTATATCTTACCATGAAACATAGAAATGAGATGCGATATCGCGTTTTAAAAAGCATTAGAACACTATTGCTACGATAGGTAGACATTTGCAAACGCTATTTCCTAGCAAAGAAGTGTCGCATTTACATTCATTTGAAGTGTAGACGAGGAATACATAACACTTCACAAATCATATTATATCTTACCATGAAACATAGAAATGAGATGCGATATCCCGTTTTAAGAAGCATTTGAACTCTATTGCTTCGATACGTAGACATCTGCAAACGCTATTTCCTTGCGAGGAAGTGTCGCATTTACATTCATTTGAAGTGTAGACGAGGAATACATGACACTTCGCAAATCATATTATATCTTACCATGAAACATAGAAATGAGATGCCATATCGCCTTTTAAGAATCATAAAAACTCTATCGCTACGATACGTAGACATCTGCAAACGCTATTTCCTTGCAAGGAAGTGTCGCATTTACATTCATTTGAATCGTGGACGAGGAATGCATAACACTTCGCAATGAATATTATATCTTATCATGAAACATAGATATGAGATGCAATATCTCGCTTTAAGATGCATTTGAACTCTATTGCTTCGATACGTAGACATCTGCAAATTCTATTGCCTTGCAAGGAAGTTTCGCACTTACATTCATTTGAAGTGTAGACGAGGAATACATGATACTTCGCAAATCATATTATATCTTACCATGAAACATAGAAATGAGATGCGATATCGCGTTTTAAGGAGCATTTGAACTCTATTGCTTCGATACGTAGACATCTGCAAGCGCTATTTCCTTGCAAGGAAGTGTCGCATTTACATTCATTTGAAATGTAGACGAGGAATACATGGCACTTCGCAAATCATATTATATCTTACCATGAAACATAGAAATGAGATGCGATATCTCGTTTTAAGAAGCATTAGAAAGCTATTGCTAACGATACGTAGACATCTGCAAACGCTATTTCCTAGCGAGGAAGTATCGCATTCACATTCATTTGAAGTGTAGACGAGGAATACATAACACTTCGCAAATCGTGTTATATCTGACCATAAAACATAGAAATGAGATGCGATATCGCGTTTTAAGAAGCACTAGAAAGCTATTGCTACGATACGTAGACATCTGCAAACGCTATTTCCTAGCGAGGAAGTATCGCATTCACATTCATTTGAAGTGTAGACGAGGAATACATAACACTTCTCAAATCATGTTATATCTTACCATGAAACATAGAAATGAGATGCGATATCGCGTTTTAAGAATCATAAGAACTCTATTGCTTCGATACGTAGACATCTGCAAACGCTATTTCCTTGCAAGGAAGTGTCGCATTTACATTCATTTGAAGTGTAGACGAGGAATACATGATACTTCGCAAATCATATTATATCTTACCATGAAACATAGAAATGAGATGCGATATCGCGTTTTAAGAAGCATTAGAAAGCTATTGCTACGATGCGTAGACATCTGCAAACGCTATTTCCTTGCAAGGAAGTGTCGCATTTACATTCATTTGAAGTGTAGACGAGGAATACATGACACTTCGCAAATCATATTATATCTTACCATGAAACATAGAAATGAGATGCCATATCGCCTTTTAAGAATCATAAAAACTCTATCGCTACGATACGTAGACATCTGCAAACGCTATTTCCTTGCAAGGAAGTGTCGCATTTACATTCATTTGAATCGTGGACGAGGAATGCATAACACTTCGCAATGAATATTATATCTTATCATGAAACATAGATATGAGATGCAATATCTCGCTTTAAGATGCATTTGAACTCTATTGCTTCGATACGTAGACATCTGCAAATTCTATTGCCTTGCAAGGAAGTGTCGCACTTACATTCATTTGAAGTGTAGACGAGGAATACATGATACTTCGCAAATCATATTATATCTTACCATGAAACATAGAAATGAGATGCGATATCGCGTTTTAAGGAGCATTTGAACTCTATTGCTTCGATACGTAGACATCTGCAAGCGCTATTTCCTTGCAAGGAAGTGTCGCATTTACATTCATTTGAAATGTAGACGAGGAATACATGGCACTTCGCAAATCATATTATATCTTACCATGAAACATAGAAATGAGATGCGATATCTCGTTTTAAGAAGCATTAGAAAGCTATTGCTAACGATACGTAGACATCTGCAAACGCTATTTCCTAGCGAGGAAGTATCGCATTCACATTCATTTGAAGTGTAGACGAGGAATACATAACACTTCGCAAATCGTGTTATATCTGACCATAAAACATAGAAATGAGATGCGATATCGCGTTTTAAGAAGCACTAGAAAGCTATTGCTACGATACGTAGACATCTGCAAACGCTATTTCCTAGCGAGGAAGTATCGCATTCACATTCATTTGAAGTGTAGACGAGGAATACATAACACTTCTCAAATCATGTTATATCTTACCATGAAACATAGAAATGAGATGCGATATCGCGTTTTAAGAATCATAAGAACTCTATTGCTTCGATACGTAGACATCTGCAAACGCTATTTCCTTGCAAGGAAGTGTCGCATTTACATTCATTTGAAGTGTAGACGAGGAATACATGATACTTCGCAAATCATATTATATCTTACCATGAAACATAGAAATGAGATGCGATATCGCGTTTTAAGAAGCATTAGAAAGCTATTGCTACGATGCGTAGACATCTGCAAACGCTATTTCCTTGCAAGGAAGTGTCGCATTTACATTCATTTGAAGTGTAGACGAGGAATACGTGACACTTCGCAAATCATATTATATCTTACCATGAAACATAGAAATGAGATGCGATATCGCGTTTTAAGAAGCATTAGAAAGCTATTGCTAACGATACGTAGACATCTGCAAACGCTATTTCCTAGCGAGGAAGTATCGCATTCACATTCATTTGAAGTGTAGACGAGGAATACATAACACTTCGCAAATCGTGTTATATCTGACCATAAAACATAGAAATGAGATGCGATATCGCTTTTTAAGAAGCACTAGAAAGCTATTGCTACGATACGTAGACATCTGCAAACGCTATTTCCTAGCGAGGAAGTATCGCATTCACATTCATTTGAAGTGTAGACGAGGAATACATAACACTTCTCAAATCATGTTATATCTTACCATGAAACATAGAAATGAGATGCGATATCGCGTTTTAAGAATCATAAGAACTCTATTGCTTCGATACGTAGACATCTGCAAACGCTATCTCCTTGCAAGGAAGTGTCGCATTTACATTCATTTGAAGTGTAGACGAGGAATACGTGACACTTCGCAAATCATATTATATCTTACCATGAAACATAGAAATGAGATGCGATATCGCGTTTTAAGAAGCATTAGAAAGCTATTGCTAACGATACGTAGACAGCTGCAAACGCTATTTCCTAGCGAGGAAGTGTCGCATTCACATTCATTTGAAGTGTAGACGAGGAATACATAACACTTCGCAAATCATATTATATCTTACCATGAAACATAGAAATGAGATGCAATATCGCGTCTTAAGAATCATAAGAACTCTATTGCTACGATACGTAGACATCTGCAAACGCTATTTCCTTGCAAGGAAGTGTCGCATTTACATTCATTTGAATCGTAGACGAGGAATGCATTACACTTCGCAATGAATATTATATCTTACCATGAAACATAGAAATGAGATGCGATATCGCGTTTTAAGAAGCATTTGAACTCTATTGCTTCGATACGTAGACATCTGCAAACGCTATTTCCTAGCAAGGAAGTGTCGCATTTACATCCATTTGAATCGTAGACGAGGAATGCATAACACTTCGCAATGAATATTATATCTTATCATGAAACTTGATATGAGATGCAATATCTCGTTTTAGGAAGCATTTGAACTCTTTTGCTTCGATACGTAGACATCTGCAAAACCTTTTTCCTTGCAAGGAAGTGTCGCATTTTCATTCATTTGAAGTGTAGGCGAGGAATACATGATACTTCGCAAATCATATTATATCTTACCATGAAATTTAGAAATGAGATGCGATATCGCGTTCTAAGAAGCATTTGAACTCTATTGCTTCGATACGTACACATCTGCAAACGCTATTTCCTAGCAAGGAAGTGTCGCATTTACATTCATTTGAAATGTAGACGAGGAATACATGGCACTTCGCAAATCATATTATATCTTACCATGAAACATAGAAATGAGATGCGATATCTCGTTTTAAGAAGCATTAGAAAGCTATTGCTAACGATACGTAGACATCTGCAAACGCTATTTCCTAGCGAGGAAGTATCGCATTCACATTCATTTGAAGTGTAGACGAGGAATACATAACACTTCGCAAATCGTGTTATATCTGACCATAAAACATAGAAATGAGATGCGATATCGCGTTTTAAG
The DNA here is from genome assembly GCF_050948175.1 of Xylocopa sonorina. Classification (NCBI taxonomy): domain Eukaryota; kingdom Metazoa; phylum Arthropoda; class Insecta; order Hymenoptera; family Apidae; genus Xylocopa; species Xylocopa sonorina. Next base: position 432,027 of record NC_135196.1, on the reverse strand, counting down.
AAGCACTAGAAAGCTATTGCTACGATACGTAGACATCTGCAAACGCTATTTCCTAGCGAGGAAGTATCGCATTCACATGCATTTGAAGTGTAGACGAGGAATACATAACACTTCTCAAATCATGTTATATCTTACCATGAAACATAGAAATGAGATGCGATATCGCGTTTTAAGAATCATAAGAACTCTATTGCTTCGATACGTAGACATCTGCAAACGCTATTTCCTTGCAAGGAAGTGTCGCATTTACATTCATTTGAAGTGTAGACGAGGAATACATGATACTTCGCAAATCATATTATATCTTACCATGAAACATAGAAATGAGATGCGATATCGCGTTTTAAGAAGCATTAGAAAGCTATTGCTACGATGCGTAGACATCTGCAAACGCTATTTCCTTGCAAGGAAGTGTCGCATTTACATTCATTTGAAGTGTAGACGAGGAATACGTGACACTTCGCAAATCATATTATATCTTACCATGAAACATAGAAATGAGATGCGATATCGCGTTTTAAGAATCATAAGAACTCTATTGCTTCGATACGTAGACATCTGCAAACGCTATTTCCTTGCAAGGAAGTGTCGCATTTACATTCATTTGAATCGTAGACGAGGAATGCATTACACTTCGCAATGAATATTATATCTTACCATGAAACATAGAAATGAGATGCGATATCGCGTTTTAAGAAGCATTTGAACTCTATTGCTTCGATACGTAGACATCTGCAAACGCTATTTCCTAGCAAGGAAGTGTCGCATTTACATCCATTTGAATCGTAGACGAGGAATGCATAACACTTCGCAATGAATATTATATCTTATCATGAAACTTGATATGAGATGCAATATCTCGTTTTAGGAAGCATTTGAACTCTTTTGCTTCGATACGTAGACATCTGCAAAACCTTTTTCCTTGCAAGGAAGTGTCGCATTTTCATTCATTTGAAGTGTAGGCGAGGAATACATGATACTTCGCAAATCATATTATATCTTACCATGAAATTTAGAAATGAGATGCGATATCGCGTTCTAAGAAGCATTTGAACTCTATTGCTTCGATACGTAGACATCTGCAAACGCTATTTCCTAGCAAGGAAGTGTCGCATTTACATTCATTTGAAATGTAGACGAGGAATACATGGCACTTCGCAAATCATATTATATCTTACCATGAAACATAGAAATGAGATGCGATATCGCGTTTTAAGAAGCATTAGAACACTATTGCTACGATAGGTAGACATTTGCAAACGCTATTTCCTAGCAAAGAAGTGTCGCATTTACATTCATTTGAAGTGTAGACGAGGAATACATAACACTTCGCAATTCATATTATATCTTACCATGAAACATAGAAATGAGATGCGATATCCCGTTTTAAGAAGCATTTGAACTCTATTGCTTCGATACGTAGACATCTGCAAACGCTATTTCCTTGCGAGGAAGTGTCGCATTTACATTCATTTGAAGTGTAGACGAGGAATACATGACACTTCGCAAATCATATTATATCTTACCATGAAACATAGAAATGAGATGCCATATCGCCTTTTAAGAATCATAAAAACTCTATCGCTACGATACGTAGACATCTGCAAACGCTATTTCCTTGCAAGGAAGTGTCGCATTTACATTCATTTGAATCGTAGACGAGGAATGCATAACACTTCGCAATGAATATTATATCTTATCATGAAACATAGATATGAAATGCAATATCTCGCTTTAAGATGCATTTGAACTCTATTGCTTCGATACGTAGACATCTGCAAACGCTATTTCCTTGCAAGGAAGTGTCGCATTTACATTCATTTGAAGTGTAGACGAGGAATACATGATACTTCGCAAATCATATTATATCTTACCATGAAACATAGAAATGAGATGCGATATCGCGTTTTAAGGAGCATTTGAACTCTATTGCTTCGATACGTAGACATCTGCAAGCGCTATTTCCTTGCAAGGAAGTGTCGCATTTACATTCATTTGAAATGTAGACGAGGAATACATGGCACTTCGCAAATCATATTATATCTTACCATGAAACATAGAAATGAGATGCGATATCTCGTTTTAAGAAGCATTAGAAAGCTATTGCTAACGATACGTAGACATCTGCAAACGCTATTTCCTAGCGAGGAAGTATCGCATTCACATTCATTTGAAGTGTAGACGAGGAATACATAACACTTCGCAAATCGTGTTATATCTGACCATAAAACATAGAAATGAGATGCGATATCGCGTTTTAAGAAGCACTAGAAAGCTATTGCTACGATACGTAGACATCTGCAAACGCTATTTCCTAGCGAGGAAGTATCGCATTCACATTCATTTGAAGTGTAGACGAGGAATACATAACACTTCTCAAATCATGTTATATCTTACCATGAAACATAGAAATGAGATGCGATATCGCGTTTTAAGAATCATAAGAACTCTATTGCTTCGATACGTAGACATCTGCAAACGCTATTTCCTTGCAAGGAAGTGTCGCATTTACATTCATTTGAAGTGTAGACGAGGAATACGTGACACTTCGCAAATCATATTATATCTTACCATGAAACATAGAAATGAGATGCGATATCGCGTTTTAAGAAGCATTAGAAAGCTATTGCTAACGATACGTAGACAGCTGCAAACGCTATTTCCTAGCGAGGAAGTGTCGCATTCACATTCATTTGAAGTGTAGACGAGGAATACATAACACTTCGCAAATCATATTATATCTTACCATGAAACATAGAAATGAGATGCAATATCGCGTTCTAAGAATCATAAGAACTCTATTGCTACGATACGTAGACATCTGCAAACGCTATTTCCTTGCAAGGAAGTGTCGCATTTACATTCATTTGAATCGTAGACGAGGAATGCATTACACTTCGCAATGAATATTATATCTTACCATGAAACATAGAAATGAGATGCGATATCGCGTTTTAAGAAGCATTTGAACTCTATTGCTTCGATACGTAGACATCTGCAAACGCTATTTCCTAGCAAGGAAGTGTCGCATTTACATCCATTTGAATCGTAGACGAGGAATGCATAACACTTCGCAATGAATATTATATCTTATCATGAAACTTGATATGAGATGCAATATCTCGTTTTAGGAAGCATTTGAACTCTTTTGCTTCGATACGTAGACATCTGCAAAACCTTTTTCCTTGCAAGGAAGTGTCGCATTTACATTCATTTGAAGTGTAGGCGAGGAATACATGATACTTCGCAAATCATATTATATCTTACCATGAAATTTAGAAATGAGATGCGATATCGCGTTCTAAGAAGCATTTGAACTCTATTGCTTCGATACGTAGACATCTGCAAACGCTATTTCCTAGCAAGGAAGTGTCGCATTTACATTCATTTGAAATGTAGACGAGGAATACATGGCACTTCGCAAATCATATTATATCTTACCATGAAACATAGAAATGAGGTGCGATATCGCGTTTTAAGAAGCATTAGAACACTATTGCTACGATAGGTAGACATTTGCAAACGCTATTTCCTAGCAAAGAAGTGTCGCATTTACATTCATTTGAAGTGTAGACGAGGAATACATAACACTTCGCAAATCATATTATATCTTACCATGAAACATAGAAATGAGATGCGATATCGCGTTTTAAGAAGCATTTGAACTCTATTGCTTCGATACGTAGACATCTGCAAACGCTATTTCCTTGCAAGGAAGTGTCTCATTTACATTCATTTGAAGTGTAGACGAGGAATACATGACACTTCGCAAATCATATTATATCTTACCTTGAAACATAGAAATGAGATGCGATATCGCGTTTTAAGAAGCATTAGAACACTATTGCTACGATAGATAGACATTTGCAAACGCTATTTCCTAGCAAAGAAGTGTCGCATTTACATTCATTTGAAGTGTAGACGAGGCATACATAACACTTCGCAAATCATATTATATCTTACCATGTAACATAGAAATGAGATGCGATATCGCGTTTTAAGAAGCATTAGAACACTATTGCTACGATAGATAGACATTTGCAAACGCTATTTCCTAGCAAAGAAGTGTCGCATATACATTCATTTGAAGTGTAGACGAGGAACACATGACACTTCGCAAATCATATTATATCCTACCATGAAACATAGGAATGAGATTCGATATCGCGTTTTAAGAAGCATTAGAAAGCTGTTGCTACGATACGTAAACATCTGCAATTGCTATTTCTTAGCAAGGAAGTGTCGCATTTACAATCATTTGAAGTGTAGACGAGGATTACATGACACTTCGCAAATCATATTATATCTTACCATGAAACATAGAAATGAGATGCGATATCGCGTTTTAAGAATCATTAGAAAGCTATTGCTAACGATACGTAGGCATCTGCAATCGCTATTTCCAAGCGAGGAAGTGTCGCATTCACATTCATTTGAAGTGTAGACGAGGAATACATAACACTTCGCAAATCATGTTATATCTTACCATGAAACATAGAAACGAGATGCGATATCGCGTTTTAAGAATCATATGAACTCTATTGCTACGATACGTAGACATCTGCAAACGCTATTTCCTTGCAAGGAAGTGTCGCATTTACATTCATTTGAATCGTAGACGAGAAATGCATAACACTTCGCAATGAATATTATATCTTATCATGAAACATAGATATGAGATGCGATATCGCGTTTTAAGAAGCATTAGAACTCTATTGCTACGATACCTAGACATCTGCAGACGCTATTTCCTAGCAAGGAAGTGTCGCATTTACATTCATTTGAAGTGTAGACGAGGAATACATGATACTTCGCAAATCATATTATATCTTACCATGAAACATAGAAATGAGATGCGATATCGCGTTTTAAGAAGCATTAGAACACTATTGCTACGATAGATAGACATTTGCAAACGCTATTTCCTAGCAAAGAAGTGTCGCATTTACATTCATTTGGAGTGTAGGCGAGGAATACATAACACTTCGCAAATCATATTATATCTTACCATGAAACATAGAAATGAGATGCGATGTCACGTTTTAAGAAGCATTAGAATACTATTGCTACGATAGGTAGACATTTGCAAACGCTATTTCCTTGCAAGGAAGTGTCGCATTTACATTCATTTGAAGTGTAGACGAGGAATACATGACACTTCGCAAATCATATTATATCTTACCATGAAACATAGAAATGAGATGCGATATCGCGTTTTAAGAATCATTAGAAAGCTATTGCTAACGATACGTAGGCATCTGCAATCGCTATTTCCAAGCGAGGAAGTGTCGCATTCACATTCATTTGAATCGTAGACGAGGAATGTATAACACTTCGCAAATCATATTGCATCTTACCATGAAACATAGAAATGAGATGCGATATCGCGTTTTAAGAAGCATTAGAACTCTATTGCTACGATACCTAGACATCTGCAGACGCTATTTCCTAGCAAGGAAGTGTCTCATTTACATTCATTTGAAGTGTAGACGAGGAATACATGACACTTTGCAAATCATATTATATCTTACCATGAAACATAGAAATGAGATGCGATATCGCGTTTTAAGAATCATATGAACTCTATTGCTACGATACGTAGACATCTGCAATCGCTATTTCCTAGCAAGGAAGTGTCGCATTCACATTCATTTGAAGTGTAGACGAGGAATACAAAACACTTCGCAAATCATGTTATATCTTACCATGAAACATCGAAATGAGATGCGGTATCGCGTTTTAAGAATCATATGAACTCTATTGCTACGATACGTAGACATTTGCAAACGCTATTTCCTAGCAAAGAAGTGTCGCATTTACATTCATTTGAAGTGTAGGCGAGGAATACATAACACTTCGCAAATCATATTATATCTTACCATGAATCATAGAAATGAGATGCGATATCGCGTTTTAAGGAGCATTTGAACTCTATTTCTTCGATACGTAGACATCTGCAAACGCTATTTCCTTGCAAGGAAGTGTCTCATTTACATTCATTTGAAGTGTAGACGAGGAATACATGACACTTCGCAAATCGTATTATATCTTACCTTGAAACATAGAAATGAGATGCGATATCGCGTTTTAAGAAGCATTCGAAAACTATTGCTACGATACGTAGACATCTGCTAACACTATTTCCTTGCAAGGAAGTGTCGCATTTACATTCATTTGAAGTGTAGATGAGGAATACGTGACACTTCGCAAATCATATTATATCTTACCATGAAACATAGAAATGAGATGCGATATCGCGTTTTAAGAAGCATTAGAAAGCTATTGCTAACGATACGTAGACATCTGCAAATGCTATTTCCTAGCGAGGAAGTATCGCATTCACATTCATTTGAAGTGTAGACGAGGAATGCATTACACTTCGCAAATCATATTACATCTTACCATGAAACATAGAAATGAGATGCAATATCTCGTTTTAAGAATCATAAGAACTCTATTGCTACGATACGTAGACATCTGCAAACGCTATTTCCTTGCAAGGAAGTGTCGCATTTACATTCATTTGAAGTGTAGACGAGGAATACATGACACTTCGCAAATCATATTATATCTTACCATGAAACATAGAAACGAGATGCGATATCGCGTTTTAAGAATCATATGAACTCTATTGCTACGATACGTAGACATCTGCAATCGCTATTTCCTAGCAAGGAAGTGTCGCATTTACATTCATTTGAAGTGTAGACGAGGAATACATGATACTTCGCAAATCATATTGTATCTTACCATGAAACATAGAAATGAGATGCGATATCGCGTTTTAAGAAGCATTAGAATACTATTGCTACGATAGGTAGACATTTGCAAACGCTATTTCCTAGCAAAGAAGTGTCGCATTTACATTCATTTGAAGTGTAGACGAGGAATACATAACACTTCGCAAATCATAGTATATCTTACCATGAAACATAGAAATGAGTTGCGATATCGCGTTTTAAGAAGCATTAGAACTCTATTGCTACGATACCTAGACATCTGCAGACGCTATTTCCTAGCAAGGAAGTGTCGCATTTACATTCATTTGAAGTGTAGACGAGGAATACATGATACTTCGCAAATCATATTATATCTTACCATGAAACATAGAAATGAGATGCGATATCGCGTTTTAAGAAGCATTAGAACACTATTGCTACGATAGATAGACATTTGCAAACGCTATTTCCTAGCAAAGAAGTGTCGCATTTACATTCATTTGGAGTGTAGGCGAGGAATACATAACACTTCGCAAATCATATTATATCTTACCATGAAACATAGAAATGAGATGCGATGTCACGTTTTAAGAAGCATTAGAATACTATTGCTACGATAGGTAGACATTTGCAAACGCTATTTCCTTGCAAGGAAGTGTCGCATTTACATTCATTTGAAGTGTAGACGAGGAATACACGACACTTCGCAAATCATATTATATCTTACCATGAAACATAGAAATGAGATTCGATATCGCGTTTTAAGAAGCATTAGAAAGCTGTTGCTACGATACGTAGACATCTGCAATTGCTATTTCCTAGCAAGGAAGTGTCGCATTTACATTCATTTGAAGTGTAGACGAGGAATACATGACACTTCGCAAATCATATTATATCTTACCATGAAACATAGAAATGAGATGCGATATCGCGTTTTAAGAATCATTAGAAAGCTATTGCTAACGATACGTAGGCATCTGCAATCGCTATTTCCAAGCGAGGAAGTGTCGCATTCACATTCATTTGAATCGTAGACGAGGAATGTATAACACTTCGCAAATCATATTACATCTTACCATGAAACATAGAAATGAGATGCGATATCGAGTTTTAAGAAGCATTAGAACTCTATTGCTACGATACCTAGACATCTGCAGACGCTATTTCCTAGCAAGGAAGTGGCGCATTTACATTCATTTGAAGTGTAGGCGAGGAATACATAACACTTCGCAAATCATATTGCATCTTACCATGAAACATAGAAATGAGATGCGATATCGCGTTTAAGAAGCATTAGAACTCTATTGCTACGATACCTAGACATCTGCAGACGCTATTTCCTAGCAAGGAAGTGTCTCATTTACATTCATTTGAAGTGTAGACGAGGAATACATGACACTTCGCAAATCATATTATATCTTACCATGAAACATAGAAATGAGATGCGATATCGCATTTTAAGAATCATATGAACTCTATTGCTACGATACGTAGACATCTGCAATCGCTATTTCCTAGCAAGGAAGTGTCGCATTCACATTCATTTGAAGTGTAGACGAGGAATACAAAACACTTCGCAAATCATGTTTATATCTTACATGAAACATAGAAATGAGATGCGGTATCGCGTTTTAAGAATCATATGAACTCTATTGCTACGATACGTAGACATTTGCAAACGCTATTTCCTAACAAAGAAGTGTCGCATTTACATTCATTTGAAGTGTAGGCGAGGAATACATAACACTTCGCAAATCATAATATATCTTACCATGAATCATAGAAATGAGATGCGATATCGCGTTTTAAGGAGCATTTGAACTCTATTGCTTCGATACGTAGACATCTGCAAACGCTATTTCCTTGCAAGGAAGTGTCTCATTTACATTCATTTGAAGTGTAGACGAGGAATACATGACACTTCGCAAATCATATTATATCTTACCTTGAAACATAGAAATGAGATGCGATATCGCGTTTTAAGAAGCATTAGAAAACTATTGCTACGATACGTAGACATCTGCTAACACTATTTCCTTGCAAGGAAGTGTCGCATTTACATTCATTTGAAGTGTAGACGAGGAATACGTGACACTTCGCAAATCATATTATATCTTACCATGACACATAGAAATGAGACGCGATATCTCGTTTTAAGAAGCATTAGAACTCCATCCATACGATACGTAGACATCTGCAATCGATATCTCCTATCAAAGATGTGTCGCATTTACATTCATTTGAAGCGTAAAGGAGGATTACATGACACATCGCAATGAATATTATATCTCACCATGGAACATAGTAATGAGATGCGATATGTCGTTTTAAGAAGCATTTGAACTCTATTGCTGCGATACGTAGACATCTGCAAACGCTATTTCCTTGCAAGGAAGTGTCGCATTTACATTCTTTTGAAGTGAATGCGAGGTTTACATGACACTCCGCAATGAATATTATACCTTATCATGAAACATAGAAATGGGATGCGATATCTCGTTTTATGAAGAATCTGAACTCTATTGCTTCGCTTCGTAGACATCTCCAAACGTTATATCCTAGCAAGGAAGTGTCGCATTTACATTCATTTGAAGTGTAGACGAGGAATACATAACACTTCGCATATCATATTATATCTTACCATGAAACATAGAAATGAGATGCGATATCGCGTTTTAAGGATCATAAGAACTCTATTGCTACGATACGTAGACATCTGCAAACGCTATTTCCTTGCGAGGAAGTGTCGCATCTACATTCATTTGATTCGTAGACGAGGAATGCGTAACACTTCGCAATGAATATTATATCTTAACATGAAACATAGAATTGAGATGCGATATCTTGTTTTTAGAAGCATTTGAACTCTATTGCTTCGATACGTAGACATCTGCAAACGCTATTTCCTAGCAAGGAAGTTTCGCATTTACATTCATTTGAATCGTAGACGAGGAATGCATAACACTCCGCAATGAATATTATATCTTATCCAGAAACATAGATATGAGATGCAATATCTAGTTTTAAGAAGCATTAGAACTCTATTGCTACGATACATAGACATCTGCAAACGCTATTTCCTAGCGAGGAAGTATCGCATTCACATTCATTTGAAGTGTAGACGAGGAATACATAACACTTCGCAAATCATGTTATATCTTACCATGAAACATAGAATTGAGATGCGATATCGCGTTTTAAGAAGCATTAGAACACTATTGCTACGATACCTAGACATCTGCACACGCTATTTCCTAGCAAGGAAGTGTTGCATTTACATTCATTTGAAGTGTAGACGAGGAATACATGATACTTCGCAAATCATATTATATCTTACCATGAAACATAGAAATGAGATGCGATATCGCGTTTTAAGAAGCATTAGAACACTATTGCTACGATAGATAGACATTTGCAAACGCTATTTCCTAGCAAAGAAGTGTCGCATTTACATTCATTTGGAGTGTAGGCGATGAATACATAACACTTCGCAAATCATATTATATCTTACCATGAAACATAGAAATGAGATGCGATGTCACGTTTTAAGAAGCATTAGAATACTATTGCTACGATAGGTAGACATTTGCAAACGCTATTTCCTTGCAAGGAAGTGTCGCATTTACATTCATTTGAAGTGTAGACGAGGAATACATGACACTTCGCAAATCATATTATATCTTACCATGAAACATAGAAATGAGATTCGATATCGCGTTTTAAGAAGCATTAGAAAGCTGTTGCTACGATACGTAGACATCTGCAATTGCTATTTCCTAGCAAGGAAGTGTCGCATTTACATTCATTTGAAGTGTAGACGAGGAATACATGACACTTCGCAAATCATATTATATCTTACCATGAAACATAGAAATGAGATGCGATATCGCGTTTTAAGAATCATTAGAAAGCTATTGCTAACGATACGTAGGCATCTGCAATCGCTATTTCCTTGCAAGGAAGTGTCGCATTTACATTCTTTTGAAGTGAATGCGAGGTTTACATGACACTTCGCAATGAATATTATACCTTATCATGAAACATAGAAATGGGATGCGATATCTCGTTTTATGAAGAATCTGAACTCTATTGCTTCGCTTCGTAGACATCTCCAAACGTTATATCCTAGCAAGGAAGTGTCGCATTTACATTCATTTGAAGTGTAGACGAGGAATACATAACACTTCGCATATCATATTATATCTTACCATGAAACATAGAAATGAGATGCGATATCGCGTTTTAAGGATCATAAGAACTCTATTGCTACGATACGAAGACATCTGCAAACGCTATTTCCTTGCGAGGAAGTGTCGCATTTACATTCATTTGATTCGTAGACGAGGAATGCGTAACACTTCGCAATGAATATTATATCTTACCATGAAACATAGAATTGAGATGCGATATCTTGTTTTTAGAAGCATTTGAACTCTATTGCTTCGATACGTAGACATCTGCAAACGCTATTTCCTAGCAAGGAAGTGTCGCATTTACATTCATTTGAATCGTAGACGAGGAATGCATAACACTCCGCAATGAATATTATATCTTATCATGAAACATAGATATGAGATGCAATATCTAGTTTTAAGAAGCATTAGAACTCTATTGCTACGATACGTAGACATCTGCAAACGCTATTTCCTAGCGAGCAAGTATCGCATTCACATTCATTTGAAGTGTAGACGAGGAATACATAACACTTCGCAAATCATGTTATATCTTACCATGAAACATAGAATTGAGATGCGATATCGCGTTTTAAGAAGCATTAGAACACTATTGCTACGATACCTAGACATCTGCACACGCTATTTCCTAGCAAGGAAGTGTTGCATTTACATTCATTTGAAGTGTAGACGAGGAATACATGATACTTCGCAAATCATATTATATCTTACCATGAAACATAGAAATGAGATGCGATATCGCGTTTTAAGAAGCATTAGAACACTATTGCTACGATAGATAGACATTTGCAAACGCTATTTCCTAGCAAAGAAGTGTCGCATTTACATTCATTTGGAGTGTAGGCGATGAATACATAACACTTCGCAAATCATATTATATCTTACCATGAAACATAGAAATGAGATGCGATGTCACGTTTTAAGAAGCATTAGAATACTATTGCTACGATAGGTAGACATTTGCAAACGCTATTTCCTTGCAAGGAAGTGTCGCATTTACATTCATTTGAAGTGTAGACGAGGAATACATGACACTTCGCAAATCATATTATATCTTACCATGAAACATAGAAATGAGATGCGATATCGCGTTTTAAGAATCATATGAACTCTATTGCTACGATACGTAGACATCTGCAATCGCTATTTCCTAGCAAGGAAGTGTCGCATTCACATTCATTTGAAGTGTAGACGAGGAATACAAAACACTTCGCAAATCATGTTATATCTTACCATGAAACATAGAAATGAGATGCGGTATCGCGTTTTAAGAATCATATGAACTCTATTGCTACGATACGTAGACATTTGCAAACGCTATTTCCTAACAAAGAAGTGTCGCATTTACATTCATTTGAAGTGTAGGCGAGGAATACATAACACTTCGCAAATCATATTATATCTTACCATGAATCATAGAAATGAGATGCGATATCGCGTTTTAAGGAGCATTTGAACTCTATTGCTTCGATACGTAGACATCTGCAAACGCTATTTCCTTGCAAGGAAGTGTCTCATTTACATTCATTTGAAGTGTAGACGAGGAATACATGACACTTCGCAAATCATATTATATCTTACCTTGAAACATAGAAATGAGATGCGATATCGCGTTTTAAGAAGCATTAGAAAACTATTGCTACGATACGTAGACATCTGCTAACACTATTTCCTTGCAAGGAAGTGTCGCATTTACATTCATTTGAAGTGTAGACGAGGAATACGTGACACTTCGCAAATCATATTATAACTTACCATGAAACATAGAAATGAGATGCGATATCGCGTTTTAAGAATCATATGAACTCTATTGCTACGATACGTAGACATCTGCAAACGCTATTTCCTAGCAAGGAAGTGTCGCATTTACATTCACTTGAAGTGTAGGCGAGGAATACATAACACTTCGCAATGAATATTACATCTTATCATGAAACATAGAATTGAGATGCGATATCTTGTTTTTAGAAGCATTTGAACTCTATTGCTTCGATACGTAGACATCTGCAAACGCTATTTCCTAGCAAGGAAGTGTCGCATTTACATTCATTTGACGTGTAGACGAGGAATACATAACACTTCGCAAATCATGTTATATCTTACCATGAAACATAGAATTGAGATGCGATATCGCGTTTTAAGAAGCATTAGAACACTATTGCTACGATACCTAGACATCTGCACACGCTATTTCCTAGCAAGGAAGTGTTGCATTTACATTCATTTGAAGTGTAGACGAGGAATACATAACACTTCGCAATGAATATTATACCTTATCGTGACACATAGAAATGAGACGCGATATCTCGTTTTAAGAAGCATTAGAACTCCATCCATACGATACGTAGACATCTGCAATCGATATCTCCTATCAAAGATGTGTCGCATTTACATTCATTTGAAGCATAAAGGAGGATTACATGACACATCGCAATGAATATTATATCTCACCATGGAACATAGTAATGAGATGCGATATGTCGTTTTAAGAAGCATTTGAACTCTATTGCTGCGATACGTAGACATCTGCAAACGCTATTTTCTTGCAAGGAAGTGTCGCATTTACATTCTTTTGAAGTGAATGCGAGGTTTACATGACACTTCGCAATGAATATTATACCTTATCATGAAACATAGAAATGGGATGCGATATCTCGTTTTATGAAGAATCTGAACTCTATTGCTTCGCTTCGTAGACATCTCCAAACGTTATATCCTAGCAAGGAAGTGTCGCATTTACATTCATTTGAAGTGTAGACGAGGAATACATAACACTTCGCATATCATATTATATCTTACCATGAAACATAGAAATGAGATGCGATATCGCGTTTTAAGGATCATAAGAACTCTATTGCTACGATACGTAGACATCTGCAAACGCTATTTCCTTGCGAGGAAGTGTCGCATTTACATTCATTTGATTCGTAGACGAGGAATGCGTAACACTTCGCAATGAATATTATATCTTACCATGAAACATAGAATTGAGATGCGATATCTTGTTTTTAGAAGCATTTGAACTCTATTGCTTCGATACGTAGACATCTGCAAACGCTATTTCCTAGCAAGGAAGTGTCGCATTTACATTCATTTGAATCGTAGACGAGGAATGCATAACACTCCGCAATGAATATTATATCTTATCATGAAACATAGATATGAGATGCAATATCTAGTTTTAAGAAGCATTAGAACTCTATTGCTACGATACGTAGACATCTGCAAACGCTATTTCCTAGCGAGGAGGTATCGCATTCACATTCATTTGAAGTGTAGACGAGGAATACATAACACTTCGCAAATCATGTTATATCTTACCATGAAACATAGAATTGAGATGCGATATCGCGTTTTAAGAAGCATTAGAACACTATTGCTACGATACCTAGACATCTGCACACGCTATTTCCTTGCAAGGAAGTGTCGCATTTACATTCATTTGAATCGTAGACGAGGAATGCATTACACTTCGCAATGAATATTATATCTTACCATGAAACATAGAAATGAGATGCGATATCGCGTTTTAAGAAGCATTTGAACTCTATTGCTTCGATACGTAGACATCTGCAAACGCTATTTCCTAGCAAGGAAGTGTCGCATTTACATCCATTTGAATCGTAGACGAGGAATGCATAACACTTCGCAATGAATATTATATCTTATCATGAAACTTGATATGAGATGCAATATCTCGTTTTAGGAAGCATTTGAACTCTTTTGCTTCGATACGTAGACATCTGCAAAACCTTTTTCCTTGCAAGGAAGTGTCGCATTTTCATTCATTTGAAGTGTAGGCGAGGAATACATGATACTTCGCAAATCATATTATATCTTACCATGAAATTTAGAAATGAGATGCGATATCGCGTTCTAAGAAGCATTTGAACTCTATTGCTTCGATACGTAGACATCTGCAAACGCTATTTCCTAGCAAGGAAGTGTCGCATTTACATTCATTTGAAATGTAGACGAGGAATACATGGCACTTCGCAAATCATATTATATCTTACCATGAAACATAGAAATGAGATGCGATATCGCGTTTTAAGAAGCATTAGAACACTATTGCTACGATAGGTAGACATTTGCAAACGCTATTTCCTAGCAAAGAAGTGTCGCATTTACATTCATTTGAAGTGTAGACGAGGAATACATAACACTTCGCAATTCATATTATATCTTACCATGAAACATAGAAATGAGATGCGATATCCCGTTTTAAGAAGCATTTGAACTCTATTGCTTCGATACGTAGACATCTGCAAACGCTATTTCCTTGCGAGGAAGTGTCGCATTTACATTCATTTGAAGTGTAGACGAGGAATACATGACACTTCGCAAATCATATTATATCTTACCATGAAACATAGAAATGAGATGCCATATCGCCTTTTAAGAATCATAAAAACTCTATCGCTACGATACGTAGACATCTGCAAACGCTATTTCCTTGCAAGGAAGTGTCGCATTTACATTCATTTGAATCGTAGACGAGGAATGCATAACACTTCGCAATGAATATTATATCTTATCATGAAACATAGATATGAAATGCAATATCTCGCTTTAAGATGCATTTGAACTCTATTGCTTCGATACGTAGACATCTGCAAACGCTATTTCCTTGCAAGGAAGTGTCGCATTTACATTCATTTGAAGTGTAGACGAGGAATACATGATACTTCGCAAATCATATTATATCTTACCATGAAACATAGAAATGAGATGCGATATCGCGTTTTAAGGAGCATTTGAACTCTATTGCTTCGATACGTAGACATCTGCAAGCGCTATTTCCTTGCAAGGAAGTGTCGCATTTACATTCATTTGAAATGTAGACGAGGAATACATGGCACTTCGCAAATCATATTATATCTTACCATGAAACATAGAAATGAGATGCGATATCTCGTTTTAAGAAGCATTAGAAAGCTATTGCTAACGATACGTAGACATCTGCAAACGCTATTTCCTAGCGAGGAAGTATCGCATTCACATTCATTTGAAGTGTAGACGAGGAATACATAACACTTCGCAAATCGTGTTATATCTGACCATAAAACATAGAAATGAGATGCGATATCGCGTTTTAAGAAGCACTAGAAAGCTATTGCTACGATACGTAGACATCTGCAAACGCTATTTCCTAGCGAGGAAGTATCGCATTCACATTCATTTGAAGTGTAGACGAGGAATACATAACACTTCTCAAATCATGTTATATCTTACCATGAAACATAGAAATGAGATGCGATATCGCGTTTTAAGAATCATAAGAACTCTATTGCTTCGATACGTAGACATCTGCAAACGCTATTTCCTTGCAAGGAAGTGTCGCATTTACATTCATTTGAAGTGTAGACGAGGAATACGTGACACTTCGCAAATCATATTATATCTTACCATGAAACATAGAAATGAGATGCGATATCGCGTTTTAAGAAGCATTAGAAAGCTATTGCTAACGATACGTAGACAGCTGCAAACGCTATTTCCTAGCGAGGAAGTGTCGCATTCACATTCATTTGAAGTGTAGACGAGGAATACATAACACTTCGCAAATCATATTATATCTTACCATGAAACATAGAAATGAGATGCAATATCGCGTTCTAAGAATCATAAGAACTCTATTGCTACGATACGTAGACATCTGCAAACGCTATTTCCTTGCAAGGAAGTGTCGCATTTACATTCATTTGAATCGTAGACGAGGAATGCATTACACTTCGCAATGAATATTATATCTTACCATGAAACATAGAAATGAGATGCGATATCGCGTTTTAAGAAGCATTTGAACTCTATTGCTTCGATACGTAGACATCTGCAAACGCTATTTCCTAGCAAGGAAGTGTCGCATTTACATCCATTTGAATCGTAGACGAGGAATGCATAACACTTCGCAATGAATATTATATCTTATCATGAAACTTGATATGAGATGCAATATCTCGTTTTAGGAAGCATTTGAACTCTTTTGCTTCGATACGTAGACATCTGCAAAACCTTTTTCCTTGCAAGGAAGTGTCGCATTTACATTCATTTGAAGTGTAGGCGAGGAATACATGATACTTCGCAAATCATATTATATCTTACCATGAAATTTAGAAATGAGATGCGATATCGCGTTCTAAGAAGCATTTGAACTCTATTGCTTCGATACGTAGACATCTGCAAACGCTATTTCCTAGCAAGGAAGTGTCGCATTTACATTCATTTGAAATGTAGACGAGGAATACATGGCACTTCGCAAATCATATTATATCTTACCATGAAACATAGAAATGAGGTGCGATATCGCGTTTTAAGAAGCATTAGAACACTATTGCTACGATAGGTAGACATTTGCAAACGCTATTTCCTAGCAAAGAAGTGTCGCATTTACATTCATTTGAAGTGTAGACGAGGAATACATAACACTTCGCAAATCATATTATATCTTACCATGAAACATAGAAATGAGATGCGATATCGCGTTTTAAGAAGCATTTGAACTCTATTGCTTCGATACGTAGACATCTGCAAACGCTATTTCCTTGCAAGGAAGTGTCTCATTTACATTCATTTGAAGTGTAGACGAGGAATACATGACACTTCGCAAATCATATTATATCTTACCTTGAAACATAGAAATGAGATGCGATATCGCGTTTTAAGAAGCATTAGAACACTATTGCTACGATAGATAGACATTTGCAAACGCTATTTCCTAGCAAAGAAGTGTCGCATTTACATTCATTTGAAGTGTAGACGAGGCATACATAACACTTCGCAAATCATATTATATCTTACCATGTAACATAGAAATGAGATGCGATATCGCGTTTTAAGAAGCATTAGAACACTATTGCTACGATAGATAGACATTTGCAAACGCTATTTCCTAGCAAAGAAGTGTCGCATATACATTCATTTGAAGTGTAGACGAGGAACACATGACACTTCGCAAATCATATTATATCCTACCATGAAACATAGGAATGAGATTCGATATCGCGTTTTAAGAAGCATTAGAAAGCTGTTGCTACGATACGTAAACATCTGCAATTGCTATTTCTTAGCAAGGAAGTGTCGCATTTACATTCATTTGAAGTGTAGACGAGGATTACATGACACTTCGCAAATCATATTATATCTTACCATGAAACATAGAAATGAGATGCGATATCGCGTTTTAAGAATCATTAGAAAGCTATTGCTAACGATACGTAGGCATCTGCAATCGCTATTTCCAAGCGAGGAAGTGTCGCATTCACATTCATTTGAAGTGTAGACGAGGAATACATAACACTTCGCAAATCATGTTATATCTTACCATGAAACATAGAAACGAGATGCGATATCGCGTTTTAAGAATCATATGAACTCTATTGCTACGATACGTAGACATCTGCAAACGCTATTTCCTTGCAAGGAAGTGTCGCATTTACATTCATTTGAATCGTAGACGAGAAATGCATAACACTTCGCAATGAATATTATATCTTATCATGAAACATAGATATGAGATGCGATATCGCGTTTTAAGAAGCATTAGAACTCTATTGCTACGATACCTAGACATCTGCAGACGCTATTTCCTAGCAAGGAAGTGTCGCATTTACATTCATTTGAAGTGTAGACGAGGAATACATGATACTTCGCAAATCATATTATATCTTACCATGAAACATAGAAATGAGATGCGATATCGCGTTTTAAGAAGCATTAGAACACTATTGCTACGATAGATAGACATTTGCAAACGCTATTTCCTAGCAAAGAAGTGTCGCATTTACATTCATTTGGAGTGTAGGCGAGGAATACATAACACTTCGCAAATCATATTATATCTTACCATGAAACATAGAAATGAGATGCGATGTCACGTTTTAAGAAGCATTAGAATACTATTGCTACGATAGGTAGACATTTGCAAACGCTATTTCCTTGCAAGGAAGTGTCGCATTTACATTCATTTGAAGTGTAGACGAGGAATACATGACACTTCGCAAATCATATTATATCTTACCATGAAACATAGAAATGAGATGCGATATCGCGTTTTAAGAATCATTAGAAAGCTATTGCTAACGATACGTAGGCATCTGCAATCGCTATTTCCAAGCGAGGAAGTGTCGCATTCACATTCATTTGAATCGTAGACGAGGAATGTATAACACTTCGCAAATCATATTGCATCTTACCATGAAACATAGAAATGAGATGCGATATCGCGTTTTAAGAAGCATTAGAACTCTATTGCTACGATACCTAGACATCTGCAGACGCTATTTCCTAGCAAGGAAGTGTCTCATTTACATTCATTTGAAGTGTAGACGAGGAATACATGACACTTTGCAAATCATATTATATCTTACCATGAAACATAGAAATGAGATGCGATATCGCGTTTTAAGAATCATATGAACTCTATTGCTACGATACGTAGACATCTGCAATCGCTATTTCCTAGCAAGGAAGTGTCGCATTCACATTCATTTGAAGTGTAGACGAGGAATACAAAACACTTCGCAAATCATGTTATATCTTACCATGAAACATCGAAATGAGATGCGGTATCGCGTTTTAAGAATCATATGAACTCTATTGCTCCGATACGTAGACATTTGCAAACGCTATTTCCTAGCAAAGAAGTGTCGCATTTACATTCATTTGAAGTGTAGGCGAGGAATACATAACACTTCGCAAATCATATTATATCTTACCATGAATCATAGAAATGAGATGCGATATCGCGTTTTAAGGAGCATTTGAACTCTATTTCTTCGATACGTAGACATCTGCAAACGCTATTTCCTTGCAAGGAAGTGTCTCATTTACATTCATTTGAAGTGTAGACGAGGAATACATGACACTTCGCAAATCATATTATATCTTACCTTGAAACATAGAAATGAGATGCGATATCGCGTTTTAAGAAGCATTCGAAAACTATTGCTACGATACGTAGACATCTGCTAACACTATTTCCTTGCAAGGAAGTGTCGCATTTACATTCATTTGAAGTGTAGATGAGGAATACGTGACACTTCGCAAATCATATTATATCTTACCATGAAACATAGAAATGAGATGCGATATCGCGTTTTAAGAAGCATTAGAAAGCTATTGCTAACGATACGTAGACATCTGCAAATGCTATTTCCTAGCGAGGAAGTATCGCATTCACATTCATTTGAAGTGTAGACGAGGAATGCATTACACTTCGCAAATCATATTACATCTTACCATGAAACATAGAAATGAGATGCAATATCTCGTTTTAAGAATCATAAGAACTCTATTGCTACGATACGTAGACATCTGCAAACGCTATTTCCTTGCAAGGAAGTGTCGCATTTACATTCATTTGAAGTGTAGACGAGGAATACATGACACTTCGCAAATCATATTATATCTTACCATGAAACATAGAAACGAGATGCGATATCGCGTTTTAAGAATCATATGAACTCTATTGCTACGATACGTAGACATCTGCAATCGCTATTTCCTAGCAAGGAAGTGTCGCATTTACATTCATTTGAAGTGTAGACGAGGAATACATGATACTTCGCAAATCATATTGTATCTTACCATGAAACATAGAAATGAGATGCGATATCGCGTTTTAAGAAGCATTAGAATACTATTGCTACGATAGGTAGACATTTGCAAACGCTATTTCCTAGCAAAGAAGTGTCGCATTTACATTCATTTGAAGTGTAGACGAGGAATACATAACACTTCGCAAATCATAGTATATCTTACCATGAAACATAGAAATGAGTTGCGATATCGCGTTTTAAGAAGCATTAGAACTCTATTGCTACGATACCTAGACATCTGCAGACGCTATTTCCTAGCAAGGAAGTGTCGCATTTACATTCATTTGAAGTGTAGACGAGGAATACATGATACTTCGCAAATCATATTATATCTTACCATGAAACATAGAAATGAGATGCGATATCGCGTTTTAAGAAGCATTAGAACACTATTGCTACGATAGATAGACATTTGCAAACGCTATTTCCTAGCAAAGAAGTGTCGCATTTACATTCATTTGGAGTGTAGGCGAGGAATACATAACACTTCGCAAATCATATTATATCTTACCATGAAACATAGAAATGAGATGCGATGTCACGTTTTAAGAAGCATTAGAATACTATTGCTACGATAGGTAGACATTTGCAAACGCTATTTCCTTGCAAGGAAGTGTCGCATTTACATTCATTTGAAGTGTAGACGAGGAATACACGACACTTCGCAAATCATATTATATCTTACCATGAAACATAGAAATGAGATTCGATATCGCGTTTTAAGAAGCATTAGAAAGCTGTTGCTACGATACGTAGACATCTGCAATTGCTATTTCCTAGCAAGGAAGTGTCGCATTTACATTCATTTGAAGTGTAGACGAGGAATACATGACACTTCGCAAATCATATTATATCTTACCATGAAACATAGAAATGAGATGCGATATCGCGTTTTAAGAATCATTAGAAAGCTATTGCTAACGATACGTAGGCATCTGCAATCGCTATTTCCAAGCGAGGAAGTGTCGCATTCACATTCATTTGAATCGTAGACGAGGAATGTATAACACTTCGCAAATCATATTACATCTTACCATGAAACATAGAAATGAGATGCGATATCGAGTTTTAAGAAGCATTAGAACTCTATTGCTACGATACCTAGACATCTGCAGACGCTATTTCCTAGCAAGGAAGTGGCGCATTTACATTCATTTGAAGTGTAGGCGAGGAATACATAACACTTCGCAAATCATATTGCATCTTACCATGAAACATAGAAATGAGATGCGATATCGCGTTTTAAGAAGCATTAGAACTCTATTGCTACGATACCTAGACATCTGCAGACGCTATTTCCTAGCAAGGAAGTGTCTCATTTACATTCATTTGAAGTGTAGACGAGGAATACATGACACTTCGCAAATCATATTATATCTTACCATGAAACATAGAAATGAGATGCGATATCGCATTTTAAGAATCATATGAACTCTATTGCTACGATACGTAGACATCTGCAATCGCTATTTCCTAGCAAGGAAGTGTCGCATTCACATTCATTTGAAGTGTAGACGAGGAATACAAAACACTTCGCAAATCATGTTATATCTTACCATGAAACATAGAAATGAGATGCGGTATCGCGTTTTAAGAATCATATGAACTCTATTGCTACGATACGTAGACATTTGCAAACGCTATTTCCTAACAAAGAAGTGTCGCATTTACATTCATTTGAAGTGTAGGCGAGGAATACATAACACTTCGCAAATCATAATATATCTTACCATGAATCATAGAAATGAGATGCGATATCGCGTTTTAAGGAGCATTTGAACTCTATTGCTTCGATACGTAGACATCTGCAAACGCTATTTCCTTGCAAGGAAGTGTCTCATTTACATTCATTTGAAGTGTAGACGAGGAATACATGACACTTCGCAAATCATATTATATCTTACCTTGAAACATAGAAATGAGATGCGATATCGCGTTTTAAGAAGCATTAGAAAACTATTGCTACGATACGTAGACATCTGCTAACACTATTTCCTTGCAAGGAAGTGTCGCATTTACATTCATTTGAAGTGTAGACGAGGAATACGTGACACTTCGCAAATCATATTATATCTTACCATGACACATAGAAATGAGACGCGATATCTCGTTTTAAGAAGCATTAGAACTCCATCCATACGATACGTAGACATCTGCAATCGATATCTCCTATCAAAGATGTGTCGCATTTACATTCATTTGAAGCGTAAAGGAGGATTACATGACACATCGCAATGAATATTATATCTCACCATGGAACATAGTAATGAGATGCGATATGTCGTTTTAAGAAGCATTTGAACTCTATTGCTGCGATACGTAGACATCTGCAAACGCTATTTCCTTGCAAGGAAGTGTCGCATTTACATTCTTTTGAAGTGAATGCGAGGTTTACATGACACTCCGCAATGAATATTATACCTTATCATGAAACATAGAAATGGGATGCGATATCTCGTTTTATGAAGAATCTGAACTCTATTGCTTCGCTTCGTAGACATCTCCAAACGTTATATCCTAGCAAGGAAGTGTCGCATTTACATTCATTTGAAGTGTAGACGAGGAATACATAACACTTCGCATATCATATTATATCTTACCATGAAACATAGAAATGAGATGCGATATCGCGTTTTAAGGATCATAAGAACTCTATTGCTACGATACGTAGACATCTGCAAACGCTATTTCCTTGCGAGGAAGTGTCGCATTTACATTCATTTGATTCGTAGACGAGGAATGCGTAACACTTCGCAATGAATATTATATCTTAACATGAAACATAGAATTGAGATGCGATATCTTGTTTTTAGAAGCATTTGAACTCTATTGCTTCGATACGTAGACATCTGCAAACGCTATTTCCTAGCAAGGAAGTTTCGCATTTACATTCATTTGAATCGTAGACGAGGAATGCATAACACTCCGCAATGAATATTATATCTTATCCAGAAACATAGATATGAGATGCAATATCTAGTTTTAAGAAGCATTAGAACTCTATTGCTACGATACATAGACATCTGCAAACGCTATTTCCTAGCGAGGAAGTATCGCATTCACATTCATTTGAAGTGTAGACGAGGAATACATAACACTTCGCAAATCATGTTATATCTTACCATGAAACATAGAATTGAGATGCGATATCGCGTTTTAAGAAGCATTAGAACACTATTGCTACGATACCTAGACATCTGCACACGCTATTTCCTAGCAAGGAAGTGTTGCATTTACATTCATTTGAAGTGTAGACGAGGAATACATGATACTTCGCAAATCATATTATATCTTACCATGAAACATAGAAATGAGATGCGATATCGCGTTTTAAGAAGCATTAGAACACTATTGCTACGATAGATAGACATTTGCAAACGCTATTTCCTAGCAAAGAAGTGTCGCATTTACATTCATTTGGAGTGTAGGCGATGAATACATAACACTTCGCAAATCATATTATATCTTACCATGAAACATAGAAATGAGATGCGATGTCACGTTTTAAGAAGCATTAGAATACTATTGCTACGATAGGTAGACATTTGCAAACGCTATTTCCTTGCAAGGAAGTGTCGCATTTACATTCATTTGAAGTGTAGACGAGGAATACATGACACTTCGCAAATCATATTATATCTTACCATGAAACATAGAAATGAGATTCGATATCGCGTTTTAAGAAGCATTAGAAAGCTGTTGCTACGATACGTAGACATCTGCAATTGCTATTTCCTAGCAAGGAAGTGTCGCATTTACATTCATTTGAAGTGTAGACGAGGAATACATGACACTTCGCAAATCATATTATATCTTACCATGAAACATAGAAATGAGATGCGATATCGCGTTTTAAGAATCATTAGAAAGCTATTGCTAACGATACGTAGGCATCTGCAATCGCTATTTCCTTGCAAGGAAGTGTCGCATTTACATTCTTTTGAAGTGAATGCGAGGTTTACATGACACTTCGCAATGAATATTATACCTTATCATGAAACATAGAAATGGGATGCGATATCTCGTTTTATGAAGAATCTGAACTCTATTGCTTCGCTTCGTAGACATCTCCAAACGTTATATCCTAGCAAGGAAGTGTCGCATTTACATTCATTTGAAGTGTAGACGAGGAATACATAACACTTCGCATATCATATTATATCTTACCATGAAACATAGAAATGAGATGCGATATCGCGTTTTAAGGATCATAAGAACTCTATTGCTACGATACGAAGACATCTGCAAACGCTATTTCCTTGCGAGGAAGTGTCGCATTTACATTCATTTGATTCGTAGACGAGGAATGCGTAACACTTCGCAATGAATATTATATCTTACCATGAAACATAGAATTGAGATGCGATATCTTGTTTTTAGAAGCATTTGAACTCTATTGCTTCGATACGTAGACATCTGCAAACGCTATTTCCTAGCAAGGAAGTGTCGCATTTACATTCATTTGAATCGTAGACGAGGAATGCATAACACTCCGCAATGAATATTATATCTTATCATGAAACATAGATATGAGATGCAATATCTAGTTTTAAGAAGCATTAGAACTCTATTGCTACGATACGTAGACATCTGCAAACGCTATTTCCTAGCGAGCAAGTATCGCATTCACATTCATTTGAAGTGTAGACGAGGAATACATAACACTTCGCAAATCATGTTATATCTTACCATGAAACATAGAATTGAGATGCGATATCGCGTTTTAAGAAGCATTAGAACACTATTGCTACGATACCTAGACATCTGCACACGCTATTTCCTAGCAAGGAAGTGTTGCATTTACATTCATTTGAAGTGTAGACGAGGAATACATGATACTTCGCAAATCATATTATATCTTACCATGAAACATAGAAATGAGATGCGATATCGCGTTTTAAGAAGCATTAGAACACTATTGCTACGATAGATAGACATTTGCAAACGCTATTTCCTAGCAAAGAAGTGTCGCATTTACATTCATTTGGAGTGTAGGCGATGAATACATAACACTTCGCAAATCATATTATATCTTACCATGAAACATAGAAATGAGATGCGATGTCACGTTTTAAGAAGCATTAGAATACTATTGCTACGATAGGTAGACATTTGCAAACGCTATTTCCTTGCAAGGAAGTGTCGCATTTACATTCATTTGAAGTGTAGACGAGGAATACATGACACTTCGCAAATCATATTATATCTTACCATGAAACATAGAAATGAGATGCGATATCGCGTTTTAAGAATCATATGAACTCTATTGCTACGATACGTAGACATCTGCAATCGCTATTTCCTAGCAAGGAAGTGTCGCATTCACATTCATTTGAAGTGTAGACGAGGAATACAAAACACTTCGCAAATCATGTTATATCTTACCATGAAACATAGAAATGAGATGCGGTATCGCGTTTTAAGAATCATATGAACTCTATTGCTACGATACGTAGACATTTGCAAACGCTATTTCCTAACAAAGAAGTGTCGCATTTACATTCATTTGAAGTGTAGGCGAGGAATACATAACACTTCGCAAATCATATTATATCTTACCATGAATCATAGAAATGAGATGCGATATCGCGTTTTAAGGAGCATTTGAACTCTATTGCTTCGATACGTAGACATCTGCAAACGCTATTTCCTTGCAAGGAAGTGTCTCATTTACATTCATTTGAAGTGTAGACGAGGAATACATGACACTTCGCAAATCATATTATATCTTACCTTGAAACATAGAAATGAGATGCGATATCGCGTTTTAAGAAGCATTAGAAAACTATTGCTACGATACGTAGACATCTGCTAACACTATTTCCTTGCAAGGAAGTGTCGCATTTACATTCATTTGAAGTGTAGACGAGGAATACGTGACACTTCGCAAATCATATTATAACTTACCATGAAACATAGAAATGAGATGCGATATCGCGTTTTAAGAATCATATGAACTCTATTGCTACGATACGTAGACATCTGCAAACGCTATTTCCTAGCAAGGAAGTGTCGCATTTACATTCACTTGAAGTGTAGGCGAGGAATACATAACACTTCGCAATGAATATTACATCTTATCATGAAACATAGAATTGAGATGCGATATCTTGTTTTTAGAAGCATTTGAACTCTATTGCTTCGATACGTAGACATCTGCAAACGCTATTTCCTAGCAAGGAAGTGTCGCATTTACATTCATTTGACGTGTAGACGAGGAATACATAACACTTCGCAAATCATGTTATATCTTACCATGAAACATAGAATTGAGATGCGATATCGCGTTTTAAGAAGCATTAGAACACTATTGCTACGATACCTAGACATCTGCACACGCTATTTCCTAGCAAGGAAGTGTTGCATTTACATTCATTTGAAGTGTAGACGAGGAATACATAACACTTCGCAATGAATATTATACCTTATCGTGACACATAGAAATGAGACGCGATATCTCGTTTTAAGAAGCATTAGAACTCCATCCATACGATACGTAGACATCTGCAATCGATATCTCCTATCAAAGATGTGTCGCATTTACATTCATTTGAAGCATAAAGGAGGATTACATGACACATCGCAATGAATATTATATCTCACCATGGAACATAGTAATGAGATGCGATATGTCGTTTTAAGAAGCATTTGAACTCTATTGCTGCGATACGTAGACATCTGCAAACGCTATTTTCTTGCAAGGAAGTGTCGCATTTACATTCTTTTGAAGTGAATGCGAGGTTTACATGACACTTCGCAATGAATATTATACCTTATCATGAAACATAGAAATGGGATGCGATATCTCGTTTTATGAAGAATCTGAACTCTATTGCTTCGCTTCGTAGACATCTCCAAACGTTATATCCTAGCAAGGAAGTGTCGCATTTACATTCATTTGAAGTGTAGACGAGGAATACATAACACTTCGCATATCATATTATATCTTACCATGAAACATAGAAATGAGATGCGATATCGCGTTTTAAGGATCATAAGAACTCTATTGCTACGATACGTAGACATCTGCAAACGCTATTTCCTTGCGAGGAAGTGTCGCATTTACATTCATTTGATTCGTAGACGAGGAATGCGTAACACTTCGCAATGAATATTATATCTTACCATGAAACATAGAATTGAGATGCGATATCTTGTTTTTAGAAGCATTTGAACTCTATTGCTTCGATACGTAGACATCTGCAAACGCTATTTCCTAGCAAGGAAGTGTCGCATTTACATTCATTTGAATCGTAGACGAGGAATGCATAACACTCCGCAATGAATATTATATCTTATCATGAAACATAGATATGAGATGCAATATCTAGTTTTAAGAAGCATTAGAACTCTATTGCTACGATACGTAGACATCTGCAAACGCTATTTCCTAGCGAGGAGGTATCGCATTCACATTCATTTGAAGTGTAGACGAGGAATACATAACACTTCGCAAATCATGTTATATCTTACCATGAAACATAGAATTGAGATGCGATATCGCGTTTTAAGAAGCATTAGAACACTATTGCTACGATACCTAGACATCTGCACACGCTATTTCCTAGCAAGGAAGTGTTGCATTTACATTCATTTGAAGTGTAGACGAGGAATACATGATACTTCGCAAATCATATTATATCTTACCATGAAACATAGAAATGAGATGCGATATCGCGTTTTAAGAAGCATTAGAACACTATTGCTACGATAGATAGACATTTGCAAACGCTATTTCCTAGCAAAGAAGTGTCGCATTTACATTCATTTGGAGTGTAGGCGATGAATACATAACACTTCGCAAATCATATTATATCTTACCATGAAACATAGAAATGAGATGCCATGTCACGTTTTAAGAAGCATTAGAATACTATTGCTACGATAGGTAGACATTTGCAAACGCTATTTCCAAGCGAGGAAGTGTCGCATTCACATTCATTTGAATCGTAGACGAGGAATGTATAACACTTCGCAAATCATATTACATCTTACCATGAAACATAGAAATGAGATGCGATATCGAGTTTTAAGAAGCATTAGAACTCTATTGCTACGATACCTAGACATCTGCAAACGCTATTTCCTTGCAAGGAAGTGTCTCATTTACATTCATTTGAAGTGTAGACGAGGAATACATGACACTTCGCAAATCATATTATATCTTACCATGAAACATAGAAATGAGATGCGATATCGCGTTTTAAGAATCATATGAACTCTATTGCTACGATACGTAGACATCTGCAATCGCTATTTCCTAGCAAGGAAGTGTCGCATTCACATTCATTTGAAGTGTAGACCAGGAATACAAAACACTTCGCAAATAATGTTATATCTTACCATGAAACATCGAAATGAGATGCGGTATCGCGTTTTAAGAATCATATGAACACTATTGCTACGATACGTAGACATTTGCAAACGCTATTTCCTAACAAAGAAGTGTCGCATTTACATTCATTTGAAGTGTAGGCGAGGAATACATAACACTTCGCAAATCATATTATATCTTACCATGAATCATAGAAATGAGATGCGATATCGCGTTTTAAGGAGCATTTGAACTCTATTGCTTCGATACGTAGACATCTGCAAACGCTATTTCCTTGCAAGGAAGTGTCTCATTTACATTCATTTGAAGTGTAGACGAGGAATACATGACACTTCGCAAATCATATTATATCTTACCTTGAAACATAGAAATGAGATGCGATATCGCGTTTTAAGAAGCATTAGAAAACTATTGCTACGATACGTAGACATCTGCTAACACTATTTCCTTGCAAGGAAGTGTCGCATTTACATTCATTTGAAGTGTAGACGAGGAATACGTGACACTTCGCAAATCATATTATATCTTACCATGAAACATAGAAATGAGATGCGATATCGCGTTTTAAGAAGCATTAGAAAGCTATTGCTAACGATAGGTAGACATCTGCAAATGCTATTTCCTAGCGAGGAAGTATCGCATTCACATTCATTTGAAGTGTAGACGAGGAATGCATTACACTTCGCAAATCATATTACATCTTACCATGAAACATAGAAATGAGATGCAATATCTCGTTTTAAGAATCATAAGAACTCTATTGCTACGATACGTAGACATCTGCAAACGCTATTTCCTTGCAAGGAAGTGCCGCATTTACATTCATTTGAAGTGTAGACGAGGAATACATGACACTTCGCAAATCATATTATATCTTACCATGAAACATAGAAACGAGATGCGATATCGCGTTTTAAGAATCATATGAACTCTATTGCTACGATACGTAGACATCTGCAATCGCTATTTCCTAGCAAGGAAGTGTCGCATTTACATTCAGTTGAAGTGTAGACGAGGAATACATAACACTTTACCATGAATATTATATCCCGTCATGCAACATAGAAATGAGATGCGATATCGCGTTTTAAGAAGCATTAGAACTCTATCCCTACGATACGTAAACATCTGCAAATGCCAGTTTCTTGCAAGGAAGTGTCAGATTTACATACTTTTGAAGTGAATGCGAGGTTTATATAACACTTCGCTATGAATATTATTCCTTATCATGAAACATAGAAATGAGATACGATATCACGTTTTAAGAAGCATTAGAACTCTATCCCTACGATACGTAGACATCTGCAAATGCTATTTCCTTGCAAGGAAGTGTCGCATTTACATACGTTTGAAGTGTAGAAATGAGATGCGATATCGCGTTTTAAGAAGCATTAGAACTCTATCTCTACGATACGTAAACATCTGCAAACGCTATTTCCTAGCAAGGAAGTGTCGCATTTACATTCATTTGAATCGTAGACGAGGAATACATGATACTTCGCAAATCATATTATATCTTACCATGAAACATAGAAATGAGATGCGATATCGCGTTTTAAGAAGCATTAGAAAGCTTTTGCTACGATACGTAAACATCTGCAAACGCTACTTCCTAGCGTGGAAGTGTCGCATTCACATTCATTTAAAGTGTAGACGAGAAATACATAACACTTCGCAAATCATATTATATCTTACCATGAAACATAGAAATGAGATGCAATAACGCGTTTTAAGAAGCATAAGAACTCTATCCCTACGATACGTAGACATCTGCAAACGCTATTTCCTAGCAAGGAAGTGTCGCATTTACATTCATTTGAAGTGTAGACGAGGAATACATAACACATCGCAATGAATATTACATCTCATCATGCAACATAGAAGTGAGATGCGGTATCACGTTTTAAGAAGCATTAGAACTCTATTGCTACGATACGTAGACAACTGCAAACGCTATTTCCTAGCAAGGAAGAGCCGCATTTACATTCTTCTGAAGAGAATACGAGGTATACATAACACTTTACAATGAATATTATATCCTATCATGCAACATAGAAATGAGATGCGATATCGCGTTTTAAGCAGCATTAGAACTCTATTGCTACGATACGTAGACATCTGCAAACGCTATTTCCTAGCAAGAAAGTGTCGCATTTACACCCATTTGAATCGTAGACGAGGTATACATAACACTTCGCAAATCATATTATATCTTACCATGAAACATAGAATTGTGATGCGATATCGCGTTTTAAGAAGCATTAGAAATCTATTGCTACGATACGTAGACATCTGCAAACGCTATTTCCTAGCAAGGAAGCGTCGCATTTACATTCATTTGAAGTGTAGACGAGAAATACATAACGCTTCGCAAATCATAATATATCTTACCATGAAACATAGAAATGTGATGCGATATCGAGTTTTAGGAAGCATTAGAAATCTATTGCTACGATACGTAGACATCTGCAAGCGCTATTTCCTTGCAAGGAAGAGTCGCATTTACATTCTTCTGATGAGAATACGAGGTATACATAACACTTTACAATGAATATTATATCCTATCATGCAATATAGAAATGAGATGCGATATCGCGTTTTAAGAAGCATTAGAACACTATCCTTACGATACGTAAACATCTGCAAACGCTATTTCCTAGCAAGGAAGTGTCGCATTTACATTCATTTGAATCGTAGACGAGGGATGCATAACACTTCGCAATGAATATTAAATCTTATCATGAAACATAGATATGAGATGCGATATCTCGTTTTAAGAAGCATTTGAACTCTATTGCTTCGATTCGTAGACATCTGCAAACGCTATTTCCTAGCAAGGAAGTGTCGCATTTACATTCTTCTGAAGTGAATACGAGGTATACATAACACTTTACAATGAATATTATATTCTATCATGCAACATAGAAATGAGATGCGATATCGCGTTTTAAGAAGCATTAGAACTCTATCCCTACGATACGTAAACATCTGCAAACTTTAATTCCTATTAAGAAAGTGTCGCATTTACATTCATTTGAATCGTAGACGAGGAATGCATAACATTTCGCAATGAATACTAAATCTTATCATGAAACATAATTGAGATGCGATATCTCGATTTAAGAAGTATTTGAAATCTATTGCTTCGATTCGTAGACATCTGCAAACGCTATTTCCTTGCAATGAAGTGTCGCATTTGCATTCTTCTGAAGTGAATACGAGGTATACATAACACATTACAATGAATATTATATCTTATCATGCAACATAGTAATGAGATGCGATATCGCGTTTTAAGAAGCATTAGATCTCTATCCCTACGATACGTAAACATCTGCAAACGCTATTTCCTTCCAAGGAGTTGTCGCATTTACATTCTTCTGAAGAGAATACGAGGTATACATAACACTTTACAAAGAATATTATATCTTATCATGCAACATAGTAATGAGATGCGATATCGCGTTTTAAGAAGCATTAGATCTCTATCCCTACGATACGTAAACATCTGCAAACGCTATTTCCTTGCAAGGAGTTGTCGCATTTACATTCTTCTGAAGAGAATACGAGGTATACATAACACTTTACAAAGAATATTATATCCTATCATGCAACACAGAAATGCGATGCGATATCGCGTCTTAGGAAGCATTAGAAATCTATTGCTACGATACGTAGACATCTGCAAGCGCTATTTCCTTGCAAGGAAGTGTCGCATTTACATTCGTTTGAAGTGTAGAAATGAGATGCGATATCGCGTTTTAAGAAGCATTAGAACTCTATCTCTACGATACGTAAACATCTGCAAACGCTATTTCCTAGCAAGGAAGTGTCGCATTTACATTCTTCTGAAGTGAATACGAGGTATACATAACACTTTACAATGAATATTATATCCTATCATGCAATATAGAAATGAGATGCGATATCGCGTTTTAAGAAGCATTAGAACTCTATCCTTACGATACGTAAACATCTGCAAACGCTATTTCCTAGCAAGGAAGTGTCGCATTTACATCCATTTGAATCGTAGACGAGGAATGCATAACACTTCGCAATGAATATTAAATCTTATCATGAAACATAGATATGAGATGCGATATCTCGTTTTAAGAAGCATTTGAACTCTATTGCTTCGATTCGTAGACATCTGCAAACGCTATTTCCTAGCAAGGAAGTGTCGCATTTACATTCTTCTGAAGTGAATACGAGGTATACATAACACTTTACAATGAATATTATATTCTATCATGCAACATAGAAATGAGATGCGATATCGCGTTTTAAGAAGCATTAGAACTCTATCCCTACGATACGTAAACATCTGCAAACTTTAATTCCTATTAAGAAAGTGTCGCATTTACATTCATTTGAATCGTAGACGAGGAATGCATAACATTTCGCAATGAATACTAAATCTTATCATGAAACATAATTGAGATGTGATATCTCGATTTAAGAAGTATTTGAAATCTATTGCTTCGATTCGTAGACATCTGCAAACGCTATTTCCTTGCAATGAAGTGTCGCATTTGCATTCTTCTGAAGTGAATACGAGGTATACATAACACATTACAATGAATATTATATCTTATCATGCAACATAGTAATGAGATGCGATATCGCGTTTTAAGAAGCATTAGATCTCTATCCCTACGATACGTAAACATCTGCAAACGCTATTTCCTTCCAAGGAGTTGTCGCATTTACATTCTTCTGAAGAGAATACGAGGTATACATAACACTTTACAAAGAATATTATATCTTATCATGCAACATAGTAATGAGATGCGATATCGCCTTTTAAGAAGCATTAGATCTCTATCCCTACGATACGTAAACATCTGCAAACGCTATTTCCTTGCAAGGAGTTGTCGCATTTACATTCTTCTGAAGAGAATACGAGGTATACATAACACTTTACAAAGAATATTATATCCTATCATGCAACACAGAAATGCGATGCGATATCGCGTCTTAGGAAGCATTAGAAATCTATTGCTACGATACGTAGACATCTGCAAGCGCTATTTCCTTGCAAGGAAGTGTCGCATTTACATTCGTTTGAAGTGTAGAAATGAGATGCGATATCGCGTTTTAAGAAGCATTAGAACTCTATCTCTACGATACGTAAACATCTGCAAACGCTATTTCCTAGCAAGGAAGTGTCGCATTTACATTCATTTGAAGTGTAGACGAGGAATGCATAACACATCGCAATGAATATTACATCTCATCATGCAACATAGAAGTGAGATGCGGTATCACGTTTTAAGAAGCATTAGAACTCTATTGCTACGATACGTAGACATCTGCAAACGCTATTTCCTAGCAAGGAAGTGTCGCATTCACATTCATTTGAAGTGTAGGCGAGGAATACATAACACTTCGCCAATCATATTGTATCTTACCATGAAACATAGAAATGAGATACGATATCACGTTTTAAGAAGCATTAGAACTCTATCCCTACGATACGTAGACATCTGCAAACGCTATTTCCTAGCAAGGAAGTGTCGCATTTACATTCATTTGAAGTGTAGACGAGGAATACATAACACTTCGCAAATCATATTATATCTTACCATGAAACATAGAATTGAGATGCGATATCGCGTTTTAAGAAGCATTAGAACACTATTGCTACGATACCTAGACATCTGCAGACGCTATTTCCTAGCAAGGAAGTGTCGCATTTACATTCAGTTGAAGTGTAGACGAGGAATACATAACACTTTACCATGAATATTATATCCCGTCTTGCAACATAGAAATGGGATGCGATATCGCGTTTTAAGAAGCATTAGAACTCTATCCCTACGATACGTAAACATCTGCAAATGCCAGTTTCTTGCAAGGAAGTGTCGCATTTACATACTTTTGAAGTGAATGCGAGGTTTATATAACACTTCGCAATGAATATTATTCCTTATCATGAAACATAGAAATGAGATACGATATCACGTTTTAAGAAGCATTAGAACTCTATCCCTACGATACGTATACATCTGCAAATGCTATTTCCTTGCAAGGAAGTGTCGCATTTACATTCGTTTGAAGTGTAGAAATGAGATGCGATATCGCGTTTTAAGAAGCATTAGAACTCTATCTCTACGATACGTAAACATCTGCAAACGCTATTTCCTAGCAAGGAAGTGTCGCATTTACATTCATTTGAAGTGTAGACGAGGAATACATAACACTTCGCAAATCATATTATATCTTGCCATGAAATATAGAGATGAGATGCGATATCGCGTTTTAAGAAGCATTAGAACAATATTGCTACGATAGGTAGACATTCGCAAACGCTATTTCCTTGCAAGGAAGTGTCGCATTTACATTCATTTGAAGTGTAGACGAGGAATACATAACACTTCGCAAATCATATTATATCTTACCATGAAACATAGAAATGAGATGCGATATCGCGTTTTAAGAAGTATTGGAAACCTATTGCTACGATACGTAGACATCTGCAAACGCTATTTCCTAGCGAGCAAGTGTCGCATTCACATTCATTTGAAGTGTAGACGAGGAATACATAACTCTTCGCAAATCATATTATATCTTACCATGAAACATTGAAATGAGATGCGATATCCTCTTTTAAGAAGCATTGGAAATCTATTGCTACGATACGTAGACATCTGCAAACGCTATTTCCTAGCGAGGAAGTTTCGCATTTACATTCATTTGAAGTGTAGACGAGGAATACATGATACTTCGCAAATCATATTATATCTTACCATGAAACATAGAAATGAGATGCGATATAGCGTTTTAAGAGGCATTGGAAATCTATTGCTACGATACGTCGACACCTGCAAACGCTATTTCCTAGCGAGGAAGTGTCGCATTCACATTCATTTGAAGTGTAGACGAGGAATTAATAACACTTCTTAAATCATATTATATCTTACCATGAAACATAGAAATGAGATGCGATATCGCGTTTTAAGAAGCATTAGAACTCTATTGCTGCGATACCTAGACATCTGCAGACGCTATTTCCTAGCGAGGAAGTGTCGCATTTACATTCATTTGAAGTGTAGACGAGGAATACATGATACTTCGCAAATCATATTATATCTTACCATGAAACATAGAAATGAGATGCGATATCGCGTTTTAAGAATCATTAGAACTCTTTTGCTGCGATACCTAGACATCTGCAGACGCTATTTCCTAGCAAGGTAGTGTCGCATTTACATTCATTTGAAGTGTAGACGAGGAATACATAACACTTCCGAAATCATAATATATCTTACCATGAAACATAGAAGTGAGATGCAATATCTCGTTTTAAGAAGCATTTGAACTCTATTGCTTCGATACGTAGACATCTGCAAACGCTATTTCCTTGCAAGGAGGTGTCGCATTTACATTCATTTGAAGTGTAGACGAGGAATACATAACACTTCGCAAATCATATTATATCTTGCCATGAAACATAGAAATGAGATGCGATATCGCGTTTTAAGAATCATAAGAACTCTATTGCTACGATACGTAGACATCTGCAAACGCTATTTCCGTGCAAGGAAGTTTCGCATTTACATTCATTTGAATCGTAGACGAGGAATGCATAACACTTCGCAATGAATATTATATCTTATCATGAAACATAGATATGAGATGCAATATCTCGTTTTAAGAAGCATTTGAACTCTATTGCTTCGATACGTAGACATTCGCAAACGCTATTTCCTTGCAAGGAGGTGTCGCATTTACATTCATTTGAAGTGTAGACGAGGAATACATAACACTTCGCAAATCATATTATATCTTGCCATGAAACATAGAAATGAGATGCGATATCGCGTTTTAAGAATCATAAGAACTCTATTGCTACGATACGTAGACATCTGCAAACGCTATTTCCGTGCAAGGAAGTTTCGCATTTACATTCATTTGAATCGTAGACGAGGAATGCATAACACTTCGCAATGAATATTATATCTTATCATGAAACATAGATATGAGATGCAATATCTCGTTTTAAGAAGCATTTGAACTCTATTGCTTCGATACGTAGACATCTGCAAACGCTATTTCCTTACAAGGAAGTGTCGCATTTACATTCATTTGAAGTGTAGACGAGGAATACATAACACTTCGCAAATCATAATATATCTTACCATGAAACATAGGAATGAGATGCGTTATCGCCTTTTAAGAAGCATTAGAACACTATTGCTACGATAGGTAGACATTCGCAAACGCTATTTCCTTGCAAGGAAGTGTCGCATTCACATTCATTTGAAGTGTAGACGAGGAATACATAACACTTCGCAAATCATATTATATCTTACCATGAAACATAGAAATGAGATGCGATATCGCGTTTTAAGAATCATAAGAACTCTATTGCTACGATACGTAGACATCTGCAAACGCTATTTCCTTGCAAGTAAGTGTCGCATTTACATTCATTTGAAGTGTAGACGAGGAATACATAACACTTCGCAAATCATAATGTATGTTACCATGAAACATAGAAATGAGATGCGATATCGCGTTTTAAGAAGCATTTGAACTCTATTGCTTCGATACGTTGACATCTGCAAACGCTATTTCCTTGCAAGGAAGTGTCGCATTTACATTCATTTGATGTGTAGACGAGGAATACATAACACTTCGCAAATCGTATTATATCCTACCATGAAACATAGAGATGAGATGCGATATCGCGTTCTAAGAATCATTAGAACACTATTGCTACGATAGGTAGACATTCGAAAACGCTACTTCCTTGCAAGGAAGTGTCGCATTCACATTCATTTAAAGTGTAGACGAGGAATACATGACACTTCGCAAATCATATTATATCTTACCATGAAACATAGAAATGAGATACGATATCGCGTTTTAAGAAGCATTAGAACTCTATTGCTGCGATACCTAGACATCTGCAGACGCTATTTCCTAGCAAGGTAGTGTCGCATTTACATCCATTTGAAGTGTAGACGAGGAATACATGACACTTCGCAAATCATATTATATCTTACCATGAAACATAGAAATGAGATGCGATATCGCGTTTTAAGAATCATAAGAACTCTATTGCTACGATACGTAGACATCTGTAAACGCTATTTCCTTGCAAGGAAGTGTCGCATTTACATTCATTTGAATCGTAGACGAGGAATGCATAACACTTTGCAAATCATATTATATCTTACCATGAAACATAGAAATGAGATGCGATATCGCGTTTTAAGAAGCATTAGAACACTGTTGCTACGATAGACAGACATTCGCAAACGCTATTTCCTTGCAAGGAAGTGTCGCATTTACATTCATTTGAAGTGTAGACGAGGTATACATGACACTTCGCAATTCATATTATATCTTACCATGAAACATAGATATGAGATGCGATATCGCGTTTTAAGAAGCATTAGAAATCTATTGCTACGATACGTAGACATCTGCAAACGCTATTTCCTTGCAAGGAAGTGTCTCATTTACATTCATTTGAAGTGTAGACGAGGAATACATGACACTTCAAAATCATATTATATCTTACCATGAAACATAGAAATGAGATGCGATATCGCGTTTTAAGAAGTATTGGAAACCTATTGCTACGATACGTAGACATCTGCAAACGCTATTTCCTAGCGAGGAAGTGTCGCATTCACATTCATTTGAAGTGTAGACGAGGAATACATAACACTTCGCAAATCATATTATATCTTACCATGAAACATAGAAATGAGATACGATATCGCGTTTTAAGAAGCATTAGAACTCTATTGCTGCGATACCTAGACATGTGCAGACGCCATTTCCTAGCAAGGTAGTGTCGCATTTACATCCATTTGAAGTGTAGACGAGGAATACATGACACTTCGCAAATCATATTATATCTTACCATGAAACATAGAAATGAGATGCGATATCGCGTTTTAAGAATCATAAGAACTCTATTGCTACGATACGTAGACATCTGCAAACGCTATTTCCCTGCAAGGAAGTGTCGCATTTACATTCATTTGAATCGTAGACGAGGAATGCATAACACTTCGCAAATCATATTATATCTTACCATGAAACATAGAAATGAGATGCGATATCGCGTTTTAAGAAGCATTAGAACACTATTGCTACGATAGACAGACATTCGCAAACGCTATTTCCTTGCAAGGAAGTGTCGCATTTACATTCATTTGAAGTGTAGACGAGGAATACATAACACTTCGAAAATCATATTATATCTTACCATGAAACATAGAAATGAGATGCGATATCGCGTTTTAAGAATCATAAGAACTCTATTGCTACGATACGTTGACATCTGCAAACGCTATTTCCTAGCGAGGAAGTGTCGCATTTACATTCATTTGAAGTGTAGACGAGGAATACATGACACTTCGCAAATCATATTATATTTTACCATGAAACATAGAAATGAGATGCGATATCGCGTTTTAAGAATCATAAGAACTCTATTGCTACGATACGTAGACAACTGCAAACGCTATTTCCTTGCAAGTAAGTGTCGCATTTACATTCATTTGAAGTGTAGACGAGGAATACATAACACTTCGCAAATCATAATGTATGTTACCATGAAACATAGAAATGAGATGCGATATCGCGTCTTAAGAAGCATTTGAACTCTATTGCTTCGATACGTTGACATCTGTAAACGCTATTTCCTTGCAAGGAAGTGTCGCATTTACATTCATTTGATGTGTAGACGAGGAATACATAACACTTCGCAAATCGTATTATATCCTACCATGAAACATAGAGATGAGATGCGATATCGCGTTCTAAGAATCATTAGAACACTATTGCTACGATAGGTAGACATTCGAAAACGCTACTTCCTTGCAAGGAAGTGTCGCATTCACATTCATTTGAAGTGTAGACGAGGAATACATGATACTTCGCAAATCATATTATATCTTACCATGAAACATAGAAATGAGATGCGATAACGCGTTTTAAGAAGCATTAGAACTCTATTGCTACGATACCTAGACAACTGCAGACGCTATTTCCTAGCAAGGAAGTGTCGCATTTACATTCATTTGAAGTGTAGACGAGGAATACATGACACTTCGCAAATCATGTTATATCTTACCATGAAACATAGAAATGAGATGCGATATCGCGTTTTAAGAAGCATTGGAAATCTATTGCTACGATACGCAGACGTCTGCAAACGCTATTTCCTAGCGAGGAAGTGTCGCATTCACATTCATTTGAAGTGTAGACGAGGAATACATAATACTTCGCAAATCATATTATATCTTACCATGGAACATAGAAATGAGATGCAATATCGCGTTTTAAGAAGCATTAGAACTCTATTGCTACGATACGTAGACATCTGCAAACGCTATTTCCTAGCGAGGAAGTGTCGCATTTACATTCATTTGAAGTGTAGACGAGGAATACATGATACTTCGCAAATCATATTATATCTTACCATGAAACATAGAAATGAGATGCGATATAGCGTTTTAAGAGGCATTGGAAATCTATTGCTACGATACATCGACACCTGCAAACGCTATTTCCTAGCGAGGAAGTGTCGCATTTACATTCATTTGAAGTGTAGACGAGGAATACATGATACATCGCAAATCATATTATATCTTACCATGAAACATAGAAATGAGATGCGATATCGCGTTTTAAGAAGCATTAGAAATCTATTGCTACGATACGTAGACATCTGCAAACGCTATTTCCTAGCGAGGAAGTGTCGCATTTACATTCATTTGAAGTGTAGACGAGGAATACATGATACTTCGCAAATCATATTATATCTTACCATGAAACATAGAAATGAGATGCGATATCGCGTTTTAAGAATCATTAGAACTCTGTTGCTGCGATACCTAGACATCTGCAGACGCTATTTCCTAGCAAGGTAGTGTCGCATTTACATTCATTTGAAGTGTAGACGAGGAATACATAACACTTCCGAAATCATAATATATCTTACCATGAAACATAGAAATGAGATGCAATATCTCGTTTTAAGAAGCATTTGAACTCTATTGCTTCGATACGTAGACATCTGCAAACGCTATTTCCTTGCAAGGAGGTGTCGCATTTACATTCATTTGAAGTGTAGACGAGGAATACATAACACTTCGCAAATCATATTATATCTTGCCATGAAACATAGAAATGAGATGCGATATCGCGTTTTAAGAATCATAAGAACTCTATTGCTACGATACGTAGACATCTGCAAACGCTATTTCCGTGCAAGGAAGTTTCGCATTTACATTCATTTGAATCGTAGACGAGGAATGCATAACACTTCGCAATGAATATTATATCTTATCATGAAACATAGATATGAGATGCAATATCTCGTTTTAAGAAGCATTTGAACTCTATTGCTTCGATACGTAGACATTCGCAAACGCTCTTTCCTTGCAAGGAGGTGTCGCATTTACATTCATTTGAAGTGTAGACGAGGAATACATAACACTTCGCAAATCATATTATATCTTGCCATGAAACATAGAAATGAGATGCGATATCGCGTTTTAAGAATCATAAGAACTCTATTGCTACGATACGTAGACATCTGCAAACGCTATTTCCGTGCAAGGAAGTTTCGCATTTACATTCATTTGAATCGTAGACGAGGAATGCATAACACTTCGCAATGAATATTATATCTTATCATGAAACATAGATATGAGATGCAATATCTCGTTTTAAGAAGCATTTGAACTCTATTGCTTCGATACGTAGACATCTGCAAACGCTATTTCCTTACAAGGAAGTGTCGCATTTACATTCATTTGAAGTGTAGACGAGGAATACATAACACTTCGCAAATCATAATATATCTTACCATGAAACATAGGAATGAGATGCGTTATCGCCTTTTAAGAAGCATTAGAACACTATTGCTACGATAGGTAGACATTCGCAAACGCTATTTCCTTGCAAGGAAGTGTCGCATTTACATTCCTTTGAATTGTAGACGAGGAATACGTAACACTTCGCAAATCATATTATATCTTACCATGAAACATAGAAATGAGATGCGATATCGCCTTTTAAGAAGCATTAGAACACTATTGCTACGATAGGTAGACATCTGCAAACGCTATTTCCTTGCAAGGAAGTGTCGCATTTACATTCATTTGAAGTGTAGACGAGGAATACATAACACTTCGCAAATCATAATATATCTTACCATGAAACATAGAAATGGGATGCAATATCTCGTTTTAAGAAGCATTTGAACTCTATTGCTACGATACGTAGACATCTGCAAACGCTATTTCCTAGCGAGGAAGTATTGCATTTTCATTCATTTGAAGTGTAGACGAGGAATACATGACACTTCGCAAATCATATTATATCTTACCATGAAAGATAGAAATGAGATGCGATATCGCGTTTTAAGAAGCATTGGAAATCTATTGCTACGATACGTAGACATCTGCAAACGCTATTTCCTAGCGAGGAAGTGTCGCATTCACATTCATTTGAAGTGTAGACGAGGAATACATAACACGTCGCAAATCATATTATATCTTACCATGAAACATAGAAATGAGATGCGATATCGCGTTTTAAGAATCATAAGAACTCTGTTGCTACGGTACGTAGAGATCTGCAAACGTTATTTCCTTGCAAGGAAGTGTCGCATTTACATTCATTTGAAGTGTAGACGAGGAATACATAACACTTCGCAAATCATAATATATCTTACCATGAAACATAGAACT
This sequence comes from Xylocopa sonorina, assembly GCF_050948175.1. Classification (NCBI taxonomy): domain Eukaryota; kingdom Metazoa; phylum Arthropoda; class Insecta; order Hymenoptera; family Apidae; genus Xylocopa; species Xylocopa sonorina. The sequence continues at coordinate 389,457 of NC_135196.1, read as the reverse complement.
GAGATGCGATATCGCGTTTTAAGAAGCATTAGAACACTATTGCTACGATAGGTAGACATTTGCAAACGCTATATCCTTACAAGGAAGTGTCGCATTTACATTCATTTGAAGTGTAGACGAGGAAAACATAACACTTCGCAAATCATATTATATCTTACCATGAAACATAGAAATGAGATGCGGTATCGCGTTTTAAGAAGCATTAGAACTCTATTGCTACGATAGGTAGACATCTGCAAACGCTATTTCCTTACAAGGAAGTGTCGCATTTACATTCATTTGAAGTGTAGACGAGGAATACATAACACTTCGCAAATCATATTATATCTTGCCATGAAATATAGAGATGAGATGCGATATCGCGTTTTAAGAAGCATTAGAACACTATTGCTACGATAGGTAGACATTCGCAAACGCTATTTCATTGCAAGGAAGTGTCGCATTTACATTCATTTGAAGTGTAGACGAGGAATACATAACACTTCGCAAGTCATATTATATCTTACCATGAAACATAGAAATGAGATGCGATATCGCGTTTTAAGAATCATAAGAACTCTATTGCTACGATACGTAGACATCTGCAAACGCTATTTCCGTGCAAGGAAGTGTCGCATTTACATTCATTTGAATCGTAGACGAGGAATGCATAACACTTCGCAATGAATATTATATCTTATCATGAAACATAGATATGAGATGCAATATCTCGTTTTAAGAAGCATTTGAACTCTATTGCTTCGATACGTAGACATCTGCAAACGCTATTTCCTTGCAAGGAAGTGTCGCATTCACATTCATTTGAAGTGTAGACGAGGAATACATAACACTTCGCAAATCATATTATATCTTACCATGAAACATAGAAATGAGATGCGATATCGCGTTTTATGAAGCATTAGAACTCTATTGCTACGACAGGTAGACATCTGCAAACGCTATTTCCTTACAAGGAAGTGTCGCATTTCCATTCATTTGAATCGTAGACGAGGAATGCATAACACTTCGCAATGAATATTATATCTTATCATGAAACATAGATATGAGATGCTATATCTCGTTTTAAGAAGCATTTGAACTCTATTGCTTCGATACGTAGACATCTGCAAACGCTATTTCCTTGCAAGGAAGAGTCGCATTTACATTCACTTGAAGTGTAGACGAGGAATACATGACACTTCGCAAATCATATTATATCTTACCATGAAACATAGAACTGAGATGCGATATCGCGTTTTAAGGAGCTTTGGAACACTATTGCGGCGATAGGTAGACATTTGCAAACGCTATTTCCTTGCAAGGAAGTGTCGCATTTACATTCAGTTGAAGTGTAGACGAGGAATACGTAACACTTCGCAAATCATATTATATCTTACCATGAAACATAGAAATGAGATGCGATATCGCGTTTTAAGAATCATAAGAACTCTGTTGCTACGGTACGTAGACATCTGCAAACGCTATTTCCTTGCAAGGAAGTGTCGCATTTACATTCATTTGAAGTGAAGACGAGGAATACATAACACTTCGCAAATCATAATATATCTTACCATGAAACATAGAAATGAGATGCAATACTTCGTTTTAAGAAGCATTTGAACTCTATTGCTTCGATACGTAGACATCTGAAAACGCTATTTCCTTGCAGGGAAGTGTCGCATTTACATTCATTTGAAGTGTAGACGAGGAATACATAACACTTCGCAAATCATATTATATCTTGCCATGAAATATAGAGATGAGATGCGAAATCGCGTTTTAAGAAGCATTAGAACACTATTGCTACGATAGGTAGACATTCGCAAACGCTATTTCATTGCAAGGAAGTGTCGCATTTACATTCATTTGAAGTGTAGACGAGGAATACATAACACTTCGCAAGTCATATTATATCTTACCATGAAACATAGAAATGAGATGCGATATCGCGTTTTAAGAATCATAAGAACTCTATTGCTACGATACGTAGACATCTGCAAACGCTATTTCCGTGCAAGGAAGTGTCGCATTTACATTCATTTGAATCGTAGACGAGGAATGCATAACACTTCGCAATGAATATTATATCTTATCATGAAACATAGATATGAGATGCAATATCTCGTTTTAAGAAGCATTTGAACTCTATTGCTACGGTACGTAGACATCTGCAAACGCTATTTCCTTGCAAGGAAGTGTCGCATTTCCATTCATTTGAAGTGTAGACGAGGAATACATAACACTTCGCAAATCATAATATATCTTACCATGAAACATAGAAATGAGATGCAATATCTCGTTTTAAGAAGCATTTGAACTCTATTGCTTCGATACGTAGACATCTGCTAACGCTATTTCCTTGCAAGGAAGTGTCGCATTTACATTCATTTGAATCGTAGACGAGGAATGCATAACACTTCGCAATGAATATTATATCTTATCATGAAACATAGATATGAGATGCAATATCTCGTTTTAAGAAGCATTTGAACTCTATTGCTTCGATACGTAGACATCTGCAAACGCTATTTCCTTGCAAGGAAGTGTCGCATTTACATTCATTTGAAGTGTAGACGAGGAATACATGACACTTCGCAAATCATATTATATCTTACCATGAAACATAGAAATGAGATGCGATATCGCGTTTTAAGAAGCATTAGAACTCTATTGCTACGATAGGTAGACATCTGCAAACGCTATATCCTTACAAGGAAGTGTCGCATTTACATTCATTTGAAGTGTAGACGTGGAAAACATAACACTTCGCAAATCATATTATATCTTACCATGAAACATAGAAATGAGATGCGATATCGCGTTTTAAGAAGCATTAGAACTCTATTGCTACGATAGGTAGACATCTGCAAACGCTATTTCCTTACAAGGAAGTGTCGCATTTACATTCATTTGAAGTGTAGACGAGGAATACATAACACTTCGCAAATCATATTATATCTTACCATGAAATATAGCGATGAGATGCGATATCGCGTTTTAAGAAGCATTAGAACACTATTGCTACAATAGGTAGACATTCGCAAACTCTATTTCCTTGCAAGGAAGTGTCGCATTTACATTCATTTGAAGTGTAGGCGAGGAATACATAACACTTCGCAAATCATATTATATCTTACCATGAAACATAGAAATGAGATGCGATATCGCGTTTTAAGAATCATAAGAACTCTATTGCTACGATACGTAGACATCTGCAAACGCAATTTCCTTGCAAGGAAGTGTCGCATTTACATTCATTTGAATCGTAGACGAGGAATGCATAACACTTCGCAAATCATAATATATCTTACCATGAAACATAGGAATGAGATGCGATATCGCGTTATAAGAAGCATTAGAACACTATTGCTACGGTAGGTAGACGTTTGCAAACGCTATTTCCTTACAAGGAAGTGTCGCATTTACATTCATTTGAAGTGTAGACGAGGAAAACATAACACTTCGCAAATGATATTATATCTTACCATGAAACATAGAACTGAGATGCGATATCGCGTTTTAAGGAGCTTTGGAACACTATTGCGACGATAGGTAGACATTTGCAAACGCTATTTCCTTGCAAGGAAGTGTCGCATTTACATTCATTTGAAGTGTAGACGAAGAATACATAACACTTCGCAAATCATATTATATCTTACCATGGAACATAGAAATGAGATGCGATATCGCGTTTTAAGAAGCATTAGAACTCTATTGCTACGATAGGTAGACATCTGCAAACGCTATTTCCTTACAAGGAAGTGTCGCATTTACATTCATTTGAAGTGTAGACGAGGAAAACATAACACTTCGCAAATCATATTATATCTTACCATGAAACATAGAACTGAGATGCGATATCGCGTTTTAAGAAGCATTAGAACACTATTGCTACGATAGGTAGACATTTGCAAACGCTATTTCCTTGCAAAGAAGTGACGCATTTACATTCATCTGAAGTGTAGACGAGGAATACATAACACTTCACAAATCATATTATATCTTACCATGAAACATAGAAATGAGATGCGATATCGCGTTTTAAGAAACATAAGAACACTATTGCTACGGTATGTAGTCATCTGCAAACGCTATTTCCTTGCATGGAAGTGTCGCATTTACATTCATTTGAAGTGTAGACGAGGAATACATGACACTTCGCAAATCATATTATATCTTACCATGAAACATAGAAATGAGATGCGATATCGCGTTTTAAGAAGCATTAGAAATCTATTGCTACGATACATAGACATCTGCAAACGCTATTTCCTTGCAAGGAAGTGTCGCATTTACATTCACTTGAAGTGTAGACGAGGAATACATAACACTTCGCAAATCATATTATACCTTACCATGAAACATAGAAATGAGATGCGATATCGCGTTTTAAGAGTCATAAGAACTCTATTGCTACGATACGTAGACATCTGCAAACGCTATTTCCTTGCATGGAAGTATCGCATTTACATTCATTTGAAGTGTAGACGAGGAAAACATAACACTTCGCAAATCATATTATATCTTATCATGAAACATAGAACTGAGATGCGATATCGCGTTTTAAGAAGCATTAGAACACTATTGCTACGATAGGTAGACATTTGCAAACGCTATTTCCTTGCAAAGAATTGACGCATTTACATTCATTTGAAGTGTAGACGAGGAATACATAACACTTCACAAATCATATTATATCTTACCATGAAACATAGAAATGAGATGCGATATCGCGTTTTAAGAAACATAAGAACACTATTGCTACGGTATGTAGTCATCTGCAAACGCTATTTCCTTGCAAGGAAGTATCGCATTTACATTCACTTGAAGTGTAGACGAGGAATACATAACACTTCGCAAATCATATTATATCTTACCATGAAACATAGAAATGAGATGCGATATCGCGTTTTAAGAAACATAAGAACACTATTGCTACGGTATGTAGTCATCTGCAAACGCTATTTCCTTGCATGGAAGTGTCGCATTTACATTCATTTGAAGTGTAGACGAGGAATACATGACACGTCGCAAATCATATTATATCTTAAAAATGAAACATAGAAATGAGATGCGATATCGCGTTTTAAGAATCATAAGAACTCTATTGCTACGATACGTAGACATCTGCAGACTCTATTTCCTAGCGAGGAAGTGTCGCATTTACATTCATTTGAAGTGTAGACGAGGAATACATGACACGTCGCAAATCATATTATATCTTACCATGAAACATAGAAATGAGATGCGATATCGCGTTTTAAGAAGCATTGGAAATCTATTGCTACGATACGTAGACATCTGCAAACGCTATTTCCTAGCGAGGAAGTATTGCATTTTCATTCATTTGAAGTGTAGACGAGGCATACATGACACTTCGCAAATCATATTATATCTTACCATGAAACATAGAAATGAGATGCGATATCGCGTTTTAAGAAGCATTGGAAATCTATTGCTACGATACGTAGACATCTGCAAACGCTATTTCCTAGCGAGGAAGTGTCGCATTCACATTCATTTGAAGTGTAGACGAGGAATACATAACACTTCGCAAATCATAATATATCTTACCATGAAAGATAGAAATGAGATGCAATATCTCGTTTTAAGTAGCATTTGAACTCTATTGCTTCGATACGTAGACATCTGCAAACGCTATTTCCTTGCAAGGAAGTGTCGCATTTACATTCATTTGAAGTGTAGACGAGGAATACATAACACTTCGCAAATCATATTATATCTTGCCATGAAATATAGAGATGAGATGCGATATCGCGTTTTAAGAAGCATTAGAACACTATTGCTACGATAGGTAGACATTCGCAAACGCTATTTCATTGCAAGGAAGTGTCGCATTTACATTCATTTGAAGTGTAGACGAGGATACATAACACTTCGCAAGTCATATTATATCTTACCATGAAACATAGAAATGAGATGCGATATCGCGTTTTAAGAATCATAAGAACTCTATTGCTACGATACGTAGACATCTGCAAACACTATTTCCGTGCAAGGAAGTGTCGCATTTACATTCATTTGAATCGTAGACGAGGAATGCATAACACTTCGCAATGAATATTATATCTTATCATGAAACATAGATATGAGATGCAATATCTCGTTTTAAGAAGCATTTGAACCCTATTGCTTCGATACGTAGACATCTGCAAACGCTATTTCCTTGCAAGGAAGTGTCGCATTTACATTCATTTGAAGTGTAGACGAGGAATACATGACACTTCGCAAATCATATTATATCTTACCATGAAACATAGAAATGAGATGCGGTATCGCGTTTTAAGAAGCATTAGAACTCTATTGCTACGGTAGGTAGACATCTGCAAACGCTATTTCCTTGCAAGGAAGTGTCGCATTTACATTCATTTGAAGTGAAGACGAGGAATACATAACACTTCGCAAATCATAATATATCTTACGATGAAACATAGAAATGAGATGCAATATCTCGTTTTAAGAAGCATTTGAACTCTATTGCTTCGATACGTAGACATCTGCAAACGCTATTTCCTTGCAAGGAAGTGTCGCATTTACATTCATTTGAAGTGTAGACGAGGAATACATAACACTTCGCAAATCATATTATATCTTGCCATGAAATATAGAGATGAGACGCGATATCGCGTTTTAAGAAGCATTAGAACACTATTGCTACGATAGGTAGACATTCGCAAACGCTATTTCATTGCAAGGAAGTGTCGCATTTACATTCATTTGAAGTGTAGACGAGGAATACATAACACTTCGCAAGTCATATTACATCTTACCATGAAACATAGGAATGAGATGCGATATCGCGTTTTAAGAATCATAAGAACTCTATTGCTACGATACGTAGACATCTGCAAACGCTATTTCCGTGCAAGGAAGTGTCGCATTTACATTCATTTGAATCGTAGACGAGGAATGCATAACACTTCGCAATGAATATTATATCTTATCATGAAACATAGATATGAGATGCAATATCTCGTTTTAAGAAGCATTTGAACTCTATTGCTTCGGTACGTAGACATCTGCAAACGCTATTTCCTTGCAAGGAAGTGTCGCATTTCCATTCATTTGAAGTGTAGACGAGGAATACATAACACTTCGCAAATCATAATATATCTTACCATGAAACATAGAAATGAGATGCAATATCTCGTTTTAAGAAGCATTTGAACTCTATTGCTTCGATACGTAGACATCTGCAAACGCTATTTCCTTGCAAGGAAGTGTCGCATTTACATTCATTTGAAGTGTAGACGAGGAATACATAACACTTCGCAAATCATATTATATCTTGCCATGAAATATAGAGATGAGATGCGATATCGCGTTTTAAGAAGCATTAGAACACTATTGCTACGATAGGTAGACATTCGCAAACGCTATTTCCTTGCAAGGAAGTGTCGCATTTACATTCATTTGAAGTGTAGACGACGAATACATAACACTTCGCAAATCATATTATATCTTACCATGAAACATAGAAATGAGATGCGATATCGCGTTTTAAGAATCATAAGAAGTCTATTGCTACGATACGTAGACATCTGCAAACGCTATTTCCGTTCAAGGAAGTGTCGCATTTACATTCATTTGAATCGTAAACGAGGAATGCATAACACTTCGCAATGAATATTATATCTTATCATGAAACATAGATATGAGATGCAATATCTCGTTTTAAGAAGCATTTGAACTCTATTGCTTCGAGACGTAGACATCTGCAAACGCCATTTCCTTGCAAGGAAGTGTCGCATTTACATTCATTTGAAGTGTAGACGAGGAATACATGACACTTCGCAAATCATATTATATCTTACCATGAAACATAGAAATGAGATGCGATATCGCGTTTTATGAAGCATTAGAACTCTATTGCTACGATAGGTAGACATCTGCAAACGCTATTTCCTTACAAGGAAGTGTCGCATTTACATTCATTTGAATCGTAGACGAGGAATGCATAACACTTCGCAATGAATATTATATCTTATCATGAAACATAGATATGAGATGCAATATCTCGTTTTAAGAAGCATTTGAACTCTATTGCTTCGGGACGTAGACATCTGCAAACGCTATTTCCTTGCAAGGAAGTGTCGCATTTACATTCATTTGAAGTGTAGACGAGGAATACATGACACTTCGCAAATCATATTATATCTTACCATGAAACATAGAAATGAGATGCGATATCGCGTTTTAAGAAGCATTGGAAATCTATTGCTACGATACGTAGACATCTGCAAACGCTATTTCCTAGCGAGGAAGTGTCGCATTCACATTCATTTGAAGTGTAGACGAGGAATACATAACACTTCGCAAATCATATTATATCTTACCATGAAACATAGAAATGAGATGCGATATCGCGTTTTAAGAATCATAAGAAGTCTATTGCTACGATACGTAGACATCTGCAAACGCTATTTCCGTTCAAGGAAGTGTCGCATTTACATTCATTTGAAGTGTAGACGAGGAATACATAACACTTCGCAAATCATATTATATCTTGCCATGAAATATAGAGATGAGATGCGATATCGCGTTTTAAGAAGCATTAGAACACTATTGCTACGATAGGTAGACATTCGCAAACGCTATTTCCTTGCAAGGAAGTGTCGCATTTACATTCATTTGAAGTGTAGACGACGAATACATAACACTTCGCAAATCATATTATATCTTACCATGAAACATAGAAATGAGATGCGATATCGCGTTTTAAGAATCATAAGAAGTCTATTGCTACGATACGTAGACATCTGCAAACGCTATTTCCGTTCAAGGAAGTGTCGCATTTACATTCATTTGAATCGTAAACGAGGAATGCATAACACTTCGCAATGAATATTATATCTTATCATGAAACATAGATATGAGATGCAATATCTCGTTTTAAGAAGCATTTGAACTCTATTGCTTCGAGACGTAGACATCTGCAAACGCCATTTCCTTGCAAGGAAGTGTCGCATTTACATTCATTTGAAGTGTAGACGAGGAATACATGACACTTCGCAAATCATATTATATCTTACCATGAAACATAGAAATGAGATGCGATATCGCGTTTTATGAAGCATTAGAACTCTATTGCTACGATAGGTAGACATCTGCAAACGCTATTTCCTTACAAGGAAGTGTCGCATTTACATTCATTTGAATCGTAGACGAGGAATGCATAACACTTCGCAATGAATATTATATCTTATCATGAAACATAGATATGAGATGCAATATCTCGTTTTAAGAAGCATTTGAACTCTATTGCTTCGGGACGTAGACATCTGCAAACGCTATTTCCTTGCAAGGAAGTGTCGCATTTACATTCATTTGAAGTGTAGACGAGGAATACATGACACTTCGCAAATCATATTATATCTTACCATGAAACATAGAAATGAGATGCGATATCGCGTTTTAAGAAGCATTGGAAATCTATTGCTACGATACGTAGACATCTGCAAACGCTATTTCCTAGCGAGGAAGTGTCGCATTCACATTCATTTGAAGTGTAGACGAGGAATACATAACACTTCGCAAATCATATTATATCTTACCATGAAACATAGAAATGAGATGCGATATCGCGTTATAAGAAGCATTAGAACACTATTGCTACGGTAGGTAGACGTTTGCAAACGCTATTTCCTTACAAGGAAGTGTCGCATTTACATTCATTTGAAGTGTAGACGAGGAAAACATAACACTTCGCAAATGATATTATATCTTACCATGAAACATAGAACTGAGATGCGATATCGCGTTTTAAGGAGCTTTGGAACACTATTGCGACGATAGGTAGACATTTGCAAACGCTATTTCCTTGCAAGGAAGTGTCGCATTTACATTCATTTGAAGTGTAGACGAAGAATACATAACACTTCGCAAATCATATTATATCTTACCATGGAACATAGAAATGAGATGCGATATCGCGTTTTAAGAAGCATTAGAACTCTATTGCTACGATAGGTAGACATCTGCAAACGCTATTTCCTTACAAGGAAGTGTCGCATTTACATTCATTTGAAGTGTAGACGAGGAAAACATAACACTTCGCAAATCATATTATATCTTACCATGAAACATAGAACTGAGATGCGATATCGCGTTTTAAGAAGCATTAGAACACTATTGCTACGATAGGTAGACATTTGCAAACGCTATTTCCTTGCAAAGAAGTGACGCATTTACATTCATCTGAAGTGTAGACGAGGAATACATAACACTTCACAAATCATATTATATCTTACCATGAAACATAGAAATGAGATGCGATATCGCGTTTTAAGAAACATAAGAACACTATTGCTACGGTATGTAGTCATCTGCAAACGCTATTTCCTTGCATGGAAGTGTCGCATTTACATTCATTTGAAGTGTAGACGAGGAATACATGACACTTCGCAAATCATATTATATCTTACCATGAAACATAGAAATGAGATGCGATATCGCGTTTTAAGAAGCATTAGAAATCTATTGCTACGATACATAGACATCTGCAAACGCTATTTCCTTGCAAGGAAGTGTCGCATTTACATTCACTTGAAGTGTAGACGAGGAATACATAACACTTCGCAAATCATATTATACCTTACCATGAAACATAGAAATGAGATGCGATATCGCGTTTTAAGAGTCATAAGAACTCTATTGCTACGATACGTAGACATCTGCAAACGCTATTTCCTTGCATGGAAGTATCGCATTTACATTCATTTGAAGTGTAGACGAGGAAAACATAACACTTCGCAAATCATATTATATCTTATCATGAAACATAGAACTGAGATGCGATATCGCGTTTTAAGAAGCATTAGAACACTATTGCTACGATAGGTAGACATTTGCAAACGCTATTTCCTTGCAAAGAAGTGACGCATTTACATTCATTTGAAGTGTAGACGAGGAATACATAACACTTCACAAATCATATTATATCTTACCATGAAACATAGAAATGAGATGCGATATCGCGTTTTAAGAAACATAAGAACACTATTGCTACGGTATGTAGTCATCTGCAAACGCTATTTCCTTGCAAGGAAGTATCGCATTTACATTCACTTGAAGTGTAGACGAGGAATACATAACACTTCGCAAATCATATTATATCTTACCATGAAACATAGAAATGAGATGCGATATCGCGTTTTAAGAAACATAAGAACACTATTGCTACGGTATGTAGTCATCTGCAAACGCTATTTCCTTGCATGGAAGTGTCGCATTTACATTCATTTGAAGTGTAGACGAGGAATACATGACACGTCGCAAATCATATTATATCTTAAAAATGAAACATAGAAATGAGATGCGATATCGCGTTTTAAGAATCATAAGAACTCTATTGCTACGATACGTAGACATCTGCAGACTCTATTTCCTAGCGAGGAAGTGTCGCATTTACATTCATTTGAAGTGTAGACGAGGAATACATGACACGTCGCAAATCATATTATATCTTACCATGAAACATAGAAATGAGATGCGATATCGCGTTTTAAGAAGCATTGGAAATCTATTGCTACGATACGTAGACATCTGCAAACGCTATTTCCTAGCGAGGAAGTATTGCATTTTCATTCATTTGAAGTGTAGACGAGGCATACATGACACTTCGCAAATCATATTATATCTTACCATGAAACATAGAAATGAGATGCGATATCGCGTTTTAAGAAGCATTGGAAATCTATTGCTACGATACGTAGACATCTGCAAACGCTATTTCCTAGCGAGGAAGTGTCGCATTCACATTCATTTGAAGTGTAGACGAGGAATACATAACACTTCGCAAATCATAATATATCTTACCATGAAAGATAGAAATGAGATGCAATATCTCGTTTTAAGTAGCATTTGAACTCTATTGCTTCGATACGTAGACATCTGCAAACGCTATTTCCTTGCAAGGAAGTGTCGCATTTACATTCATTTGAAGTGTAGACGAGGAATACATAACACTTCGCAAATCATATTATATCTTGCCATGAAATATAGAGATGAGATGCGATATCGCGTTTTAAGAAGCATTAGAACACTATTGCTACGATAGGTAGACATTCGCAAACGCTATTTCATTGCAAGGAAGTGTCGCATTTACATTCATTTGAAGTGTAGACGAGGATACATAACACTTCGCAAGTCATATTATATCTTACCATGAAACATAGAAATGAGATGCGATATCGCGTTTTAAGAATCATAAGAACTCTATTGCTACGATACGTAGACATCTGCAAACACTATTTCCGTGCAAGGAAGTGTCGCATTTACATTCATTTGAATCGTAGACGAGGAATGCATAACACTTCGCAATGAATATTATATCTTATCATGAAACATAGATATGAGATGCAATATCTCGTTTTAAGAAGCATTTGAACCCTATTGCTTCGATACGTAGACATCTGCAAACGCTATTTCCTTGCAAGGAAGTGTCGCATTTACATTCATTTGAAGTGTAGACGAGGAATACATGACACTTCGCAAATCATATTATATCTTACCATGAAACATAGAAATGAGATGCGGTATCGCGTTTTAAGAAGCATTAGAACTCTATTGCTACGATAGGTAGACATCTGCAGACGCTATTTCCTTACAAGGAAGTGTCGCATTTACATTCATTTGATGTGTAGACGAGGAATACATAACACTTCGCAAATCATAATATATCTTACCATGAAACATAGGAATGAGATGCGTTATCGCCTTTTAAGAAGCATTAGAACACTATTGCTACGATAGGTAGACGTTCGCAAACGCTATTTCCTTGCAAGGAAGTGTCGCATTCACATTCATTTGAAGTGTAGACGAGGAATACATAACACTTCGCAAATCATATTATATCTTACCATGAAACATAGAAATGAGAGGCGATATCGCGTTTTATGAAGCATTAGAACTCTATTGCTACGATAGGTAGACATCTGCAAACGCTATTTCCTTACAAGGAAGTGTCGCATTTCCATTCATTTGAATCGTAGACGAGGAATGCATAACACTTCGCAATGAATGTTATATCTTATCATGAAACATAGATATGAGATGCAATATCTCGTTTTAAGAAGCATTTGAACTCTATTGCTTCGATACGTAGACATCTGCAAACGCTATTTCCTTGCAAGGAAGTGTCGCATTTACATTCACTTGAAGTGTAGACGAGGAATACATGACACTTCGCAAATCATATTATATCTTACCATGAAACATAGAAATGAGGTGCGATATCGCGTTTTAAGAAGCATTAGAACTCTATTGCTACGGTAGGTAGACGCTTGCAAACGCTATTTCCTTACAAGGAAGTGTCGCATTTACATTCATTTGAAGTGTAGACGAGGAAAACATAACACTTCGCAAATCATATTATATCTTACCATGAAACATAGAGCTGAGATGCGATATCGCGTTTTAAGGAGCTTTGGAACACTATTGCGGCGATAGGTAGACATTTGCAAACGCTATTTCCTTGCAAGGAAGTGTCGCATTTACATTCATTTGAAGTGTAGACGAGGAATACGTAACACTTCGCAAATCATATTATATCTTACCATGAAACATAGAAATGAGATGCGATATCGCGTTTTAAGAATCATAAGAACTCTGTTGCTACGGTACGTAGACATCTGCAAACGCTATTTCCTTGCAAGGAAGTGTCGCATTTACATTCATTTGAAGTGAAGACGAGGAATACATAACACTTCGCAAATCATAATATATCTTACGATGAAACATAGAAATGAGATGCAATATCTCGTTTTAAGAAGCATTTGAACTCTATTGCTTCGATACGTAGACATCTGCAAACGCTATTTCCTTGCAAGGAAGTGTCGCATTTACATTCATTTGAAGTGTAGACGAGGAATACATAACACTTCGCAAATCATATTATATCTTGCCATGAAATATAGAGATGAGACGCGATATCGCGTTTTAAGAAGCATTAGAACACTATTGCTACGATAGGTAGACATTCGCAAACGCTATTTCATTGCAAGGAAGTGTCGCATTTACATTCATTTGAAGTGTAGACGAGGAATACATAACACTTCGCAAGTCATATTACATCTTACCATGAAACATAGGAATGAGATGCGATATCGCGTTTTAAGAATCATAAGAACTCTATTGCTACGATACGTAGACATCTGCAAACGCTATTTCCGTGCAAGGAAGTGTCGCATTTACATTCATTTGAATCGTAGACGAGGAATGCATAACACTTCGCAATGAATATTATATCTTATCATGAAACATAGATATGAGATGCAATATCTCGTTTTAAGAAGCATTTGAACTCTATTGCTTCGGTACGTAGACATCTGCAAACGCTATTTCCTTGCAAGGAAGTGTCGCATTTCCATTCATTTGAAGTGTAGACGAGGAATACATAACACTTCGCAAATCATAATATATCTTACCATGAAACATAGAAATGAGATGCAATATCTCGTTTTAAGAAGCATTTGAACTCTATTGCTTCGATACGTAGACATCTGCAAACGCTATTTCCTTGCAAGGAAGTGTCGCATTTACATTCATTTGAAGTGTAGACGAGGAATACATAACACTTCGCAAATCATATTATATCTTGCCATGAAATATAGAGATGAGATGCGATATCGCGTTTTAAGAAGCATTAGAACACTATTGCTACGATAGGTAGACATTCGCAAACGCTATTTCCTTGCAAGGAAGTGTCGCATTTACATTCATTTGAAGTGTAGACGACGAATACATAACACTTCGCAAATCATATTATATCTTACCATGAAACATAGAAATGAGATGCGATATCGCGTTTTAAGAATCATAAGAAGTCTATTGCTACGATACGTAGACATCTGCAAACGCTATTTCCGTTCAAGGAAGTGTCGCATTTACATTCATTTGAATCGTAAACGAGGAATGCATAACACTTCGCAATGAATATTATATCTTATCATGAAACATAGATATGAGATGCAATATCTCGTTTTAAGAAGCATTTGAACTCTATTGCTTCGAGACGTAGACATCTGCAAACGCCATTTCCTTGCAAGGAAGTGTCGCATTTACATTCATTTGAAGTGTAGACGAGGAATACATGACACTTCGCAAATCATATTATATCTTACCATGAAACATAGAAATGAGATGCGATATCGCGTTTTATGAAGCATTAGAACTCTATTGCTACGATAGGTAGACATCTGCAAACGCTATTTCCTTACAAGGAAGTGTCGCATTTACATTCATTTGAATCGTAGACGAGGAATGCATAACACTTCGCAATGAATATTATATCTTATCATGAAACATAGATATGAGATGCAATATCTCGTTTTAAGAAGCATTTGAACTCTATTGCTTCGGGACGTAGACATCTGCAAACGCTATTTCCTTGCAAGGAAGTGTCGCATTTACATTCATTTGAAGTGTAGACGAGGAATACATGACACTTCGCAAATCATATTATATCTTACCATGAAACATAGAAATGAGATGCGATATCGCGTTTTAAGAAGCATTGGAAATCTATTGCTACGATACGTAGACATCTGCAAACGCTATTTCCTAGCGAGGAAGTGTCGCATTCACATTCATTTGAAGTGTAGACGAGGAATACATAACACTTCGCAAATCATATTATATCTTACCATGAAACATAGAAATGAGATGCGATATCGCGTTTTAAGAATCATAAGAAGTCTATTGCTACGATACGTAGACATCTGCAAACGCTATTTCCGTTCAAGGAAGTGTCGCATTTACATTCATTTGAAGTGTAGACGAGGAATACATAACACTTCGCAAATCATATTATATCTTGCCATGAAATATAGAGATGAGATGCGATATCGCGTTTTAAGAAGCATTAGAACACTATTGCTACGATAGGTAGACATTCGCAAACGCTATTTCCTTGCAAGGAAGTGTCGCATTTACATTCATTTGAAGTGTAGACGACGAATACATAACACTTCGCAAATCATATTATATCTTACCATGAAACATAGAAATGAGATGCGATATCGCGTTTTAAGAATCATAAGAAGTCTATTGCTACGATACGTAGACATCTGCAAACGCTATTTCCGTTCAAGGAAGTGTCGCATTTACATTCATTTGAATCGTAAACGAGGAATGCATAACACTTCGCAATGAATATTATATCTTATCATGAAACATAGATATGAGATGCAATATCTCGTTTTAAGAAGCATTTGAACTCTATTGCTTCGAGACGTAGACATCTGCAAACGCCATTTCCTTGCAAGGAAGTGTCGCATTTACATTCATTTGAAGTGTAGACGAGGAATACATGACACTTCGCAAATCATATTATATCTTACCATGAAACATAGAAATGAGATGCGATATCGCGTTTTATGAAGCATTAGAACTCTATTGCTACGATAGGTAGACATCTGCAAACGCTATTTCCTTACAAGGAAGTGTCGCATTTACATTCATTTGAATCGTAGACGAGGAATGCATAACACTTCGCAATGAATATTATATCTTATCATGAAACATAGATATGAGATGCAATATCTCGTTTTAAGAAGCATTTGAACTCTATTGCTTCGGGACGTAGACATCTGCAAACGCTATTTCCTTGCAAGGAAGTGTCGCATTTACATTCATTTGAAGTGTAGACGAGGAATACATGACACTTCGCAAATCATATTATATCTTACCATGAAACATAGAAATGAGATGCGATATCGCGTTTTAAGAAGCATTGGAAATCTATTGCTACGATACGTAGACATCTGCAAACGCTATTTCCTAGCGAGGAAGTGTCGCATTCACATTCATTTGAAGTGTAGACGAGGAATACATAACACTTCGCAAATCATATTATATCTTACCATGAAACATAGAAATGAGATGCGATATCGCGTTTTAAGAATCATAAGAAGTCTATTGCTACGATACGTAGACATCTGCAAACGCTATTTCCGTTCAAGGAAGTGTCGCATTTACATTCATTTGAATCGTAAACGAGGAATGCATAACACTTCGCAATGAATATTATATCTTATCATGAAACATAGATATGAGATGCAATATCTCGTTTTAAGAAGCATTTGAACTCTATTGCTTCGAGACGTAGACATCTGCAAACGCCATTTCCTTGCAAGGAAGTGTCGCATTTACATTCATTTGAAGTGTAGACGAGGAATACATGACACTTCGCAAATCATATTATATCTTACCATGAAACATAGAAATGAGATGCGATATCGCGTTTTATGAAGCATTAGAACTCTATTGCTACGATAGGTAGACATCTGCAAACGCTATTTCCTTACAAGGAAGTGTCGCATTTACATTCATTTGAAGTGTAGACGAAGAATACATAACACTTCGCAAATCATATTATATCTTACCATGAAACATAGAAATGAGATGCTATATCGCGTATTAAGAATCATAAGAACTCTATTGCTACGATACGTAGACAACTGCAAACGCTATTTCCTTGCATGGAAGTTTCGCATTTATATGCATTTGAAGTGTAGACGAGGAATGCATAACACTTAGCAATGAATATTATATCTTACCATGAAACATAGAAATGAGATGCGATATCGCGTTTTAAGAAGCATTAGAACTCTATTGCTACGATACCTGAACATCTGCAGACGCTATTTCCTATCAGGGAAGTATGGCATTTTCATTCATTTGAAGTGTAGACGAGGAATACATGACACTTCGCAAATCATATTATATCTTACCATGAAACATAGAAATGCGATGCGATATCGCGTTTTAAGAAGCATTGGAAATCTATTGCTACGATACGTAGACATCTGCAAACGCTATTTCCTAGCGAGGAAGTATTGCATTTTCATTCATTTGAAGTGTAGACGAGGCATACATGACACTTCGCAAATCATATTATATCTTACCATGAAACATAGAAATGAGATGCGATATCGCGTTTTAAGAAGCATTGGAAATCTATTGCTACGATACGTAGACATCTGCAAACGCTATTTCCTAGCGAGGAAGTGTCGCATTCACATTCATTTGAAGTGTAGACGAGGAATACATAACACTTTGCAAATCATAATATATCTTACCATGCAAGATAGAAATGAGATGCAATATCTCGTTTTAAGTAGCATTTGAACTCTATTGCTTCGATACGTAGACATCTGCAAACGCTATTTCCTTGCAAGGAAGTGTCGCATTTACATTCATTTGAAGTGTAGACGAGGAATACATAACACTTCGCAAATCATATTATATCTTGCCATGAAATATAGAGATGAGATGCGATATCGCGTTTTAAGAAGCATTAGAACACTATTGCTACGATAGGTAGACATTCGCAAACGCTATTTCATTGCAAGGAAGTGTCGCATTTACATTCATTTGAAGTGTAGACGAGGAATACATAACACTTCGCAAGTCATATTATATCTTACCATGAAACATAGAAATGAGATGCGATATCGCGTTTTAAGAAACATAAGAACTCTATTGCTACGATACGTAGACATCTGCAAACACTATTTCCGTGCAAGGAAGTGTCGCATTTACATTCATTTGAATCGTAGACGAGGAATGCATAACACTTCGCAATGAATATTATATCTTATCATGAAACATAGATATGAGATGCAATATCTCGTTTTAAGAAGCATTTGAACCCTATTGCTTCGATACGTAGACATCTGCAAACGCTATTTCCTTGCAAGGAAGTGTCGCATTTACATTCATTTGAAGTGTAGACGAGGAATACATGACACTTCGCAAATCATATTATATCTTACCATGAAACATAGAAATGAGATGCGGTATCGCGTTTTAAGAAGCATTAGAACTCTATTGCTACGATAGGTAGACATCTGCAGACGCTATTTCCTTACAAGGAAGTGTCGCATTTACATTCATTTGATGTGTAGACGAGGAATACATAACACTTCGCAAATCATAATATATCTTACCATGAAACATAGGAATGAGATGCGTTATCGCCTTTTAAGAAGCATTAGAACACTATTGCTACGATAGGTAGACATTCGCAAACGCTATTTCATTGCAAGGAAGTGTCGCATTTACATTCATTTGAAGTGTAGACGAGGAATACATAACACTTCGCAAGTCATATTACATCTTACCATGAAACATAGAAATGAGATGCGATATCGCGTTTTAAGAATCATAAGAACTCTATTGCTGCGATACGTAGACATCTGCAAACGCTATTTCCGTGCAAGGAAGTGTCGCATTTACATTCATTTGAATCGTAGACGAGGAATGCATAACACTTCGCAATGAATATTATATCTTATCATGAAACATAGATATGAGATGCAATATCTCGTTTTAAGAAGCATTTGAACTCTATTGCTTCGATACGTAGACATCTGCAAACGCTATTTCCTTGCAAGGAAGTGTCGCATTTACATTCATTTGAAGTGTAGACGAGGAATACATAACACTTCGCAAATCATATTATATCTTGCCATGAAATATAGAGATGAGATGCGATGTCGCGTTTTAAGAAGCATTAGAACACTATTGCTACGATAGGTAGACATTCGCAAACGCTATTTCCTTGCAAGGAAGTGTCGCATTTACATTCATTTGAAGTGTAGACGAGGAATACATAACACTTCGCAAATCATATTATATCTTACCATGAAACATAGAAATGAGATGCGATATCGCGTTTTAAGAATCATAAGAAGTCTATTGCTACGATACGTAGACATCTGCAAACGCTATTTCCGTTCAAGGAAGTTTCGCATTTACATTCATTTGAATCGTAAACGAGGAATGCATAACACTTCGCAATGAATATTATATCTTATCATGAAACATAGATATGAGATGCAATATCTCGTTTTAAGAAGCATTTGAACTCTATTGCTCCGATACGTAGACATCTGCAAACGCTATTTCCTTGCAAGGAAGTGTCGCATTTACATTCATTTGAAGTGTAGACGAGGAATACATGACACTTCGCAAATCATATTATATCTTACCATGAAACATAGAAATGAGATGCGATATCGCGTTTTAAGAAGCATTAGAACTCTATTGCTACGATAGCTAGACATCTGCAAACGCTATTTCCTTACAAGGAAGTGTCGCATTCACATTCATTTGAAGTGTAGACGAGGAATACATAACACTTCGCAAATCATAATATATCTTACCATGAAACATAGGAATGAGATGCGTTATCGCCTTTTAAGAAGCATTAGAACACTATTGCTACGATAGGTAGACATTCGCAAACGCTATTTCATTGCAAGGAAGTGTCGCATTTACATTCATTTGAAGTGTAGACGAGGAATACATAACACTTCGCAAGTCATATTACATCTTACCATGAAACATAGAAATGAGATGCGATATCGCGTTTTAAGAATCATAAGAACTCTATTGCTACGATACGTAGACATCTGCAAACGCTATTTCCGTGCAAGGAATTGTCGCATTTACATTCATTTGAATCGTAGACGAGGAATGCATAACACTTCGCAATGAATATTATATCTTATCATGAAACATAGATATGAGATGCAATATCTCGTTTTAAGAAGCATTTGAACCCTATTGCTTCGATACGTAGACATCTGCAAACGCTATTTCCTTGCAAGGAAGTGTCGCATTTACATTCATTTGAAGTGTAGACGAGGAATACATGACACTTGGCAAATCATATTATATCTTACCATGAAACATAGAAATGAGATGCGGTATCGCGTTTTAAGAAGCATTAGAACTCTATTGCTACGATAGGTAGACATCTGCAGACGCTATTTCCTTACAAGGAAGTGTCGCATTTACATTCATTTGATGTGTAGACGGGGAATACATAACACTTCGCAAATCATAATATATCTTACCATGAAACATAGGAATGAGATGCGTTATCGCCTTTTAAGAAGCATTAGAACACTATTGCTACGATAGGTAGACATTCGCAAACGCTATTTCCTTGCAAGGAAGTGTCGCATTCACATTCATTTGAAGTGTAGACGAGGAATACATAACACTTCGCAAATCATATTATATCTTACCATGAAACATAGAAATGAGATGCGATATCGCGTTTTATGAAGCATTAGAACTCTATTGCTACGATAGGTAGACATCTGCAAACGCTATTTCCTTACAAGGAAGTGTCGCATTTCCATTCATTTGAATCGTAGACGAGGAATGCATAACACTTCGCAATGAATATTATATCTTATCATGAAACATAGATATGAGATGCAATATCTCGTTTTAAGAAGCATTTGAACTCTATTGCTTCGATACGTAGACATCTGCAAACGCTATTTCCTTGCAAGGAAGTGTCGCATTTACATTCACTTGAAGTGTAGACGAGGAATACATGACACTTCGCAAATCATATTATATCTTACCATGAAACATAGAAATGAGGTGCGATATCGCGTTTTAAGAAGCATTAGAACTCTATTGCTACGGTAGGAGGACGTTTGCAAACGCTATTTCCTTACACGGAAGTGTCGCATTTACATTCATTTGAAGTGTAGACGAGGAAAACATAACACTTCGCAAATCATATTATATCTTACCATGAAACATAGAGCTGAGATGCGATATCGCGTTTTAAGGAGCTTTGGAACACTATTGCGGCGATAGGTAGACATTTGCAAACGCTATTTCCTTGCAAGGAAGTGTCGCACTTACATTCATTTGAAGTGTAGACGAGGAATACGTAACACTTCGCAAATCATATTATATCTTACCATGAAACATAGAAATGAGATGCGATATCGCGTTTTAAGAATCATAAGAACTCTGTTGCTACGGTACGTAGACATCTGCAAACGCTATTTCCTTGCAAGGAAGTGTCGCATTTACATTCATTTGAAGTGAAGACGAGGAATACATAACACTTCGCAAATCATAATATATCTTACGATGAAACATAGAAATGAGATGCAATATCTCGTTTTAAGAAGCATTTGAACTCTATTGCTTCGATACGTAGACATCTGCAAACGCTATTTCCTTGCAAGGAAGTGTCGCATTTACATTCATTTGAAGTGTAGACGAGGAATACATAACACTTCGCAAATCATATTATATCTTGCCATGAAATATAGAGATGAGATGCGATATCGCGTTTTAAGAAGCATTAGAACACTATTGCTACGATAGGTAGACATTCGCAAACGCTATTTCATTGCAAGGAAGTGTCGCATTTACATTCATTTGAAGTGTAGACGAGGAATACATAACACTTCGCAAGTCATATTACATCTTACCATGAAACATAGAAATGAGATGCGATATCGCGTTTTAAGAATCATAAGAACTCTATTGCTGCGATACGTAGACATCTGCAAACGCTATTTCCGTGCAAGGAAGTGTCGCATTTACATTCATTTGAATCGTAGACGAGGAATGCATAACACTTCGCAATGAATATTATATCTTATCATGAAACATAGATATGAGATGCAATATCTCGTTTTAAGAAGCATTTGAACTCTATTGCTTCGATACGTAGACATCTGCAAACGCTATTTCCTTGCAAGGAAGTGTCGCATTTACATTCATTTGAAGTGTAGACGAGGAATACATAACACTTCGCAAATCATATTATATCTTGCCATGAAATATAGAGATGAGATGCGATATCGCGTTTTAAGAAGCATTAGAACACTATTGCTACGATAGGTAGACATTCGCAAACGCTATTTCCTTGCAAGGAAGTGTCGCATTTACATTCATTTGAAGTGTAGACGAGGAATACATAACACTTCGCAAATCATATTATATCTTACCATGAAACATAGAAATGAGATGCGATATCGCGTTTTAAGAATCATAAGAAGTCTATTGCTACGATACGTAGACATCTGCAAACGCTATTTCCGTTCAAGGAAGTTTCGCATTTACATTCATTTGAATCGTAAACGAGGAATGCATAACACTTCGCAATGAATATTATATCTTATCATGAAACATAGATATGAGATGCAATATCTCGTTTTAAGAAGCATTTGAACTCTATTGCTTCGAGACGTAGACATCTGCAAACGCCATTTCCTTGCAAGGAAGTGTCGCATTTACATTCATTTGAAGTGTAGACGAGGAATACGTGACACTTCGCAAATCATATTATATCTTACCATGAAACATAGAAATGAGATGCGATATCGCGTTTTATGAAGCATTAGAACTCTATTGCTACGATAGGTAGACATCTGCAAACGCTATTTCCTTACAAGGAAGTGTCGCATTTACATTCATTTGAATCGTAGACGAGGAATGCATAACACTTCGCAATGAATATTATATCTTATCATGAAACATAGATATGAGATGCAATATCTCGTTTTAAGAAGCATTTGAACTCTATTGCTTCGGGACGTAGACATCTGCAAACGCTATTTCCTTGCAAGGAAGTGTCGCATTTACATTCATTTGAAGTGTAGACGAGGAATACATGACACTTCGCAAATCATATTATATCTTACCATGAAACATAGAAATGAGATGCGATATCGCGTTTTATGAAGCATTAGAACTCTATTGCTACGATAGGTAGACATCTGTAAACGCTATTTCCTTACAAGGAAGTGTCGCATTTACATTCATTTGAATCGTAGACGAGGAATGCATAACACTTCGCAATGAATATTATATCTTATCATGAAACATAGATATGAGATGCAATATCTCGTTTTAAGAAGCATTTGAACTCTATTGCTCCGATACGTAGACATCTGCAAACGCTATTTCCTTGCAAGGAAGTGTCGCATTTACATTCATTTGAAGTGTAGACGAGGAATACATGACACTTCGCAAATCATATTATATCTTACCATGAAACATAGAAATGAGATGCGATATCGCGTTTTAAGAAGCATTAGAACTCTATTGCTACGATAGCTAGACATCTGCAAACGCTATTTCCTTACAAGGAAGTGTCGCATTCACATTCATTTGAAGTGTAGACGAGGAATACATAACACTTCGCAAATCATAATATATCTTACCATGAAACATAGGAATGAGATGCGTTATCGCCTTTTAAGAAGCATTAGAACACTATTGCTACGATAGGTAGACATTCGCAAACGCTATTTCATTGCAAGGAAGTGTCGCATTTACATTCATTTGAAGTGTAGACGAGGAATACATAACACTTCGCAAGTCATATTACATCTTACCATGAAACATAGAAATGAGATGCGATATCGCGTTTTAAGAATCATAAGAACTCTATTGCTACGATACGTAGACATCTGCAAACGCTATTTCCGTGCAAGGAATTGTCGCATTTACATTCATTTGAATCGTAGACGAGGAATGCATAACACTTCGCAATGAATATTATATCTTATCATGAAACATAGATATGAGATGCAATATCTCGTTTTAAGAAGCATTTGAACTCTATTGCTACGGTACGTAGACATCTGCAAACGCTATTTCCTTGCAAGGAAGTGTCGCATTTACATTCATTTGAATCGTAGACGAGGAATGCATAACACTTCGCAAATCATAATATATCTTACCATGAAACATAGGAATGAGATGCGATATCGCGTTTTAAGAAGCATTAGAACACTATTGCTACGGTAGGTAGACGTTTGCAAACGCTATTTCCTTACAAGGAAGTGTCGCATTTACATTCATTTGAAGTGTAGACGAGGAATACATGACACTTCGCAAATCATATTATATCTTACCATGAAACATAGAACTGAGATGCGATATCGCGTTTTAAGAAGCATTAGAACACTATTGCTACGATAGGTAGACATTTGCAAACGCTATTTCCTTGCAAAGAAATGTCGCATTTACATTCATTTGAAGTGCAGACGAGGAATACGTAACACTTCGCAAATCATATTATATCTTATCATGAAACATAGAAATGAGATGCGATATCGCGTTTTAAGAATCATAAGAACTCTGTTGCTACGGTACGTAGACATCTGCAAACGCTATTTCCTTACAAGGAAGTGTAGCATTTACATTCATTTGAAGTGTAGACGAGGAATACGTAACACTTCGCAAATCATATTATATCTTACCATGAAACATAGAAATGAGATGCGATATCGCGTTTTAAGAATCATAAGAACTCTGTTGCTACGGTACGTAGACATCTGCAAACGCTATTTCCTTGCAAGGAAGTGTCGCATTTACATTCATTTGAAGTGTAGGCGAGGAATACATAACACTTCGCAAATCATATTATATCTTACCATGAAACATAGAAATGAGATGCGATATCGCGTTTTAAGAAACATAAGAACACTATTGCTACGGTACGTAGTCATCTGCAAACGCTATTTCCTTGCATGGAAGTGTCGCATTTACATTCATTTGAAGTGTAGACGAGGAATACATGACACTTCGCAAATCATATTATATCTTACCATGAAACATAGAAATGAGATGCGATATCGCGTTTTAAGAAGCATTAGAAATCTATTGCTACGATACATAGACATCTGCAAACGCTATTTCCTTGCAAGGAAGTGTCGCATTTACATTCACTTGAAGTGTAGACGAGGAATACATAACACTTCGCAAATCATATTATACCTTACCATGAAACATAGAAATGAGATGCGATATCGCGTTTTAAGAGTCATAAGAACTCTATTGCTACGATACGTAGACATCTGCAAACGCTATTTCCTTGCATGGAAGTATCGCATTTATATGCATTTGAAGTGTAGACGAGGAATGCATAACACTTCGCAATGAATATTATATCTTACCATGAAACATAGAAATGAGATGCGATATCGCGTTTTAAGAAGCATTGGAAACCTATTGCTACGATACGTAGATATCTGCAAACGCTATTTCCTAGCGAGGAAGTGTCGCATTCACATTCATTTGAAGTGTAGACGAGGAATACATAACACTTCGCAAATCATATTGTATCTTACCATGAAACATAGAACTGAGATGCGATATCGCGTTTTAAGAAGCATTAGAACACTATTGCTACGATAGGTAGACATTTGCAAACGCTATTTCCTTGCAAAGAAGTGTCGCATTTACATTCATTTGAAGTGTAGACGAGGAAAACATAACACTTCGCAAATCATATTATATCTTACCATGAAACATAGAAATGAGATGCGATATCGCGTTTTAAGAAGCATTAGAACTCTATTGCTACGATAGGTAGACATCTGCAAACGCTATTTCCTTACAAGGAAGTGTCGCATTTACATTCATTTGAAGTGTAGACGAGGAATACATAACACTTCGCAAATCATATTATATCTTACCATGAAATATAGCGATGAGATGCGATATCGCGTTTTAAGAAGCATTAGAACACTATTGCTACAATAGGTAGACATTCGCAAACTCTATTTCCTTGCAAGCAAGTGTCGCATTTACATTCATTTGAAGTGTAGGCGAGGAATACATAACACTTCGCAAATCATATTATATCTTACCATGAAACATAGAAATGAGATGCGATATCGCGTTTTAAGAAACATAAGAACACTATTGCTACGGTACGTAGTCATCTGCAAACGCTATTTCCTTGCATGGAAGTGTCGCATTTACATTCATTTGAAGTGTAGACGAGGAATACATGACACTTCGCAAATCATATTATATCTTACCATGAAACATAGAAATGAGATGCGATATCGCGTTTTAAGAAGCATTAGAAATCTATTGCTACGATACATAGACATCTGCAAACGCTATTTCCTTGCAAGGAAGTGTCGCATTTACATTCACTTGAAGTGTAGACGAGGAATACATAACACTTCGCAAATCATATTATACCTTACCATGAAACATAGAAATGAGATGCGATATCGCGTTTTAAGAGTCATAAGAACTCTATTGCTACGATACGTAGACATCTGCAAACGCTATTTCCTTGCATGGAAGTATCGCATTTATATGCATTTGAAGTGTAGACGAGGAATGCATAACACTTCGCAATGAATATTATATCTTACCATGAAACATAGAAATGAGATGCGATATCGCGTTTTAAGAAGCATTGGAAACCTATTGCTACGATACGTAGACATCTGCAAACGCTATTTCCTAGCGAGGAAGTGTCGCATTCACATTCATTTGAAGTGTAGACGAGGAATACATAACACTTCGCAAATCATATTATATCTTACCATGAAACATAGAAATGAGATGCGATATCGCGTTTTAAGAATCATAAGAACTCTATTGCTACGATAGGTAGACATCTGCAAACGCTATTTCCTTACAAGGAAGTGTCGCATTTACATTCATTTGAAGTGTAGACGAGGAAAACATAACACTTCGCAAATCATATTATATCCTACCATGAAACATAGAACTGAGATGCGATATCGCGTTTTAAGGAGCATTAGAACACTATTGCGACGATAGGTAGACATTTGCAAACGCTATTTCCTTGCAAGGGAGTGTCGCATTTACATTCATTTGAAGTGTAGACGAAGAATACATAACAATTCGCAAATCATAATATATCTTACCATGAAACATAGAAATGAGATGCGATATCGAGTTATAAGAAGCATTAGAACTCTATTGCTACGATAGGTAGACATCTGCAAACGCTATATCCTTACAAGGAAGTGTCGCATTTACATTCATTTGAAGTGTAGACGAGGAATACATAACACTTCGCAAATCATATTATATCTTGCCATGAAATATAGAGATGAGATGCGATATCGCGTTTTATGAAGCATTAGAAATCTGTTGCTACGGTACGTAGACATCTGCCAACGCTATTTCCTTGCAAGGAAGTGTCGCATTTACATTCATTTGAAGTGTAGACGAGGAATACATAACACTTCGCAAATCGTAATATATCTTACCATGAAACATAGAAATGAGATGCAATATCTCGTTTTAAGAAGCATTTGAACTCTATTGCTTCGATACGTAGACATCTGCAAACGCTATTTCCTTGCAAGGAAGTGTCGCATTTACATTCATTTGAAGTGTAGACGAGGAATACATAACACTTCGCAAATCATATTATATCTTACCATGAAACATAGAAATGAGATGCGATATCGCGTTTTAAGAAGCATTCGAACTCTATTGCTACGATAGGTAGACATCTGCAAACGCTATATCCTTACAAGGAAGTGTCGCATTTACATTCATTTGAAGTGTAGACGAGGAAAACATAACACTTCGCAAATCATATTATATCTTACCATGAAACATAGAAATGAGATGCGATATCGCGTTTTAAGAAGCATTAGAACTCTATTGCTACGATAGGTAGACATCTGCAAACGCTATTTCCTTACAAGGAAGTGTCGCATTTACTTTCATTTGAAGTGTAGACGAGCAATACATAACACTTCGCAAATCATATTATATCTTACCATGAAATATAGCGATGAGATGCGATATCGCGTTTTAAGAAGCATTAGAACACTATTGCTACAATAGGTAGACATTCGCAAACTCTATTTCCTTGCAAGCAAGTGTCGCATTTACATTCATTTGAAGTGTAGGCGAGGAATACATAACACTTCGCAAATCATATTATATCTTACCATGAAACATAGAAATGAGATGCGATATCGCGTTTTAAGAATCATAAGAACTCTATTGCTACGTTAGGTAGACATCTGCAAACGCTATTTCCTTACAAGGAAGTGTCGCATTTACATTCATTTGAAGTGTAGACGAGGAAAACATAACACTTCGCAAATCATATTATATCCTACCATGAAACATAGAACTGAGATGCGATATCGCGTTTTAAGAAGCATTAGAACACTATTGCGACGATAGGTAGACATTTGCAAACGCTATTTCCTTGCAAGGGAGTGTCGCATTTACATTCATTTGAAGTGTAGACGAAGAATACATAACAATTCGCAAATCATAATATATCTTACCATGAAACATAGAAATGAGATGCGATATCGAGTTATAAGAAGCATTAGAACTCTATTGCTACGATAGGTAGACATCTGCAAACGCTATATCCTTACAAGGAAGTGTCGCATTCACATTCATTTGAAGTGTAGACGAGGAATACATAACACTTCGCAAATCATATTATATCTTACCATGAAACATAGAAATGAGATGCGATATCGCGTTTTAAGAATCATAAGAACTCTATTGCTACGATAGGTAGACATCTGCAAACGCTATTTCCTTACAAGGAAGTGTCGCATTTACATTCATTTGAAGTGTAGACGAGGAAAACATAACACTTCGCAAATCATATTATATCCTACCATGAAACATAGAACTGAGATGCGATATCGCGTTTTAAGAAGCATTAGAACACTATTGCGACGATAGGTAGACATTTGCAAACGCTATTTCCTTGCAAGGGAGTGTCGCATTTACATTCATTTGAAGTGTAGACGAAGAATACATAACAATTCGCAAATCATAATATATCTTACCATGAAACATAGAAATGAGATGCGATATCGAGTTATAAGAAGCATTAGAACTCTATTGCTACGATAGGTAGACATCTGCAAACGCTATATCCTTACAAGGAAGTGTCGCATTTACATTCATTTGAAGTGTAGACGAGGAATACATAACACTTCGCAAATCATATTATATCTTGCCATGAAATATAGAGATGAGATGCGATATCGCGTTTTATGAAGCATTAGAACTCTATTGCTACGATAGGTAGACATCTGCAAACGCTATTTCCTTACAAGGAAGTGTCGCATTTCCATTCATTTGAATCGTAGACGAGGAATGCATAACACTTCGCAATGAATATTATATCTTATCATGAAACATAGATATGAGATGCAATATCTCGTTTTAAGAAGCATTTGAACTCTATTGCTTCGATACGTAGACATCTGCAAACGCTATTTCCTTGCAAGGAAGTGTCGCATTTACATTCATTTGAAGTGTAGACGAGGAATACATGACACTTCGCAAATCATATTATATCTTACCATGAAACATAGAAATGAGATGCGATATCGAGTTATAAGAAGCATTAGAACTCTATTGCTACGATAGGTAGACATCTGCAAACGCTATATCCTTACAAGGAAGTGTCGCATTTACATTAATTTGAAGTGTAGACGAGGAAAACATAACAATTCGCAAATCATATTATATCTTACCATGAAACATAGAAATGAGATGCGATATCGCGTTTTAAGAAGCATTCGAACTCTATTGCTACGATAGGTAGACATCTGCAAACGCTATATCCTTACAAGGAAGTGTCGCATTTACATTCATTTGAAGTGTAGACGAGGAATGCGTAACACTTCGCAAATCATATTATATCTTACCATGAAACATAGAAATGAGATGCGATATCGCGTTTTAAGAATCGTAAGAAATCTGTTGCTACGGTACGTAGACATCTGCCAACGCTATTTCCTTGCAAGGAAGTGTCGCATTTACATTCATTTGAAGTGTAGACGAGGAATACATAACACTTCGCAAATCGTAATATATCTTACCATGAAACATAGAAATGAGATGCAATATCTCGTTTTAAGAAGCATTTGAACTCTATTGCTTCGATACGTAGACATCTGCAAACGCTATTTCCTTGCAAGGAAGTGTCGCATTTACATTCATTTGAAGTGTAGACGAGGAATACATAACACTTCGCAAATCATATTATATCTTACCATGAAACATAGAAATGAGATGCGATATCGCGTTTTAAGAAGCATTCGAACTCTATTGCTACGATAGGTAGACATCTGCAAACGCTATATCCTTACAAGGAAGTGTCGCATTTACATTCATTTGAAGTGTAGACGAGGAAAACATAACACTTCGCAAATCATATTATATCTTACCATGAAACATAGAAATGAGATGCGATATCGCGTTTTAAGAAGCATTAGAACACTATTGCTACAATAGGTAGACATTCGCAAATTCTATTTCCTTGCAAGGAAGTGTCGCATTTACATTCATTTGAAGTGTAGGCGAGGAATACATAACACTTCGCAAATCATATTATATCTTACCATGAAACATAGAAATGAGATGCGATATCGCGTTTTAAGAATCATAAGAACTCTATTGCTACGATACGTAGACATCTGCAAACGCAATTTCCTTGCAAGGAAGTGTCGCAT
This sequence comes from Xylocopa sonorina, assembly GCF_050948175.1. Classification (NCBI taxonomy): domain Eukaryota; kingdom Metazoa; phylum Arthropoda; class Insecta; order Hymenoptera; family Apidae; genus Xylocopa; species Xylocopa sonorina. The sequence goes on along the minus strand of NC_135196.1, from coordinate 358,390 downwards.
TTACATTCATTTGAATCGTAGACGAGGAATGCATAACACTTCGCAAATCATAATATATCTTACCATGAAACATAGGAATGAGATGCGATATCGCGTTTTAAGAAGCATTAGAACACTATTGCTACGGTAGGTAGACGTTTGCAAACGCTATTTCCTTACAAGGAAGTGTCGCATTTACATTCATTTGAAGTGTAGACGAGGAAAACATAACACTTCGCAAATCATATTATATCTTACCATGAAACATAGAACTGAGATGCGATATCGCGTTTTAAGGAGCTTTGGAACACTATTGCGACGATAGGTAGACATTTGCAAACGCTATTTCCTTGCAAGGAAGTGTCGCATTTACATTCATTTGAAGTGTAGACGAGGAAAACATAACACTTCGCAAATCATATTATATCTTACCATGAAACATAGAAATGAGATGCGATATCGCGTTTTAAGAAGCATTAGAACTCTATTGCTACGAAAGGTAGACATCTGCAAACGCTATTTCCTTACAAGGAAGTGTCGCATTTACATTCATTTGAAGTGTAGACGAGGAATACATAACACTTCGCACATCATATTATATCTTACCATGAAATATAGCGATGAGATGCGATATCGCGTTTTAAGAAGCATTAGAACACTATTGCTACAATAGGTAGACTTTCGCAAACTCTATTTCCTTGCAAGGAAGTGTCGCATTTACATTCATTTGAAGTGTAGGCGAGGAATACATAACACTTCGCAAATCATACTATATCTTACCATGAAACATAGAAATGAGATGCGATATCGCGTTTTAAGAATCATAAGAACTCTATTGCTACGATACGTAGACATCTGCAAACGCAATTTCCTTGCAAGGAAGTGACGCATTTACATTCATTTGAATCGTAGACGAGGAATGCATAACACTTCGCAAATCATAATATATCTTACCATGAAACATAGGAATGAGATGCGATATCGCGTTTTAAGAAGCATTAGAACACTATTGCTACGGTAGGTAGACGTTTGCAAACGCTATTTCCTTACAAGGAAGTGTCGCATTTACATTCATTTGAAGTGTAGACGAGGAAAACATAACACTTCGCAAATCATATTATATCTTACCATGAAACATAGAAATGAGATGCGATATCGCGTTTTAAGAAAGATAAGAACACTATTGCTACGGTACGTAGTCATCTGCAAACGCTATTTCCTTGCATGGAAGTGTCGCATTTACATTCATTTGAAGTGTAGACGAGGAAAACATAACACTTCGCAAATCATATTATATCTTACCATGAAACATAGAACTGAGATGCGATATCGCGTTTTAAGGAGCATTAGAACACTATTGCGACGATAGGTAGACATTTGCAAACGCTATTTCCTTGCAAGGGAGTGTCGCATTTACATTCATTTGAAGTGTAGACGAAGAATACATAACACTTCGCAAATCATAATATATCTTACCATGAAACATAGAAATGAGATGCAATATCTCGTCTTAGGAAGCATTTGAACTCTATTGCTTCGATACGTAGACATCTGCAAACGCTATTTCCTTGCAAGGAAGTGTCGCATTTACATTCGTTTGAAGTGTAGACGAGGAATACATAACACTTCGCAAATCATATTATATCTTACCATGAAACATAGAAATGAGATGCGATATCGCGTTTTAAGAATCATAAGAACTCTATTGCTACGATACGTAGACATCTGCAAACGCAATTTCCTTGCAAGGAAGTGTCGCATTTACATTCATTTGAATCGTAGACGAGGAATGCATAACACTTCGCAAATCATAATATATCTTACCATGAAACATAGGAATGAGATGCGATATCGCGTTTTAAGAAGCATTAGAACACTATTGCTACGGTAGGTAGACGTTTGCAAACGCTATTTCCTTACAAGGAAGTGTCGCATTTACATTCATTTGAAGTGTAGACGAGGAAAACATAACACTTCGCAAATCATATTATATCTTACCATGAAACATAGAACTGAGATGCGATATCGCGTTTTAAGGAGCTTTGGAACACTATTGCGACGATAGGTAGACATTTGCAAACGCTATTTCCTTGCAAGGAAGTGTCGCATTTACATTCATTTGAAGTGTAGACGAGGAAAACATAGCACTTCGCAAATCATATTATATCTTACCATGAAACATAGAAATGAGATGCGATATCGCGTTTTAAGAAGCATTAGAAATCTATTGCTACGATACATAGACATCTGCAAACGCTATTTCCTTGCAAGGAAGTGTCGCATTTACATTCACTTGAAGTGTAGACGAGGAATACATAACACTTCGCAAATCATATTATACCTTACCATGAAACATAGAAATGAGATGCGATATCGCGTTTTAAGAGTCATAAGAACTCTATTGCTACGATACGTAGACATCTGCAAACGCTATTTCCTTGCATGGAAGTATCGCATTTATATGCATTTGAAGTGTAGACGAGGAATGCATAGCACTTCGCAATGAATATTATATCTTACCATGAAACATAGAAATGAGATGCGATATCGCGTTTTAAGAAGCATTGGAAACCTATTGCTACGATACGTAGACATCTGCAAACGCTATTTCCTAGCGAGGAAGTGTCGCATTCACATTCATTTGAAGTGTAGACGAGGAATACATAACACTTCGCAAATCATATTATATCTTACCATGAAACATAGAAATGAGATGCGATATCGCGTTTTAAGAATCATAAGAACTCTATTGCTACGATAGGTAGACATCTGCAAACGCTATTTCCTTACAAGGAAGTGTCGCATTTACATTCATTTGAAGTGCAGACGAGGAAAACATAACACTTCGCAAATCATATTATATCTTACCATGAAACATAGAACTGAGATGCGATATCGCGTTTTAAGGAGCATTAGAACACTATTGCGACGATAGGTAGACATTTGCAAACGCTATTTCCTTGCAAGGGAGTGTCGCATTTACATTCATTTGAAGTGTAGACGAAGAATACATAATAATTCGCAAATCATAACATATCTTACCATGAAACATAGAAATGAGATGCAATATCTCGTCTTAAGTAGCATTTGAACTCTATTGCTTCGATACGTAGACATCTGCAAACGCTATTTCCTTGCAAGGAAGTGTCGCATTTACATTCGATTGAAGTGTAGACGAGGAATACATAACACTTCGCAAATCATATTATATCTTACCATGAAATATAGCGATGAGATGCGATATCGCGTTTTAAGAAGCATTAGAACACTATTGCTACAATAGGTAGACATTCGCAAACTCTATTTCCTTGCAAGGAAGTGTCGCATTTACATTCATTTGAAGTGTAGGCGAGGAATACATAACACTTCGCAAATCATATTATATCTTACCATGAAACATAGAAATGAGATGCGATATCGCGTTTTAAGAATCATAAGAACTCTATTGCTACGATACGTAGACATCTGCAAACGCAATTTCCTTGCAAGGAAGTGTCGCATTTACATTCATTTGAATCGTAGACGAGGAATGCATAACACTTCGCAAATCATAATATATCTTACCATGAAACATAGGAATGAGATGCGATATCGCGTTTTAAGAAGCATTAGAACACTATTGCTACGGTAGGTAGACGTTTGCAAACGCTATTTCCTTACAAGGAAGTGTCGCATTTACATTCATTTGAAGTGTAGACGAGGAAAACATAACACTTCGCAAATGATATTATATCTTACCATGAAACATAGAACTGAGATGCGATATCGCGTTTTAAGAAGCATTAGAAATCTATTGCTACGATACATAGACATCTGCAAACGCTATTTCCTTGCAAGGAAGTGTCGCATTTACATTCACTTGAAGTGTAGACGAGGAATACATAACACTTCGCAAATCATATTATACCTTACCATGAAACATAGAAATGAGATGCGATATCGCGTTTTAAGAGTCATAAGAACTCTATTGCTACGATACGTAGACATCTGCAAACGCTATTTCCTTGCATGGAAGTATCGCATTTATATGCATTTGAAGTGTAGACGAGGAATGCATAACACTTCGCAATGAATATTATATCTTACCATGAAACATAGAAATGAGATGCGATATCGCGTTTTAAGAAGCATTGGAAACCTATTGCTACGATACGTAGACATCTGCAGACGCTATTTCCTAGCGAGGAAGTGTCGCATTCACATTCATTTGAAGTGTAGACGAGGAATACATTACACTTCGCAAATCATATTATATCTTACCATGAAACATAGAAATGAGATGCGATATCGCGTTTTAAGAATTATAAGAACTCTATTGCTACTATAGGTAGACATCTGCAAACGCTATTTCCTTACAAGGAAGTGTCGCATTTACACTCATTTGAAGTGTAGACGAGGAAAACATAACACTTCGCAAATCATATTATATCTTACCATGAAACATAGAACTGAGATGCGATATCGCGTTTTAAGGAGCATTAGAACACTATTGCGACGATAGGTAGACATTTGCAAACGCTATTTCCTTGCAAGGGAGTGTCGCATTTACATTCATTTGAAGTGTAGACGAAGAATACATAACACTTCGCAAATCATAATATATCTTACCATGAAACATAGAGATGGGATGCAATATCTCGTCTTAAGTAGCATTTGAACTCTATTGCTTCGATACGTAGACATCTGCAAACGCTATTTCCTTGCAAGGAAGTGTCGCATTTACATTCGTTTGAAGTGTAGACGAGGAATACATAACACTTCGCAAATCATATTATATCTTACCATGAAATATAGCGATGAGATGCGATATCGCGTTTTAAGAAGCATTAGAACACTATTGCTACAATAGGTAGACATTCGCAAACGCTATTTCCTTGCAAGGAAGTGTCGCATTTACATTCATTTGAAGTGTAGGCGAGGAATACATAACACTTCGCAAATCATACTATATCTTACCATGAAACATAGAAATGAGATGCGATATCGCGTTTTAAGAATCATAAGAACTCTATTGCTACGATACGTGGACATCTGCAAACGCAATTTCCTTGCAAGGAAGTGTCGCATTTACATTCATTTGAATCGTAGACGAGGAATGCATAACACTTCGCAAATCATAATATATCTTACCATGAAACATAGGAATGAGATGCGATATCGCGTTTTAAGAAGCATTAGAACACTATTGCTACGGTAGGTAGACGTTTGCAAACGCTATTTCCTTACAAGGAAGTGTCGCATTTACATTCATTTGAAGTGTAGACGAGGAAAACATAACACTTCGCAAATGATATTATATCTTACCATGAAACATAGAACTGAGATGCGATATCGCGTTTTAAGAAGCATTAGAAATCTATTGCTACGATACATAGACATCTGCAAACGCTATTTCCTTGCAAGGAAGTGTCGCATTTACATTCACTTGAAGTGTAGACGAGGAATACATAACACTTCGCAAATCATATTATACCTTACCATGAAACATAGAAATGAGATGCGATATCGCGTTTTAAGAGTCATAAGAACTCTATTGCTACGATACGTAGACATCTGCAAACGCTATTTCCTTGCATGGAAGTATCGCATTTATATGCATTTGAAGTGTAGACGAGGAATGCATAACACTTCGCAATGAATATTATATCTTACCATGAAACATAGAAATGAGATGCGATATCGCGTTTTAAGAAGCATTGGAAACCTATTGCTACGATACGTAGACATCTGCAGACGCTATTTCCTAGCGAGGAAGTGTCGCATTCACATTCATTTGAAGTGTAGACGAGGAATACATTACACTTCGCAAATCATATTATATCTTACCATGAAACATAGAAATGAGATGCGATATCGCGTTTTAAGAATCATAAGAACTCTATTGCTACGATAGGTAGACATCTGCAAACGCTATTTCCTTACAAGGAAGTGTCGCATTTACATTCATTTGAAGTGTAGACGAGGAAAACATAACACTTCGCAAATCATATTATATCTTACCATGAAACATAGAACTGAGATGCGATATCGCGTTTTAAGGAGCATTAGAACACTATTGCGACGATAGGTAGACATTTGCAAACGCTATTTCCTTGCAAGGGAGTGTCGCATTTACATTCATTTGAAGTGTAGACGAAGAATACATAACACTTCGCAAATCATAATATATCTTACCATGAAACATAGAAATGGGATGCAATATCTCGTCTTAAGTAGCATTTGAACTCTATTGCTTCGATACGTAGACATCTGCAAACGCTATTTCCTTGCAAGGAAGTGTCGCATTTACATTCGTTTGAAGTGTAGACGAGGAATACATAACACTTCGCAAATCATATTATATCTTACCATGAAATATAGCGATGAGATGCGATATCGCGTTTTAAGAAGCATTAGAACACTATTGCTACAATAGGTAGACATTCGCAAACGCTATTTCCTTGCAAGGAAGTGTCGCATTTACATTCATTTGAAGTGTAGGCGAGGAATACATAACACTTCGCAAATCATACTATATCTTACCATGAAACATAGAAATGAGATGCGATATCGCGTTTTAAGAATCATAAGAACTCTATTGCTACGATACGTGGACATCTGCAAACGCAATTTCCTTGCAAGGAAGTGTCGCATTTACATTCATTTGAATCGTAGACGAGGAATGCATAACACTTCGCAAATCATAATATATCTTACCATGAAACATAGGAATGAGATGCGATATCGCGTTTTAAGAAGCATTAGAACACTATTGCTACGGTAGGTAGACGTTTGCAAACGCTATTTCCTTACAAGGAAGTGTCGCATTTACATTCATTTGAAGTGTAGACGAGGAAAACATAACACTTCGCAAATGATATTATATCTTACCATGAAACATAGAACTGAGATGCGATATCGCGTTTTAAGAAGCATTAGAAATCTATTGCTACGATACATAGACATCTGCAAACGCTATTTCCTTGCAAGGAAGTGTCGCATTTACATTCACTTGAAGTGTAGACGAGGAATACATAACACTTCGCAAATCATATTATACCTTACCATGAAACATAGAAATGAGATGCGATATCGCGTTTTAAGAGTCATAAGAACTCTATTGCTACGATACGTAGACATCTGCAAACGCTATTTCCTTGCATGGAAGTATCGCATTTATATGCATTTGAAGTGTAGACGAGGAATGCATAACACTTCGCGATGAATATTATATCTTACCATGAAACATAGAAATGAGATGCGATATCGCGTTTTAAGAAGCATTGGAAACCTATTGCTACGATACGTAGACATCTGCAGACGCTATTTCCTAGCGAGGAAGTGTCGCATTCACATTCATTTGAAGTGTAGACGAGGAATACATTACACTTCGCAAATCATATTATATCTTACCATGAAACATAGAAATGAGATGCGATATCGCGTTTTAAGAATCATAAGAACTCTATTGCTACGATAGGTAGACATCTGCAAACGCTATTTCCTTACAAGGAAGTGTCGCATTTACATTCATTTGAAGTGTAGACGAGGAAAACATAACACTTCGCAAATCATATTATATCTTACCATGAAACATAGAACTGAGATGCGATATCGCGTTTTAAGGAGCATTAGAACACTATTGCGACGATAGGTAGACATTTGCAAACGCTATTTCCTTGCAAGGGAGTGTCGCATTTACATTCATTTGAAGTGTAGACGAAGAATACATAACAATTCGCAAATCATAATATATCTTACCATGAAACATAGAAATGGGATGCAATATCTCGTCTTAAGTAGCATTTGAACTCTATTGCTTCGATACGTAGACATCTGCAAACGCTATTTCCTTGCAAGGAAGTGTCGCATTTACATTCGTTTGAAGTGTAGACGAGGAATACATAACACTTCGCAAATCATATTATATCTTACCATGAAATATAGCGATGAGATGCGATATCGCGTTTTAAGAAGCATTAGAACACTATTGCTACAATAGGTAGACATTCGCAAACGCTATTTCCTTGCAAGGAAGTGTCGCATTTACATTCATTTGAAGTGTAGGCGAGGAATACATAACACTTCGCAAATCATACTATATCTTACCATGAAACATAGAAATGAGATGCGATATCGCGTTTTAAGAATCATAAGAACTCTATTGCTACGATACGTGGACATCTGCAAACGCAATTTCCTTGCAAGGAAGTGTCGCATTTACATTCATTTGAATCGTAGACGAGGAATGCATAACACTTCGCAAATCATAATATATCTTACCATGAAACATAGGAATGAGATGCGATATCGCGTTTTAAGAAGCATTAGAACACTATTGCTACGGTAGGTAGACGTTTGCAAACGCTATTTCCTTACAAGGAAGTGTCGCATTTACATTCATTTGAAGTGTAGACGAGGAAAACATAACACTTCGCAAATCATATTATATCTTACCATGAAACATTGAAATGAGATGCGATATCGCGTTTTAGGAATCATAAGAATTCCATTGCTACGATACGTAGACATCTGCAAACGCAATTTCCCTGCATGGAAGTTTCGCATTTACATGCATTTGAAGTGTAGACGAGTAATACATGACACTTCGCAAATCATATTATATCTTACCATGGAACATAGAAATGAGATGCGATATTGCGTTTTAAGAAGCATTAGAACTCTATTGCTACGATAGGTAGACATCTGCAAACGCTATTTCCTTACAAGGAAGTGTCGCATTTACATTCATTTGTAGTGTAGACGAGGAAAACATAACACTTCGCAAATCATATTATATCTTACCATGAAACATAGAACTGAGATGCGATATCGCGTTTTAAGAAGCACTAGAACACTATTGCTACGATAGGTAGACATTTGCAAACGCTATTTCCTTGCAAAGAAGTGTCGCATTTACATTCATTTGAAGTGTAGACGCGGAATACATAACACTTCGCAAATCATATTATATCTTACCATGAAACATAGAAATGAGATGCGATATCGCGTTTTAAGAAACATAAGAACACTATTGCTACGATACGTAGACATCCGCAAACGCTATTTACTTGCATGGAAGTGTCGCATTTACATTCATTTGAAGTGTAGACGAGGAAAACATAACACTTCGCAAATCATATTATATCTTACCATGAAACATAGAAATGAGATGCGATATCGCGTTTTAAGAGTCATAAGAACTCTATTGCTACGATACGTAGACATCTGCAAACGCTATTTCCTTGCATGGAAGTATCGCATTTATATGCATTTGAAGTGTAGACGAGGAATGCATAACACTTCGCAATGAACATTATATCTTACCATGAAACATAGAAATGAGATGCGATATCGCGTTTTAAGAAGCATTGGAAACCTATTGCTACGATACGTAGACATCTGCAGACGCTATTTCCTAGCGAGGAAGTGTCGCATTCACATTCATTTGAAGTGTAGACGAGGAATACATTACACTTCGCAAATCATATTATATCTTACCATGAAACATAGAAATGAGATGCGATATCGCGTTTTAAGAATCATAAGAACTCTATTGCTACTATAGGTAGACATCTGCAAACGCTATTTCCTTACAAGGAAGTGTCGCATTTACATTCATTTGAAGTGTAGACGAGGAAAACATAACACTTCGCAAATCATATTATATCTTACCATGAAACATAGAACTGAGATGCGATATCGCGTTTTAAGGAGCATTAGAACACTATTGCGACGATAGGTAGACATTTGCAAACGCTATTTCCTTGCAAGGGAGTGTCGCATTTACATTCATTTGAAGTGTAGACGAAGAATACATAACACTTCGCAAATCATAATATATCTTACCATGAAACATAGAAATGGGATGCAATATCTCGTCTTAAGTAGCATTTGAACTCTATTGCTTCGATACGTAGACATCTGCAAACGCTATTTCCTTGCAAGGAAGTGTCGCATTTACATTCGTTTGAAGTGTAGACGAGGAATACATAACACTTCGCAAATCATATTATATCTTACCATGAAATATAGCGATGAGATGCGATATCGCGTTTTAAGAAGCATTAGAACTCTATTGCTACGATAGGTAGACATCTGCAAACGCTATTTCCTTACAAGGAAGTGTCGCATTTACATTCATTTGAAGTGTAGACGAGGAATACATAACACTTCGCAAATCATATTATATCTTACCATGAAATATAGCGATGAGATGCGATATCGCGTTTTAAGAAGCATTAGAACACTATTGCTACAATAGGTAGACATTCGCAAACTCTATTTCCTTGCAAGGAAGTGTCGCATTTACATTCATTTGAAGTGTAGGCGAGGAATACATAACACTTCGCAAATCATACTATATCTTACCATGAAACATAGAAATGAGATGCGATATCGCGTTTTAAGAATCATAAGAACTCTATTGCTACGATACGTGGACATCTGCAAACGCAATTTCCTTGCAAGGAAGTGTCGCATTTACATTCATTTGAATCGTAGACGAGGAATGCATAACACTTCGCAAATCATAATATATCTTACCATGAAACATAGGAATGAGATGCGATATCGCGTTTTAAGAAGCATTAGAACACTATTGCTACGGTAGGTAGACGTTTGCAAACGCTATTTCCTTACAAGGAAGTGTCGCATTTACATTCATTTGAAGTGTAGACGAGGAAAACATAACACTTCGCAAATGATATTATATCTTACCATGAAACATAGAACTGAGATGCGATATCGCGTTTTAAGAAGCATTAGAAATCTATTGCTACGATACATAGACATCTGCAAACGCTATTTCCTTGCAAGGAAGTGTCGCATTTACATTCACTTGAAGTGTAGACGAGGAATACATAACACTTCGCAAATCATATTATACCTTACCATGAAACATAGAAATGAGATGCGATATCGCGTTTTAAGAGTCATAAGAACTCTATTGCTACGATACGTAGACATCTGCAAACGCTATTTCCTTGCATGGAAGTATCGCATTTATATGCATTTGAAGTGTAGACGAGGAATGCATAACACTTCGCGATGAATATTATATCTTACCATGAAACATAGAAATGAGATGCGATATCGCGTTTTAAGAAGCATTGGAAACCTATTGCTACGATACGTAGACATCTGCAGACGCTATTTCCTAGCGAGGAAGTGTCGCATTCACATTCATTTGAAGTGTAGACGAGGAATACATTACACTTCGCAAATCATATTATATCTTACCATGAAACATAGAAATGAGATGCGATATCGCGTTTTAAGAATCATAAGAACTCTATTGCTACGATAGGTAGACATCTGCAAACGCTATTTCCTTACAAGGAAGTGTCGCATTTACATTCATTTGAAGTGTAGACGAGGAAAACATAACACTTCGCAAATCATATTATATCTTACCATGAAACATAGAACTGAGATGCGATATCGCGTTTTAAGGAGCATTAGAACACTATTGCGACGATAGGTAGACATTTGCAAACGCTATTTCCTTGCAAGGGAGTGTCGCATTTACATTCATTTGAAGTGTAGACGAAGAATACATAACAATTCGCAAATCATAATATATCTTACCATGAAACATAGAAATGGGATGCAATATCTCGTCTTAAGTAGCATTTGAACTCTATTGCTTCGATACGTAGACATCTGCAAACGCTATTTCCTTGCAAGGAAGTGTCGCATTTACATTCGTTTGAAGTGTAGACGAGGAATACATAACACTTCGCAAATCATATTATATCTTACCATGAAATATAGCGATGAGATGCGATATCGCGTTTTAAGAAGCATTAGAACACTATTGCTACAATAGGTAGACATTCGCAAACGCTATTTCCTTGCAAGGAAGTGTCGCATTTACATTCATTTGAAGTGTAGGCGAGGAATACATAACACTTCGCAAATCATACTATATCTTACCATGAAACATAGAAATGAGATGCGATATCGCGTTTTAAGAATCATAAGAACTCTATTGCTACGATACGTGGACATCTGCAAACGCAATTTCCTTGCAAGGAAGTGTCGCATTTACATTCATTTGAATCGTAGACGAGGAATGCATAACACTTCGCAAATCATAATATATCTTACCATGAAACATAGGAATGAGATGCGATATCGCGTTTTAAGAAGCATTAGAACACTATTGCTACGGTAGGTAGACGTTTGCAAACGCTATTTCCTTACAAGGAAGTGTCGCATTTACATTCATTTGAAGTGTAGACGAGGAAAACATAACACTTCGCAAATCATATTATATCTTACCATGAAACATTGAAATGAGATGCGATATCGCGTTTTAGGAATCATAAGAATTCCATTGCTACGATACGTAGACATCTGCAAACGCAATTTCCCTGCATGGAAGTTTCGCATTTACATGCATTTGAAGTGTAGACGAGTAATACATGACACTTCGCAAATCATATTATATCTTACCATGGAACATAGAAATGAGATGCGATATTGCGTTTTAAGAAGCATTAGAACTCTATTGCTACGATAGGTAGACATCTGCAAACGCTATTTCCTTACAAGGAAGTGTCGCATTTACATTCATTTGTAGTGTAGACGAGGAAAACATAACACTTCGCAAATCATATTATATCTTACCATGAAACATAGAACTGAGATGCGATATCGCGTTTTAAGAAGCACTAGAACACTATTGCTACGATAGGTAGACATTTGCAAACGCTATTTCCTTGCAAAGAAGTGTCGCATTTACATTCATTTGAAGTGTAGACGCGGAATACATAACACTTCGCAAATCATATTATATCTTACCATGAAACATAGAAATGAGATGCGATATCGCGTTTTAAGAAACATAAGAACACTATTGCTACGATACGTAGACATCCGCTAACGCTATTTACTTGCATGGAAGTGTCGCATTTACATTCATTTGAAGTGTAGACGAGGAAAACATAACACTTCGCAAATCATATTATATCTTACCATGAAACATAGAACTGAGATGCGATATCGCGTTTTAAGGAGCATTAGAACACTATTGCGACGATAGGTAGACATTTGCAAACGCTATTTCCTTGCAAGGGAGTGTCGCATTTACATTCATTTGAAGTGTAGACGAAGAATACATAACAATTCGCAAATCATAATATATCTTACCATGAAACATAGAAATGGGATGCAATATCTCGTCTTAAGTAGCATTTGAACTCTATTGCTTCGATACGTAGACATCTGCAAACGCTATTTCCTTGCAAGGAAGTGTCGCATTTACATTCGTTTGAAGTGTAGACGAGGAATACATAACACTTCGCAAATCATATTATATCTTACCATGAAATATAGCGATGAGATGCGATATCGCGTTTTAAGAAGCATTAGAACACTATTGCTACAATAGGTAGACATTCGCAAACGCTATTTCCTTGCAAGGAAGTGTCGCATTTACATTCATTTGAAGTGTAGGCGAGGAATACATAACACTTCGCAAATCATACTATATCTTACCATGAAACATAGAAATGAGATGCGATATCGCGTTTTAAGAATCATAAGAACTCTATTGCTACGATACGTGGACATCTGCAAACGCAATTTCCTTGCAAGGAAGTGTCGCATTTACATTCATTTGAATCGTAGACGAGGAATGCATAACACTTCGCAAATCATAATATATCTTACCATGAAACATAGGAATGAGATGCGATATCGCGTTTTAAGAAGCATTAGAACACTATTGCTACGGTAGGTAGACGTTTGCAAACGCTATTTCCTTACAAGAAAGTGTCGCATTTACATTCATTTGAAGTGTAGACGAGGAAAACATAACACTTCGCAAATCATATTATATCTTACCATGAAACATTGAAATGAGATGCGATATCGCGTTTTAAGAAGCACTAGAACACTATTGCTACGATAGGTAGACATTTGCAAACGCTATTTCCTTGCAAAGAAGTGTCGCATTTACATTCATTTGAAGTGTAGACGCGGAATACATAACACTTCGCAAATCATATTATATCTTACCATGAAACATAGAAATGAGATGCGATATCGCGTTTTAAGAAACATAAGAACACTATTGCTACGATACGTAGACATCCGCAAACGCTATTTACTTGCATGGAAGTGTCGCATTTACATTCATTTGAAGTGTAGACGAGGAATACATGACACTTCGCAAATCATATTATATCTTACCATGAAACATAGAAATGAGATGCGATATCGCGTTTTAAGAGTCATAAGAACTCTATTGCCACGATACGTAGACATCTGAAAACGATATTTCCTTGCAAGGAAGTGTTTCATTTACATTCATTTGAAGTGTAGACGAGGAATACATAACACTTCGCAAATCATATTATATCTTACCATGAAACATAGAAATGAGATGCGATGTCGCGTTTTAAGAAGCATTGGAAATCTATTGCTACGATACGAAGACATCTGCAAACGCTATTTCCTAGCGAGGAAGTGTCGCATTAACATTCATTTGAAGTGTAGACGAGGAATACATAACACTTCGCAAATCATATTATATCTTACCATGAAACATAGAAATGAGATGCGATATCGCGTTTTAAGAATCATAAGAACTCTATTGCTACGATACGTAGACATCTGCAAACGCTATTTCCTTGCATGGAAGTTTCGCATTTATATGCATTTGAAGTGTAGACGAGGAATGCATAACACTTCGCAATGAATATTATATCTTACCATGAAACATAGAAATGAGATGCGATATCGCGTTTGAAGAAGCATTAGAACTCTATTGCTACGATACCTGAACATCTGCAGACGCTATTTCCTATCAGGGAAGTATGGCATTTTCATTCATTTGAAGTGTAGGCGAGGAATACATGACACTTCGCAAATCATATTATATCTTACCATGAAACATAGAAATGAGATGCGATATCGCGTTTTAAGAAGCATTGGAAATCCATTGCTACGATACGTAGACATCTGCAAACGCTATTTCCTAGCGAGGAAGTATTGCATTTTCATTCATTTGAAGTGTAGACGAGGAATACATGACACTTCGCAAATCATATTATATCTTACCATGAAACATAGAAATGAGATGCGATATCGCGTTTTAAGAAGCATTGGAAATCTATTGCTACGATACGTAGACATCTGCAAACGCTATTTCCTAGCGAGGAAGTGTCGCATTCACATTCATTTGAAGTGTAGACGAGGAGTACGTAACACTTCGCAAATCATATTATATCTTACCATGAAACATAGAACTGAGATGCGATATCGCGTTTTAAGAAGCATTAGAACAATATTGCTACGATAGGTAGACATTTGCAAACGCTATATCCTTACAAGGAAGTGTCGCATTTACATTCATTTGAAGTGTAGACGAGGAAAACATAACACTTCGCAAATCATATTATATCTTACCAGGAAACATAGAAATGAGATGCGATATCGCGTTATAAGAAGCATTAGAACTCTATTGCTACGATAGGTAGACATCTGCAAACGCTATTTCTTTACAAGGAAGTGTCGCATTTACATTCATTTGAAGTGTAGACGAGGAATGCATAACACTTCGCAATGAATATTATATCTTATCATGAAACATAGATATGAGATGCAATATCTCGTTTTAAGAAGCATTTGAACTCTATTGCTACGATACGTAGACATCTGCAAACGCAATTTCCTTGCAAGGAAGTGTCGCATTTACATTCATTTGAATCGTAGACGAGGAATGCATAACACTTCGCAAATCATAATATATCTTACCATGAAACATAGGAATGAGATGCGATATCGCGTTTTAAGAAGCATTAGAACACTATTGCTACGGTAGGTAGACGTTTGCAAACGCTATTTCCTTACAAGGAAGTGTCGCATTTACATTCATTTGAAGTGCAGACGAGGAAAACATAACACTTCGCAAATCATATTATATCTTACCATGAAACATAGAAATGAGATGCGATATCGCGTTTTAAGAAGCATTGGAAATCTATTGCTACGATACGAAGACATCTGCAAACGCTATTTCCTAGCGAGGAAGTGTCGCATTAACATTCACTTGAAGTGTAGACGAGGAATACATGACACTTCGCAAATCATATTATATCTTACCATGAAACATAGAAATGAGATGCGATATCGCGTTTTAAGAATCATAAGAACTCTATTGCTACGATACGTAGACATCTGCAAACGCTATTTCCTTGCAAGGAAGTGTCGCATTTACATTCATTTGAATCGTAGACGAGGAGTGCATAACACTTCGCAATGAATATTATATCTTATCATGAAACATAGATATGAGATGCAATATCTCGTTTTAGGAAGCATTTGAACTCTATTTCTTCGATACGTAGACATCTGCAAACGCTATTTCCTTGCAAGGAAGTGTCGCATTTACATTCACTTGAAGTGTAGACGAGGAATACATGACACTTCGCAAATCATATTATATCTTACCATGAAACATAGAAATGAGATGCGATATCGCGTTTTAAGGAGCATTAGAACACTATTGCGACGATAGGTAGACATGTGCAAACGCTATTTCCTTGCAAGGAAGTGTCGCATTTACATTCATTTGAAGTGTAGACGAAGAATACATAACACTTCGCAAATCATATTATATCTTACCATGAAATATAGAAATGAGGTGCGATATCGCGTTTTAAGAAGCATTAGAACTCTATTGCTACGATAGGTAGACGTTTGCAAACGCTATTTCCTTGCAAGGAAGTGTCGCATTTACATTCATTTGAAGTGTAGACGAGGAATACATAACACTTCGCAAATCATATTATATCTTACCATGAAACATTGAAATGTGATGCGATATCGCGTTTTAAGGAACATAAGAACACTATTGCTACGATACGTAGACATCTGCAAACGCTATTTCCTTGCAAGGAAGTGTCGCATTTACATTCATTTGAATCGTAGACGAGGAATGCATAACACTTCGCAATGAATATTATATCTTATCATGAAACATAGATATGAGATGCAATATCTCGTTTTAAGAAGCATTTGAACTCTATTGCTTCGATACGTAGACATCTGCAAACGCTATTTCCTTGCAAGGAAGTGTCGCATTTACATTCAATTGAAGTGTAGACGAGGAATACATGACACTTCGCAAATCATATTATATCTTACCATGAAACATAGAAATGAGATGCGATATCGCGTTTTAAGAAGCATTAGAACTCTATTGCTACGGTAGGTAGACATTTGCAAACGCTATTTCCTTGCAAAGAAGTGTCGCATTTACATTCATTTGAAGTGTAGACGCGGAATACATAACACTTCGCAAATCATATTATATCTTACCATGAAACATAGAAATGAGATGCGATATCGCGTTTTAAGAAACATAAGAACACTATTGCTACGATACGTAGACATCTGCAAACGCTATTTCCTTGCATGGAAGTGTCGCATTTACATTCATTTGAAGTGTAGACGAGGAATACATGACACTTCGCAAATCATATTATATCTTACCATGAAACATAGAAATGAGATGCGATATCGCGTTTTAAGAAGCATTAGAAATCTATTGCTACGATACATAGACATCTGCAAACGCTATTTCCTTGCAAGGAAGTGTCGCATTTACATTCACTTGAAGTGTAGACGAGGAATACATAACACTTCGCAAATCATATTATACCTTACCATGAAACATAGAAATGAGATGCGATATCGCGTTTTAAGAGTCATAAGAACTCTATTGCTACGATACGTAGACATCTGCAAACGCTATTTCCTTGCATGGAAGTATCGCATTTATATGCATTTGAAGTGTAGACGAGGAATGCATAACACTTCGCAATGAATATTATATCTTACCATGAAACATAGAAATGAGATGCGATATCGCGTTTTAAGAAGCATTGGAAACCTATTGCTACGATACGTAGACATCTGCAAACGCTATTTCCTAGCGAGGAAGTGTCGCATTCACATTCATTTGAAGTGTAGACGAGGAATACATAACACTTCGCAAATCATATTATATCTTACCATGAAACATAGAAATGAGATGCGATATCGCGTTTTAAGAATCATAAGAACTCTATTGCTACGATAGGTATACATCTGCAAACGCTATTTCCTTACAAGGAAGTGTCGCATTTACATTCATTTGTAGTGTAGACGAGGAAAACATAACACTTCGCAAATCATATTATATCATACCATGAAACATAGAACTGAGATGCGATATCGCGTTTTAAGAAGCACTAGAACACTATTGCTACGATAGGTAGACATTTGCAAACGCTATTTCCTTGCAAAGAAGTGTCGCATTTACATTCATTTGAAGTGTAGACGCGGAATACATAACACTTCGCAAATCATATTATATCTTACCATGAAACATAGAAATGAGATGCGATATCGCGTTTTAAGAAACATAAGAACACTATTGCTACGATACGTAGACATCTGCAAACGCTATTTCCTTGCATGGAAGTGTCGCACTTACATTCATTTGAAGTGTAGACGAGGAATACATGACACTTCGCAAATCATATTATATCTTACCATGAAACATAGAAATGAGATGCGATATCGCGTTTTAAGAGTCATAAGAACTCTATTGCCACGATACGTAGACATCTGCAAACGATATTTCCTAGCAAGGAAGTGTTTCATTTACATTCATTTGAAGTGTAGACGAGGAATACATAACACTTCGCAAATCATATTATATCTTACCATGAAACATAGAAATGATATGCGATATCGCGTTTTAGGAAGCATTGGAAATCTATTGCTACGATACGAAGACATCTGCAAACGCTATTTCCTAGCGAGGAAGTGTCGCATTAACATTCATTTGAAGTGTAGACGAGGAATACATAACACTTCGCAAATCATATTATGTCTTACCATGAAACATAGAAATGAGATGCGGTATCGCGTTTTAAGGAGCTTTGGAACACTATTGCGACGATAGGTAGACATTTGCAAACGCTATTTCCTTGCGAGGAAGTGTCGCATTTACATTCATTTGAAGTGTAGACGAAGAATACATAACACTTCGCAAATCATATTATATCTTACCATGAAATATAGAAATGAGATGCGATATCGCGTTTTAAGAAGCATTAGAACTCTATTGCTACGATAGGTAGACGCTTGCAAACGCTATTTCCTTGCAAGGAAGTGTCGCATTTACATTCATTTGAAGTGTAGACGAGGAATACATAACACTTCGCAAATCATATTATATCTTACCATGAAATATAGAAATGAGATGCGATATCGCGTTTTAAGAAGCATTAGAAATCTATTGCTACGGTACGTAGACATCTGCAAACGCTATTTCCTTGCACGGAAGTATCGCATTTATATGCATTTGAAGTGTAGACGAGGAATGCATAACACTTCGCAATGAATATTATATCTTACCATGAAACATAGAAATGAGATGCGATATCGCGTTTTAAGAAGCATTAGAACTCTATTGCTACGATACCTGGACATCTGCAGACGCTATTTCCTATCAGGGAAGTATGGCATTTTCATTCATTTGAAGTGTAGGCGAGGAATACATGACACTTCGCAAATCATATTATATCTTACCATGAAACATAGAAATGAGATGCGATATCGCGTTTTAAGAAGCATTGGAAATCTATTGCTACGATACGTAGACATCTGCAAACGCTATTTCCTAGCGAGGAAGTATTGCATTTTGATTCATTTGAAGTGTAGACGAGGAATACATGACACTTCGCAAATCATATTATATCTTACCATGAAACATAGAACTGAGATGCGATATCGCGTTTTAAGAATCATAAGAACTCTATTGCTAGGATAGGTAGACATCTGCAAACGCTATTTCCTTACAAGGAAGTGTCGCATTTACATTCAATTGAAGTGTAGACGAGGAATACATGACACTTCGCAAATCATATTATATCTTACCATGAAACATAGAAATGAGATGCGATATCGCGTTTTAAGAAGCATTAGAACTCTATTGCTACGGTAGGTAGACATTTGCAAACGCTATTTCCTTGCAAAGAAGTGTCGCATTTACATTCATTTGAAGTGTAGACGCGGAATACATAACACTTCGCAAATCATATTATATCTTACCATGAAACATAGAAATGAGATGCGATATCGCGTTTTAGGAAACATAAGAACACTATTGCTACGATACGTAGACATCTGCAAACGCTATTTCCTTGCATGGAAGTGTCGCACTTACATTCATTTGAAGTGTAGACGAGGAATACATGACACTTCGCAAATCATATTATATCTTACCATGAAACATAGAAATGAGATGCGATATCGCGTTTTAAGAAGCATTAGAAATCTATTGCTACGATACATAGACATCTGCAAACGCTATTTCCTTGCAAGGAAGTGTCGCATTTACATTCACTTGAAGTGTAGACGAGGAATACATAACACTTCGCAAATCATATTATACCTTACCATGAAACATAGAAATGAGATGCGATATCGCGTTTTAAGAGTCATAAGAACTCTATTGCCACGATACGTAGACATCTGCAAACGATATTTCCTTGCAAGGAAGTGTTTCATTTACATTCATTTGAAGTGTAGACGAGGAATACATAACACTTCGCAAATCATATTATATCTTACCATGAAATATAGAAATGAGATGCGATATCGCGTTTTAAGAAGCATTAGAACTCTATTGCTACGGTAGGTAGACGTTTGCAAACGCTATTTCCCTGCAAGGAAGTGTCGCATTTACATTCATTTGAAGTGTAGACGAGGAATACATGACACTTCGCAAATCATATTATATCTTACCATGAAACATAGAAATGAGATGCGATATCGCGTTTTAAGAATCATAAGAACTCTATTGCTACGGTACGTAGACATCTGCAAACGCTATTTCCTTGCATGGAAGTACCGCATTTATATGCATTTGAAGTGTAGACGAGGAATGCATAACACTTCGCAATGAATATTATATCTTACCATGAAACATAGAAATGAGATGCGATATCGCGTTTTAAGAAGCATTAGAACTCTATTGCTACGATACCTGGACATCTGCAGACGCTATTTCCTATCAGGGAAGTATGGCATTTTCATTCATTTGAAGTGTAGGCGAGGAATACATGACACTTCGCAAATCATATTATATCTTACCATGAAACATAGAAATGAGATGCGATATCGCGTTTTAAGAAGCATTGGAAATCTATTGCTACGATACGTAGACATCTGCAAACGCTATTTCCTAGCGAGGAAGTATTGCATTTTGATTCATTTGAAGTGTAGACGAGGAATACATGACACTTCGCAAATCATATTATATCTTACCATGAAACATAGAACTGAGATGCTATATCGCGTTTTAAGAATCATAAGAACTCTATTGCTACGATAGGTAGACATCTGCAAACGCTATTTCCTTACAAGGAAGTGTCGCATTTACATTCATTTGAAGTGTAGACGAGGAAAACATAACGCTTCGCAAATCATATTATATCTTACCATGAAACATAGAACTGAGATGCGATATCGCGTTTTAAGAAACATAAGAACACTATTGCTACGATACGTAGACATCTGCAAACGCTATTTCCTTGCAAGGAAGTGTCGCATTTACATTCATTTGAATCGTAGACGAGGAATGCATAACACTTCGCAATGAATATTATATCTTATCATGAAACATAGATATGAGATGCAATACCTCGTTTTAAGAAGCATTTGAACCCTATTGCTTCGATACGTAGACATCTGCAAACGCTATTTCCTTGCAAGGAAGTGTCGCATTTACATTCAATTGAAGTGTAGACGAGGAATACATGACACTTCGCAAATCATATTATATCTTACCATGAAACATAGAAATGAGATGCGATATCGCGTTTTAAGAAGCATTAGAACTCTATTGCTACGGTAGGTAGACATTTGCAAACGCTATTTCCTTGCAAAGAAGTGTCGCATTTACATTCATTTGAAGTGTAGACGCGGAATACATAACACTTCGCAAATCATATTATATCTTACCATGAAACATAGAAATGAGATGCGATATCGCGTTTTAGGAAACATAAGAACACTATTGCTACGATACGTAGACATCTGCAAACGCTATTTCCTTGCATGGAAGTGTCGCATTTACATTCATTTGAAGTGTAGACGAGGAATACATGACACTTCGCAAATCATATTATATCTTACCATGAAACATAGAAATGAGATGCGATATCGCGTTTTAAGAAGCATTAGAAATCTATTGCTACGATACATAGACATCTGCAAACGCTATTTCCTTGCAAGGAAGTGTCGCATTTACATTCACTTGAAGTGTAGACGAGGAATACATAACACTTCGCAAATCATATTATACCTTACCATGAAACATAGAAATGAGATGCGATATCGCGTTTTAAGAGTCATAAGAACTCTGTTGCCACGATACGTAGACATCTGCAAACGATATTTCCTTGCAAGGAAGTGTTTCATTTACATTCATTTGAAGTGTAGACGAGGAATACATAACACTTCGCAAATCATATTATATCTTACCATGAAATATAGAAATGAGATGCGATATCGCGTTTTAAGAAGCATTAGAAATCTATTGCTACGGTACGTAGACATCTGCAAACGCTATTTCCTTGCATGGAAGTATCGCATTTATATGCATTTGAAGTGTAGACGAGGAATGCATAACACTTCGCAATGAATATTATATCTTACCATGAAACATAGAAATGAGATGCGATATCGCGTTTTAAGAAGCATTAGAACTCTATTGCTACGATACCTGGACATCTGCAGACGCTATTTCCTATCAGGGAAGTATGGCATTTTCATTCATTTGAAGTGTAGGCGAGGAATACATGACACTTCGCAAATCATATTATATCTTACCATGAAACATAGAAATGAGATGCGATATCGCGTTTTAAGAAGCATTGGAAATCTATTGCTACGATACGTAGACATCTGCAAACGCTATTTCCTAGCGAGGAAGTATTGCATTTTGATTCATTTGAAGTGTAGACGAGGAATACATGACACTTCGCAAATCATATTATATCTTACCATGAAACATAGAACTGAGATGCGATATCGCGTTTTAAGAATCATAAGAACTCTATTGCTAGGATAGGTAGACATCTGCAAACGCTATTTCCTTACAAGGAAGTGTCGCATTTACATTCAATTGAAGTGTAGACGAGGAATACATGACACTTCGCAAATCATATTATATCTTACCATGAAACATAGAAATGAGATGCGATATCGCGTTTTAAGAAGCATTAGAACTCTATTGCTACGGTAGGTAGACATTTGCAAACGCTATTTCCTTGCAAAGAAGAGTCGCATTTACATTCATTTGAAGTGTAGTCGCGGAATACATAATACTTCGCAAATCATATTATATCTTACTATGAAACATAGAAATGAGATGGATATCGCGTTTTATGAAACATAAGAACACTATTGCTACGATACGTAGACATCTGCAAACGCTATTTCCTTGCATGGAAGTGTCGCATTTACATTCATTTGAAGTGTAGACGAGGAATACATGACACTTCGCAAATCATATTATATCTTACCATGAAACATAGAAATGAGATGCGATATCGCGTTTTAAGAAGCATTAGAAATCTATTGCTACGGTACGTAGACATCTGCAAACGCTATTTCCTTGCATGGAAGTATCGCATTTATATGCATTTGAAGTGTAGACGAGGAATGCATAACACTTCGCAATTAATATTATATCTTACCATGAAACATAGAAATGAGATGCGATATCGCGTTTTAAGAAGCATTAGAACTCTATTGCTACGATACCTGGACATCTGCAGACGCTATTTCCTATCAGGGATGTATGGCATTTTCATTCATTTGAAGTGTAGGCGAGGAATACATGACACTTCGCAAATCATATTATATCTTACCATGAAACATAGAAATGAGATGCGATATCGCGTTTTAAGAAGCATTGGAAATCTATTGCTACGATACGTAGACATCTGCAAACGCTATTTCCTAGCGAGGAAGTATTGCATTTTGATTCATTTGAAGTGTAGACGAGGAATACATGACACTTCGCAAATCATATTATATCTTACCATGAAACATAGAAATGAGATGCGATATCGCGTTTTAAGAATCATAAGAACTCTATTGCTACGATAGGTAGACATCTGCAAACGCTATTTCCTTACAAGGAAGTGTCGCATTTACATTCAATTGAAGTGTAGACGAGGAATACATGACACTTCGCAAATCATATTATATCTTACCATGAAACATAGAAATGAGATGCGATATCGCGTTTTAAGAAGCATTAGAAATCTATTGCTACGATACATAGACATCTGCAAACGCTATTTCCTTGCAAGGAAGTGTCGCATTTACATTCACTTGAAGTGTAGACGAGGAATACATAACACTTCGCAAATCATATTATACCTTACCATGAAACATAGAAATGAGATGCGATATCGCGTTTTAAGAGTCATAAGAACTCTATTGCCACGATACGTAGACATCTGCAAACGATATTTCCTTGCAAGGAAGTGTTTCATTTACATTCATTTGAAGTGTAGACGAGGAATACATAACACTTCGCAAATCATATTATATCTTACCATGAAATATAGAAATGAGATGCGATATCGCGTTTTAAGAAGCATTAGAAATCTATTGCTACGGTACGTAGACATCTGCAAACGCTATTTCCTTGCATGGAAGTATCGCATTTATATGCATTTGAAGTGTAGACGAGGAATGCATAACACTTCGCAATGAATATTATATCTTACCATGAAACATAGAAATGAGATGCGATATCGCGTTTTAAGAAGCATTAGAACTCTATTGCTACGATACCTGGACATCTGCAGACGCTATTTCCTATCAGGGAAGTATGGCATTTTCATTCATTTGAAGTGTAGGCGAGGAATACATGACACTTCGCAAATCATATTATATCTTACCATGAAACATAGAAATGAGATGCGATATCGCGTTTTAAGAAGCATTGGAAATCTATTGCTACGATACGTAGACATCTGCAAACGCTATTTCCTAGCGAGGAAGTATTGCATTTTGATTCATTTGAAGTGTAGACGAGGAATACATGACACTTCGCAAATCATATTATATCTTACCATGAAACATAGAACTGAGATGCGATATCGCGTTTTAAGAATCATAAGAACTCTATTGCTACGATAGGTAGACATCTGCAAACGCTATTTCCTTACAAGGAAGTGTCGCATTTACATTCAATTGAAGTGTAGACGAGGAATACATGACACTTCGCAAATCATATTATATCTTACCATGAAACATAGAAATGAGATGCGATATCGCGTTTTAAGAAGCATTAGAACTCTATTGCTACGGTAGGTAGACATTTGCAAACGCTATTTCCTTGCAAAGAAGTGTCGCATTTACATTCATTTGAAGTGTAGACGCGGAATACATAATACTTCGCAAATCATATTATATCTTACTATGAAACATAGAAATGAGATGGATATCGCGTTTTATGAAACATAAGAACACTATTGCTACGATACGTAGACATCTGCAAACGCTATTTCCTTGCATGGAAGTGTCGCATTTACATTCATTTGAAGTGTAGACGAGGAATACATGACACTTCGCAAATCATATTATATCTTACCATGAAACATAGAAATGAGATGCGATATCGCGTTTTAAGAAGCATTAGAAATCTATTGCTACGGTACGTAGACATCTGCAAACGCTATTTCCTTGCATGGAAGTATCGCATTTATATGCATTTGAAGTGTAGACGAGGAATGCATAACACTTCGCAATGAATATTATATCTTACCATGAAACATAGAAATGAAATGCGATATCGCGTTTTAAGAAGCATTAGAACCCTATTGCTACGATACCTGGACATCTGCAGACGCTATTTCCTATCAGGGAAGTATGGCATTTTCATTCATTTGAAGTGTAGGCGAGGAATACATGACACTTCGCAAATCATATTATATCTTACCATGAAACATAGAAATGAGATGCGATATCGCGTTTTAAGAAGCATTGGAAATCTATTGCTACGATACGTAGACATCTGCAAACGCTATTTCCTAGCGAGGAAGTATTGCATTTTGATTCATTTGAAGTGTAGACGAGGAATACATGACACTTCGCAAATCATATTATATCTTACCATGAAACATAGAACTGAGATGCGATATCGCGTTTTAAGAATCATAAGAACTCTATTGCTACGATAGGTAGACATCTGCAAACGCTATTTCCTTACAAGGAAGTGTCGCATTTACATTCATTTGAAGTGTAGACGAGGAAAACATAACGCTTCGCAAATCATATTATATCTTACCATGAAACATAGAACTGAGATGCGATATCGCGTTTTAAGAAACATAAGAACACTATTGCTACGATACGTAGACATCTGCAAACGCTATTTCCTTGCAAGGAAGTGTCGCATTTACATTCATTTGAATCGTAGACGAGGAATGCATAACACTTCGCAATGAATATTATATCTTATCATGAAACATAGATATGAGATGCAATACCTCGTTTTAAGAAGCATTTGAACTCTATTGCTTCGATACGTAGACATCTGCAAACGCTATTTCCTTGCAAGGAAGTGTCGCATTTACATTCAATTGAAGTGTAGACGAGGAATACATGACACTTCGCAAATCATATTATATCTTACCATGAAACATAGAAATGAGATGCGATATCGCGTTTTAAGAAGCATTAGAACTCTATTGCTACGGTAGGTAGACATTTGCAAACGCTATTTCCTTGCAAAGAAGTGTCGCATTTACATTCATTTGAAGTGTAGACGCGGAATACATAACACTTCGCAAATCATATTATATCTTACCATGAAACATAGAAATGAGATGCGATATCGCGTTTTAGGAAACATAAGAACACTATTGCTACGATACGTAGACATCTGCAAACGCTATTTCCTTGCATGGAAGTGTCGCATTTACATTCATTTGAAGTGTAGACGAGGAATACATGACACTTCGCAAATCATATTATATCTTACCATGAAACATAGAAATGAGATGCGATATCGCGTTTTAAGAAGCATTAGAAATCTATTGCTACGATACATAGACATCTGCAAACGCTATTTCCTTGCAAGGAAGTGTCGCATTTACATTCACTTGAAGTGTAGACGAGGAATACATAACACTTCGCAAATCATATTATACCTTACCATGAAACATAGAAATGAGATGCGATATCGCGTTTTAAGAGTCATAAGAACTCTATTGCCACGATACGTAGACATCTGCAAACGATATTTCCTTGCAAGGAAGTGTTTCATTTACATTCATTTGAAGTGTAGACGAGGAATACATAACACTTCGCAAATCATATTATATCTTACCATGAAATATAGAAATGAGATGCGATATCGCGTTTTAAGAAGCATTAGAACTCTATTGCTACGGTAGGTAGACGTTTGCAAACGCTATTTCCCTGCAAGGAAGTTTCGCATTTACATTCATTTGAAGTGTAGACGAGGAATACATGACACTTCGCAAATCATATTATATCTTACCATGAAACATAGAAATGAGATGCGATATCGCGTTTTAAGAATCATAAGAACTCTATTGCTACGGTACGTAGACATCTGCAAACGCTATTTCCTTGCATGGAAGTACCGCATTTATATGCATTTGAAGTGTAGACGAGGAATGCATAACACTTCGCAATGAATATTATATCTTACCATGAAACATAGAAATGAGATGCGATATCGCGTTTTAAGAAGCATTAGAACTCTATTGCTACGATACCTGGACATCTGCAGACGCTATTTCCTATCAGGGAAGTATGGCATTTTCATTCATTTGAAGTGTAGGCGAGGAATACATGACACTTCGCAAATCATATTATATCTTACCATGAAACATAGAAATGAGATGCGATATCGCGTTTTAAGAAGCATTGGAAATCTATTGCTACGATACGTAGACATCTGCAAACGCTATTTCCTAGCGAGGAAGTATTGCATTTTGATTCATTTGAAGTGTACACGAGGAATACATGACACTTCGCAAATCATATTATATCTTACCATGAAACATAGAACTGAGATGCTATATCGCGTTTTAAGAATCATAAGAACTCTATTGCTACGATAGGTAGACATCTGCAAACGCTATTTCCTTACAAGGAAGTGTCGCATTTACATTCATTTGAAGTGTAGACGAGGAAAACATAACGCTTCGCAAATCATATTATATCTTACCATGAAACATAGAACTGAGATGCGATATCGCGTTTTAAGAAACATAAGAACACTATTGCTACGATACGTAGACATCTGCAAACGCTATTTCCTTGCAAGGAAGTGTCGCATTTACATTCATTTGAATCGTAGACGAGGAATGCATAACACTTCGCAATGAATATTATATCTTATCATGAAACATAGATATGAGATGCAATACCTCGTTTTAAGAAGCATTTGAACTCTATTGCTTCGATACGTAGACATCTGCAAACGCTATTTCCTTGCAAGGAAGTGTCGCATTTACATTCAATTGAAGTGTAGACGAGGAATACATGACACTTCGCAAATCATATTATATCTTACCATGAAACATAGAAATGAGATGCGATAACGCGTTTTAAGAAGCATTAGAACTCTATTGCTACGGTAGGTAGACATTTGCAAACGCTATTTCCTTGCATGGAAGTGTCGCATTTACATTCATTTGAAGTGTAGACGAGGAATACATGACACTTCGCAAATCATATTATATCTTACCATGAAACATAGAAATGAGATGCGATATCGCGTTTTAAGAAGCATTAGAAATCTATTGCTACGATACATAGACATCTGCAAACGCTATTTCCTTGCAAGGAAGTGTCGCATTTACATTCATTTGAAGTGTAGACGAGGAATACATAACACTTCGCAAATCATATTATATCTTACCATGAAACATAGAAATGAGATGCGATATCGCGTTTTAAGAATCATAAGAACTCTATTGCTACGGTACGTAGACATCTGCAAACGCTATTTCCTTGCATGGAAGTATCGCATTTATATGCATTTGAAGTGTAGACGAGGAATGCATAACACTTCGCAATGAATATTATATCTTACCATGAAACATAGAAATGAGATGCGATATCGCGTTTTAAGAAGCATTAGAACTCTATTGCTACGATACCTGGACACCTGCAGACGCTATTTCCTATCAGGGAAGTATGGCATTTTCATTCATTTGAAGTGTAGGCGAGGAATACATGACACTTCGCATATCATATTATATCTTACCATGAAACATAGAAATGAGATGCGATATCGCGTTTTAAGAAGCATTGGAAATCTATTGCTACGATACGTAGACATCTGCAAACGCTATTTCCTAGCGAGGAAGTATTGCATTTTCATTCATTTGAAGTGTAGACGAGGAATACATGACACTTCGCAAATCATATTATATCTTACCATGAAACATAGAAATGAGATGCGATATCGCGTTTTAAGAAGCATTGGAAATCTATTGCTACGATACGTAGACATCTGCAAACGCTATTTCCTAGCGAGGAAGTGTCGCATTCACATTCATTTGAAGTGTAGACGAGGAATACATAATACTTCGCAAATCATATTATATCTTACCATGAAACATAGAAATGAGATGCGATATCGCGTTTTAAGAATCATAAGAACTCTGTTGCTACGGTACGTAGAGATCTGCAAACGCTATTTCCTTGCAAGGAAGTGTCGCATTTACATTCATTTGAAGTGTAGACGAGGAATACATAACACTTCGCAAATCATAATATATCTTACCATGAAACATAGAAATGAGATGCAATATCTCGTTTTAAGAAGCATTTGAAGTCCATTGCTTCGATACGAAGACATCTGCAAACGCTATTTCCTTGCAAGGAAGTGTCGCATTTACATTCATTTGAAGTGTAGACGAGGAGTACGTAACACTTCGCAAATCATATTATATCTTACCATGAAACATAGAACTGAGATGCGATATCGCGTTTTAAGAAGCATTAGAACACTATTGCTACGATAGGTAGACATTTGCAAACGCTATATCCTTACAAGGAAGTGTCGCATTTACATTCATTTGAAGTGTAGACGAGGAAAACATAACACTTCGCAAATCATATTATATCTTACCATGAAACATAGAAATGAGATGCGATATCGCGTTATAAGAAGCATTAGAACTCTATTGCTACGATAGGTAGACATCTGCAAACGCTATTTCTTTACAAGGAAGTGTCGCATTTACATTCATTTGAAGTGTAGACGAGGAATGCATAACACTTCGCAATGAATATTATATCTTATCATGAAACATAGATATGAGATGCAATATCTCGTTTTAAGAAGCATTTGAACTCTATTGCTACGATACGTAGACATCTGCAAACGCAATTTCCTTGCAAGGAAGTGTCGCATTTACATTCATTTGAATCGTAGACGAGGAATGCATAACACTTCGCAAATCATAATATATCTTACCATGAAACATAGGAATGAGATGCGATATCGCGTTTTAAGAAGCATTAGAACACTATTGCTACGGTAGGTAGACGTTTGCAAACGCTATTTCCTTACAAGGAAGTGTCGCATTTACATTCATTTGAAGTGTAGACGAGGAAAACATAACACTTCGCAAATCATATTATATATTACCATGAAACATAGAACTGAGATGCGATATCGCGTTTTAAGGAGCTTTGGAACACTATTGCGACGATAGGTAGACATTTGCAAACGCTATTTCCTTGCAAGGAAGTGTCGCATTTACATTCATTTGAAGTGTAGACGAAGAATACATAACACTTCGCAAATCATATTATATCTTACCATGAAACATAGAAATGAGATGCGATATCGCGTTTTAAGAATCATAAGAACTCTATTGCTACGATACGTAGACATCTGCAAACGCAATTTCCCTGCATGGAAGTTTCGCATTTACATGCATTTGAAGTGTAGACGAGTAATACATGACACTTCGCAAATCATATTATATCTTACCATGGAACATAGACATGAGATGCGATATCGCGTTTTAAGAAGCATTAGAACTCTATTGCTACAATAGGTAGACATCTGCAAACGCTATTTCCTTACAAGGAAGTGTCGCATTTACATTCATTTGAAGTGTAGACGAGGAAAACATAACACTTCGCAAATCATATTATATCTTACCATGAAACATAGAAATGAGATGCGATATCGCGTTTTAAGAAACATAAGAACACTATTGCTACGATACGTAGACATCTGCAAACGCTATTTCCTTGCATGGAAGTGTCGCATTAACATTCATTTGAAGTGTAGACGAGGAATACATGACACTTCGCAAATCATATTATATCTTACCATGAAACATAGAAATGAGATGCGATATCGCGTTTTAAGAAGCATTAGAAATCTATTGCTACGATACATAGACATCTGCAAACGCTATTTCCTTGCAAGGAAGTGTCGCATTTACATTCATTTGAAGTGTAGACGAGGAATACATAACACTTCGCAAATCATATTATATCTTACCATGAAACATAGAAATGAGATGCGATATCGCGTTTTAAGAATCATAAGAACTCTATTGCTACGGTACGTAGACATCTGCAAACGCTATTTCCTCGCATGGAAGTATCGCATTTATATGCATTTGAAGTGTAGACGAGGAATGCATAACACTTCGCAATGAATATTATATCTTACCATGAAACATAGAAATGAGATGCGATATCGCGTTTTAAGAAGCATTAGAACTCTATTGCTACGATACCTGGACATCTGCAGACGCTATTTCCTATCAGGGAAGTATGGCATTTTCATTCATTTGAAGTGTAGGCGAGGAATACATGACACTTCGCAAATCATATTATATCTTACCATGAAACATAGAAATGAGATGCGATATCGCGTTTTAAGAAGCATTGGGAATCTATTGCTACGATACGTAGACATCTGCAAACGCTATTTCCTAGCGAGGAAGTATTGCATTTTGATTCATTTGAAGTGTAGACGAGGAATTCATGACACTTCGCAAATCATATTATATCTTACCATGAAACATAGAAATGAGATGCGATATCGCGTTTTAAGAAGCATTGGAAATCTATTGCTACGATACGTAGACATCTGCAAACGCTATTTCCTAGCGAGGAAGTTTCGCATTCACATTCATTTGAAGTGTAGACGAGGAATACATAACACGTCGCAAATCATATTATATCTTACCATGAAACATAGAAATGAGATGCGATATCGCGTTTTAAGAATCATAAGAACTCTATTGCTACGATACGTAGACATCTGCAAACGCTATTTCCTTGCAAGGAAGTGTCGCATTTACATTCATTTGAATCGTAGACGAGGAATGCATAACACTTCGCAATGAATATTATATCTTATCATGAAACATAGATATGAGATGCAATATCTCGTTTTAAGAAGCATTTGAACTCTATTGCTTCGATACGTAGACATCTGCAAACGCTATTTCCTTGCAAGGAAGTGCCGCATTTACATTCACTTGAAGTGTGGACGAGGAATACATGACACTTCGCAAATCATATTATATCTTACCATGAAACATAGAAATGAGATGCGATATCGCGTTTTAAGAAGCATTAGAACTCCATTGCTACGGTAGGTAGACGTTTGCAAACGCTATTTCCTTGCATGGAAGTGTCGCATTTACATTCATTTGAAGTGTAGACGAGGAATACATGACACTTCGCAAATCATATTATATCTTACCATGAAACATAGAAATGAGATGCGATATCGCGTTTTAAGAAGCATTAGAAATCTATTGCTACGATAGGTAGACGCTTGCAAACGCTATTTCCTTGCAAGGAAGTGTCGCATTTACATTCATTTGAAGTGTAGACGAGGAATACATAACACTTTGCAAATCATATTATATCTTACCATGAAACATTGAAATGTGATGCGATATCGCGTTTTAAGAAACATAAGAACACTATTGCTACGATACGTAGACATCTGCAAACGCTATTTCCTTGCAAGGAAGTGTCGCATTTACATTCATTTGAAGTGTAGACGAGGAATACATAACACTTCGCAAATCATATTATATCTTACCATGAAACATAGAAATGAGATGCGATATCGCGTTTTAAGAATCATAAGAACTCTATTGCTACGGTACGTAGACATCTGCAAACGCTATTTCCTTGCATGGAAGTATCGCATTTATATGCATTTGAAGTGTAGACGAGGAATGCATAACACTTCGCAATGAATATTATATCTTACCATGAATCATAGAAATGAGATGCGATATCGCGTTTTAAGAAGCATTAGAACTCTATTGCTACGATACCTGGACATCTGCAGACGCTATTTCCTATCAGGGAAGTATGGCATTTTCATTCATTTGAAGTGTAGGCGAGGAATACATGACACTTCGCAAATCATATTATATCTTACCATGAAACATAGAAATGAGATGCGATATCGCGTTTTAAGAAGCATTGGAAATCTATTGCTACGATACGTAGACATCTGCAAACGCTATTTCCTAGCGAGGAAGTGTCGCATTCACATTCATTTGAAGTGTAGACGAGGAATACATAACACTTCGCAAATCATAATATATCTTACCATGAAACATAGAAATGAGATGCAATATCTCGTTTTAAGAAGCATTTGAACTCTATTGCTTCGATACGAAGACATCTGCAAACGCTATTTCCTTGCATTGAAGTGTCGCATTTACATTCATTTGAAGTGTAGACGAAGAATACATAACACTTCGCAAATCATATTATATCTTACCATAAAATATAGAAATGAGATGCGATATCGCGTTTTAAGAAGCATTAGAAATCTATTGCTACGATACGTAGACATCTGCAAACGCTATTTCCTAGCGAGGAAGTTTCGCATTCACATTCATTTGAAGTGT
The DNA here is from genome assembly GCF_050948175.1 of Xylocopa sonorina. Lineage (NCBI taxonomy): Eukaryota > Metazoa > Arthropoda > Insecta > Hymenoptera > Apidae > Xylocopa > Xylocopa sonorina. The sequence continues at coordinate 324,443 of NC_135196.1, read as the reverse complement.
AGACGAGGAATACATAACACTTCGCAAATCATATTATATCTTACCATGAAACATAGAAATGAGATGCGATATCGCGTTTTAAGAATCATAAGAACTCTATTGCTACGATACGTAGACATCTGCAAACGCTATTTCCTTGCAAGGAAGTGTCGCATTTACATTCATTTGAATCGTAGACGAGGAATGCATAACACTTCGCAATGAATATTATATCTTATCATGAAACATAGATATGAGATGCAATATCTCGTTTTAAGAAGCATTTGAACTCTATTGCTTCGATACGTAGACATCTGCAAACGCTATTTCCTTGCAAGGAAGTGCCGCATTTACATTCACTTGAAGTGTAGACGAGGAATACATGACACTTCGCAAATCATATTATATCTTACCATGAAACATAGAAATGAGATGCGATATCGCGTTTTAAGAAGCATTAGAACTCCATTGCTACGGTAGGTAGACGTTTGCAAACGCTATTTCCTTGCAAGGAAGTGTCGCATTTACATTCATTTGAAGTGTAGACGAGGAATACATAACACTTCGCAAATCATATTATATCTTACCATGAAACATAGAAATGAGATGCGATATCGCGTTTTAAGAATCATAAGAACTCTATTGCTACGGTACGTAGACATCTGCAAACGCTATTTCCTTGCATGGAAGTATCGCATTTATATGCATTTGAAGTGTAGACGAGGAATGCATAACACTTCGCAATGAATATTATATCTTACCATGGAACATAGAAATGAGATGCGATATCGCGTTTTAAGAAGCATTGGAAATCTTTTGCTACGATACGTAGACATCTGCAAACGCTATTTCCTAGCGAGGAAGTGTCGCATTAACATTCATTTGAAGTGTAGATGAGGAATACATAACACTTCGCAAATCATATTATATCTTACCATGAAACATAGAAATGAGATGCGATATCGCGTTTTAAGAATCATAAGAACTCTATTGCTACGATAGGTAGACATCTGCAAACGCTATTTCCTTACAAGGAAGTGTCGCATTTACATTCATTTGAAGTGTAGACGAGAAAACATAACACTTCGCAAATCATATTATATCTTACCATGAAACATAGAACTGAGGTGCGATATCGCGTTTTAAGGAGCATTAGAACACTATTGCGACGATAGGTAGACATTTGCAAACGCTATTTCCTTGCAAGGGAGTGTCGCATTTACATTCATTTGAAGTGTAGACGAAGAATACATAACACTTCGCAAATCATATTATATCTTACCATGAAACATAGAAATGAGATGCGATATCGCGTTTTACGAATCATAAGAACTCTATTGCTACGATACGTAGACATCTGCAAACGCTATTTCCTTGCATGGAAGTTTCGCATTTATATGCATTTGAAGTGTAGACGAGGAATGCATAACACTTCGCAATGAATATTATATCTTACCATGAAACATAGAAATGAGATGCGATATCGCGCTTGAAGAAGCATTAGAACTCTATTGCTACGATACCTGAACATCTGCAGACGCTATTTCCTATCAGGGAAGTATGGCATTTTCATTCATTTGAAGTGTAGGCGAGGAATACATGACACTTCGCAAATCATATTATATCTTACCATGAAACATAGAAATGAGATGCGATATCGCGTTTTAAGAAGCATTGGAAATCTATTGCTACGATACGTAGACATCTGCAAACGCTATTTCCTAGCGAGGAAGTATTGCATTTTCATTCATTTGAAGTGTAGACGAGGAATACATGACACTTCGCAAATCATATTATATCTTACCATGAAACATAGAAATGAGATGCGATATCGCGTTTTAAGAAGCATTGGAAATCTATTGCTACGATACGTAGACATCTGCAAACGCTATTTCCTAGCGAGGAAGTGTCGCATTCACATTCATTTGAAGTGTAGACGAGGAATACATAATACTTCGCAAATGATATTATATCTTACCATGAAACATAGAAATGAGATGCGATTTCGCGTTTTAAGAATCATAAGAACTCTGTTGCTACGGTACGTAGAGATCTGCAAACGCTATTTCCTTGCAAGGAAGTGTCGCATTTACATTCATTTGAAGTGTAGACGAGGAATACATAACACTTCGCAAATCATAATATATCTTACCATGAAACATAGAAATGAGATGCAATATCTCGTTTTAAGAAGCATTTGAACTCTATTGCTACGATACGTAGACATCTGCAAACGCAATTTCCTTGCAAGGAAGTGTCGCATTTACATTCATTTGAATCGTAGACGAGGAATGCATAACACTTCGCAAATCATAATATATCTTACCATGAAACATAGGAATGAGATGTGATATCGCGTTTTAAGAAGCATTAGAACACTATTGCTACGGTAGGTAGACGTTTGCAAACGCTATTTCCTTACAAGGAAGTGTCGCATTTACATTCATTTGAAGTGTAGACGATGAAAACATAACACTTCGCAAATCATATTATATCTTACCATGAAACATAGAACTGAGATGCGATATCGCGTTTTAAGGAGCTTTGGAACACTATTGCGACGATAGGTAGACATTTGCAAACGCTATTTCCTTGCAAGGAAGTGTCGCATTTACATTCATTTGAAGTGCAGACGAAGAATACATAACACTTCGCAAATCATATTACATCTTACCATGAAACATAGAAATGAGATGCGATATCGCGTTTTAAGAATCATAAGAACTCTATTGCTACGATACGTAGACATCTGCAAACGCAATTTCCCTGCATGGAAGTTTCGCATTTACATGCATTTGAAGTGTAGACGAGTAATACATGACACTTCGCAAATCATATTATATCTTACCATGGAACATAGAAATGAGATGCGATATCGCGTTTTACGAATCATAAGAACTCTATTGCTACGGTACGTAGACATCTGCAAACGCTATTTCCTTGCATGGAAGTTTCGCATTTATATGCATTTGAAGTGTAGACGAGGAATGCATAACACTTCGCAATGAATATTATATCTTACCATGAAACATAGAAATGAGATGCGATATCGCGCTTGAAGAAGCATTAGAACTCTATTGCTACGATACCTGAACATCTGCAGACGCTATTTCCTATCAGGGAAGTATGGCATTTTCATTCATTTGAAGTGTAGGCGAGGAATACATGACACTTCGCAAATCATATTATATCTTACCATGAAACATAGAAATGAGATGCGATATCGCGTTTTAAGAAGCATTGGAAATCTATTGCTACGATACGTAGACATCTGCAAACGCTATTTCCTAGCGAGGAAGTATTGCATTTTCATTCATTTGAAGTGTAGACGAGGAATACATGACACTTCGCAAATCATATTATATCTTACCATGAAACATAGAAATGAGATGCGATATCGCGTTTTAAGAAGCATTGGAAATCTATTGCTACGATACGTAGACATCTGCAAACGCTATTTCCTAGCGAGGAAGTGTCGCATTCACATTCATTTGAAGTGTAGACGAGGAATACATAATACTTCGCAAATCATAATATATCTTACCATGAAACATAGGAATGAGATGCGATATCGCGTTTTAAGAAGCATTAGAACACTATTGCTACGGTAGGTAGACGTTTGCAAACGCTATTTCCTTACAAGGAAGTGTCGCATTTACATTCATTTGAAGTGTAGACGATGAAAACATAACACTTCGCAAATCATATTATATCTTACCATGAAACATAGAACTGAGATGCGATATCGCGTTTTAAGGAGCTTTGGAACACTATTGCGACGATAGGTAGACATTTGCAAACGCTATTTCCTTGCAAGGAAGTGTCGCATTTACATTCATTTGAAGTGCAGACGAAGAATACATAACACTTCGCAAATCATATTACATCTTACCATGAAACATAGAAATGAGATGCGATATCGCGTTTTAAGAATCATAAGAACTCTATTGCTACGATACGTAGACATCTGCAAACGCAATTTCCCTGCATGGAAGTTTCGCATTTACATGCATTTGAAGTGTAGACGAGTAATACATGACACTTCGCAAATCATATTATATCTTACCATGGAACATAGAAATGAGATGCGATATCGCGTTTTAAGAAGCATTAGAACTCTATTGCTACGATAGGTAGACATCTGCAAACGCTATTTCCTTACAAGGAAGTGTCGCATTTACATTCATTTGAAGTGTAGACGAGGAAAACATAACACTTCGCAAATCATATTATATCTTACCATGAAACATAGAACTGAGATGCGATATCGCGTTTTAAGAAGCATTAGAACACTATTGCTACGATAGGTAGACATTTGCAAACGCTATTTCCTTGCAAAGAAGTGTCGCATTTACATTCAATTGAAGTGTAGACGCGGAATACATAACACTTCGCAAATCATATTATATCTTACCATGAAACATAGAAATGAGATGCGATATCGCGTTTTAAGAAACATAAGAACACTATTGCTACGATACGTAGACATCTGCAAACGCTATTTCCTTGCATGGAAGTGTCGCATTTACATTCATTTGAAGTGTACACGAGGAATACATGACACTTCGCAAATCATATTATATCTTACCATGAAACATTGAAATGTGATGCGATATCGCGTTTTAAGAAACATAAGAACTCTATTGCTACGATACGTAGACATCTGCAAACGCTATTTCCTAGCGAGGAAGTGTCGCATTTACATTCATTTGAAGTGTAGACGAGGAATACATGACACTTCGCAAATCATATTATATCTTACCATGAAACATAGAAATGAGATGCGATATCGCGTTTTAAGAATCATAAGAACTCTATTGCTACGATAGGTAGACATCTGCAAACGCTATTTCCTTACAAGGAAGTGTCGCATTTACATTCATTTGAAGTGTAGACGAGAAAACATAACACTTCGCAAATCATATTATATCTTACCATGAAACATAGAACTGAGGTGCGATATCGCGTTTTAAGGAGCATTAGAACACTATTGCGACGATAGGTAGACATTTGCAAACGCTATTTCCTTGCAAGGGAGTGTCGCATTTACATTCATTTGAAGTGTAGACGAAGAATACATAACACTTCGCAAATCATATTATATCTTACCATGAAACATAGAAATGAGATGCGATATCGCGTTTTACGAATCATAAGAACTCTATTGCTACGATACGTAGACATCTGCAAACGCTATTTCCTTGCATGGAAGTTTCGCATTTATATGCATTTGAAGTGTAGACGAGGAATGCATAACACTTCGCAATGAATATTATATCTTACCATGAAACATAGAAATGAGATGCGATATCGCGCTTGAAGAAGCATTAGAACTCTATTGCTACGATACCTGAACATCTGCAGACGCTATTTCCTATCAGGGAAGTATGGCATTTTCATTCATTTGAAGTGTAGGCGAGGAATACATGACACTTCGCAAATCATATTATATCTTACCATGAAACATAGAAATGAGATGCGATATCGCGTTTTAAGAAGCATTGGAAATCTATTGCTACGATACGTAGACATCTGCAAACGCTATTTCCTAGCGAGGAAGTATTGCATTTTCATTCATTTGAAGTGTAGACGAGGAATACATGACACTTCGCAAATCATATTATATCTTACCATGAAACATAGAAATGAGATGCGATATCGCGTTTTAAGAAGCATTGGAAATCTATTGCTACGATACGTAGACATCTGCAAACGCTATTTCCTAGCGAGGAAGTGTCGCATTCACATTCATTTGAAGTGTAGACGAGGAATACATAATACTTCGCAAATGATATTATATCTTACCATGAAACATAGAAATGAGATGCGATTTCGCGTTTTAAGAATCATAAGAACTCTGTTGCTACGGTACGTAGAGATCTGCAAACGCTATTTCCTTGCAAGGAAGTGTCGCATTTACATTCATTTGAAGTGTAGACGAGGAATACATAACACTTCGCAAATCATAATATATCTTACCATGAAACATAGAAATGAGATGCAATATCTCGTTTTAAGAAGCATTTGAACTCTATTGCTACGATACGTAGACATCTGCAAACGCAATTTCCTTGCAAGGAAGTGTCGCATTTACATTCATTTGAATCGTAGACGAGGAATGCATAACACTTCGCAAATCATAATATATCTTACCATGAAACATAGGAATGAGATGTGATATCGCGTTTTAAGAAGCATTAGAACACTATTGCTACGGTAGGTAGACGTTTGCAAACGCTATTTCCTTACAAGGAAGTGTCGCATTTACATTCATTTGAAGTGTAGACGATGAAAACATAACACTTCGCAAATCATATTATATCTTACCATGAAACATAGAACTGAGATGCGATATCGCGTTTTAAGGAGCTTTGGAACGCTATTGCGACGATAGGTAGACATTTGCAAACGCTATTTCCTTGCAAGGAAGTGTCGCATTTACATTCATTTGAAGTGCAGACGAAGAATACATAACACTTCGCAAATCATATTACATCTTACCATGAAACATAGAAATGAGATGCGATATCGCGTTTTAAGAATCATAAGAACTCTATTGCTACGATACGTAGACATCTGCAAACGCAATTTCCCTGCATGGAAGTTTCGCATTTACATGCATTTGAAGTGTAGACGAGTAATACATGACACTTCGCAAATCATATTATATCTTACCATGGAACATAGAAATGAGATGCGATATCGCGTTTTACGAATCATAAGAACTCTATTGCTACGGTACGTAGACATCTGCAAACGCTATTTCCTTGCATGGAAGTTTCGCATTTATATGCATTTGAAGTGTAGACGAGGAATGCATAACACTTCGCAATGAATATTATATCTTACCATGAAACATAGAAATGAGATGCGATATCGCGCTTGAAGAAGCATTAGAACTCTATTGCTACGATACCTGAACATCTGCAGACGCTATTTCCTATCAGGGAAGTATGGCATTTTCATTCATTTGAAGTGTAGGCGAGGAATACATGACACTTCGCAAATCATATTATATCTTACCATGAAACATAGAAATGAGATGCGATATCGCGTTTTAAGAAGCATTGGAAATCTATTGCTACGATACGTAGACATCTGCAAACGCTATTTCCTAGCGAGGAAGTATTGCATTTTCATTCATTTGAAGTGTAGACGAGGAATACATGACACTTCGCAAATCATATTATATCTTACCATGAAACATAGGAATGAGATGCGATATCGCGTTTTAAGAAGCATTAGAACACTATTGCTACGGTAGGTAGACGTTTGCAAACGCTATTTCCTTACAAGGAAGTGTCGCATTTACATTCATTTGAAGTGTAGACGATGAAAACATAACACTTCGCAAATCATATTATATCTTACCATGAAACATAGAACTGAGATGCGATATCGCGTTTTAAGGAGCTTTGGAACACTATTGCGACGATAGGTAGACATTTGCAAACGCTATTTCCTTGCAAGGAAGTGTCGCATTTACATTCATTTGAAGTGCAGACGAAGAATACATAACACTTCGCAAATCATATTACATCTTACCATGAAACATAGAAATGAGATGCGATATCGCGTTTTAAGAATCATAAGAACTCTATTGCTACGATACGTAGACATCTGCAAACGCAATTTCCCTGCATGGAAGTTTCGCATTTACATGCATTTGAAGTGTAGACGAGTAATACATGACACTTCGCAAATCATATTATATCTTACCATGGAACATAGAAATGAGATGCGATATCGCGTTTTAAGAAGCATTAGAACTCTATTGCTACGATAGGTAGACATCTGCAAACGCTATTTCCTTACAAGGAAGTGTCGCATTTACATTCATTTGAAGTGTAGACGAGGAAAACATAACACTTCGCAAATCATATTATATCTTACCATGAAACATAGAACTGAGATGCGATATCGCGTTTTAAGAAGCATTAGAACACTATTGCTACGATAGGTAGACATTTGCAAACGCTATTTCCTTGCAAAGAAGTGTCGCATTTACATTCAATTGAAGTGTAGACGCGGAATACATAACACTTCGCAAATCATATTATATCTTACCATGAAACATAGAAATGAGATGCGATATCGCGTTTTAAGAAACATAAGAACACTATTGCTACGATACGTAGACATCTGCAAACGCTATTTCCTTGCATGGAAGTGTCGCATTTACATTCATTTGAAGTGTACACGAGGAATACATGACACTTCGCAAATCATATTATATCTTACCATGAAACATTGAAATGTGATGCGATATCGCGTTTTAAGAAACATAAGAACTCTATTGCTACGATACGTAGACATCTGCAAACGCTATTTCCTTGCAAGGAAGTGTCGCATTTACATTCATTTGAAGTGTAGACGAGGAATACATGACACTTCGCAAATCATATTATATCTTACCATGAAACATAGAAGTGAGATGCGATATCGCGTTTTAAGAAGCATTAGAACTCTATTGCTACGGTAGGTAGACGTTTGCAATCGCTATTTCCTTACAAGGAAGTGTCGCATTTACATTCATTTGAAGTGTAGACGAGGAAAACATAACACTTCGCAAATCATATTATATCTTACCATGAAACATAGAACTGAGATGCGATATCGCGTTTTAAGGAGCTTTGGAACACTATTGCGACGATAGGTAGACATTTGCAAACGCTATTTCCTTGCAAGGAAGTGTCGCATTTACATTCATTTGAAGTGTAGACGAAGAATACATAACACTTCGCAAATCATATTATATCTTACCATGAAATATAGAAATGAGATGCGATATCGCGTTTTAAGAAGCATTAGAACTCTATTGCTACGATAGGTAGACGTTTGCAAACGCTATTTCCTTGCAAGGAAGTGTCGCATTTACATTCATTTGAAGTGTAGACGAGGAATACATAACACTTCGCAAATCATATTATATCTTACCATGAAACATTGAAATGTGATGCGATATCGCGTTTTAAGAAACATAAGAACACTATTGCTACGAAACGTAGACATCTGCAAACGCTATTTCCTTGCAAGGAAGTGTCGCGTTTACATTCATTTGAAGTGTAGACGAGGAATACATGACACTTCGCAAATCATATTATATCTTACCATGAGACATAGAAATGAGATGCGATATCGCGTTTTAAGAAGCATTAGAACTCTATTGCTACGATAGGTAGACATCTGCAAACGCTATTTCCTTTCAAGGAAGTGTCGCATTTACATTCATTTGAAGTGTAGACGAGGAATACATAACACTTCGCAAATCATATTATATCTTACCATGAAACATAGAAATGAGATGCGATATCGCGTTTTAAGAATCATAAGAACTCTATTGCTACTATACGTTGACATCTGCAAACGCTATTTCCTTGCAAGGAAGTGTCGCATTTACATTCGTTTGAATCGTAGACGAGGAATGCATAACACTTCGCAATGAATATTATATCTTATCATGAAACATAGATATGAGATGCGACATCGCGTTTTAAGAAGCATTAGAACTCTATTGCTACGATAGGTAGACATCTGCAAACGCTATTTCCTTTCAAGGAAGTGTCGCATTTACATTCATTTGAAGTGTAGACGAGGAATATATAACACTTCGCAAATCATATTATACCTTACCATGAAACATAGAAATGAGATGCGATATCGCGTTTTAAGAAGCATTAGAAATCTATTGCTACGATACGTAGACATCTGCAAACGCTATTTCCTAGCGAGGAAGTGTCGCATTCACATTCATTTGAAGTGTAGACGAGGAATACATAATACTTCGCAAATGATATTATATCTTACCATGAAACATAGAAATGAGATGCGATTTCGCGTTTTAAGAATCATAAGAACTCTGTTGCTACGGTACGTAGAGATCTGCAAACGCTATTTCCTTGCAAGGAAGTGTCGCATTTACATTCATTTGAAGTGTAGACGAGGAATACATAACACTTCGCAAATCATAATATATCTTACCATGAAACATAGAAATGAGATGCAATATCTCGTTTTAAGAAGCATTTGAACTCTATTGCTACGATACGTAGACATCTGCAAACGCAATTTCCTTGCAAGGAAGTGTCGCATTTACATTCATTTGAATCGTAGACGAGGAATGCATAACACTTCGCAAATCATAATATATCTTACCATGAAACATAGGAATGAGATGTGATATCGCGTTTTAAGAAGCATTAGAACACTATTGCTACGGTAGGTAGACGTTTGCAAACGCTATTTCCTTACAAGGAAGTGTCGCATTTACATTCATTTGAAGTGTAGACGATGAAAACATAACACTTCGCAAATCATATTATATCTTACCATGAAACATAGAACTGAGATGCGATATCGCGTTTTAAGGAGCTTTGGAACACTATTGCGACGATAGGTAGACATTTGCAAACGCTATTTCCTTGCAAGGAAGTGTCGCATTTACATTCATTTGAAGTGCAGACGAAGAATACATAACACTTCGCAAATCATATTACATCTTACCATGAAACATAGAAATGAGATGCGATATCGCGTTTTAAGAATCATAAGAACTCTATTGCTACGATACGTAGACATCTGCAAACGCAATTTCCCTGCATGGAAGTTTCGCATTTACATGCATTTGAAGTGTAGACGAGTAATACATGACACTTCGCAAATCATATTATATCTTACCATGGAACATAGAAATGAGATGCGATATCGCGTTTTACGAATCATAAGAACTCTATTGCTACGGTACGTAGACATCTGCAAACGCTATTTCCTTGCATGGAAGTTTCGCATTTATATGCATTTGAAGTGTAGACGAGGAATGCATAACACTTCGCAATGAATATTATATCTTACCATGAAACATAGAAATGAGATGCGATATCGCGCTTGAAGAAGCATTAGAACTCTATTGCTACGATACCTGAACATCTGCAGACGCTATTTCCTATCAGGGAAGTATGGCATTTTCATTCATTTGAAGTGTAGGCGAGGAATACATGACACTTCGCAAATCATATTATATCTTACCATGAAACATAGAAATGAGATGCGATATCGCGTTTTAAGAAGCATTGGAAATCTATTGCTACGATACGTAGACATCTGCAAACGCTATTTCCTAGCGAGGAAGTATTGCATTTTCATTCATTTGAAGTGTAGACGAGGAATACATGACACTTCGCAAATCATATTATATCTTACCATGAAACATAGAAATGAGATGCGATATCGCGTTTTAAGAAGCATTGGAAATCTATTGCTACGATACGTAGACATCTGCAAACGCTATTTCCTAGCGAGGAAGTGTCGCATTCACATTCATTTGAAGTGTAGACGAGGAATACATAATACTTCGCAAATCATAATATATCTTACCATGAAACATAGGAATGAGATGCGATATCGCGTTTTAAGAAGCATTAGAACACTATTGCTACGGTAGGTAGACGTTTGCAAACGCTATTTCCTTACAAGGAAGTGTCGCATTTACATTCATTTGAAGTGTAGACGATGAAAACATAACACTTCGCAAATCATATTATATCTTACCATGAAACATAGAACTGAGATGCGATATCGCGTTTTAAGGAGCTTTGGAACACTATTGCGACGATAGGTAGACATTTGCAAACGCTATTTCCTTGCAAGGAAGTGTCGCATTTACATTCATTTGAAGTGCAGACGAAGAATACATAACACTTCGCAAATCATATTACATCTTACCATGAAACATAGAAATGAGATGCGATATCGCGTTTTAAGAATCATAAGAACTCTATTGCTACGATACGTAGACATCTGCAAACGCAATTTCCCTGCATGGAAGTTTCGCATTTACATGCATTTGAAGTGTAGACGAGTAATACATGACACTTCGCAAATCATATTATATCTTACCATGGAACATAGAAATGAGATGCGATATCGCGTTTTAAGAAGCATTAGAACTCTATTGCTACGATAGGTAGACATCTGCAAACGCTATTTCCTTACAAGGAAGTGTCGCATTTACATTCATTTGAAGTGTAGACGAGGAAAACATAACACTTCGCAAATCATATTATATCTTACCATGAAACATAGAACTGAGATGCGATATCGCGTTTTAAGAAGCATTAGAACACTATTGCTACGATAGGTAGACATTTGCAAACGCTATTTCCTTGCAAAGAAGTGTCGCATTTACATTCAATTGAAGTGTAGACGCGGAATACATAACACTTCGCAAATCATATTATATCTTACCATGAAACATAGAAATGAGATGCGATATCGCGTTTTAAGAAACATAAGAACACTATTGCTACGATACGTAGACATCTGCAAACGCTATTTCCTTGCATGGAAGTGTCGCATTTACATTCATTTGAAGTGTACACGAGGAATACATGACACTTCGCAAATCATATTATATCTTACCATGAAACATTGAAATGTGATGCGATATCGCGTTTTAAGAAACATAAGAACTCTATTGCTACGATACGTAGACATCTGCAAACGCTATTTCCTTGCAAGGAAGTGTCGCATTTACATTCATTTGAAGTGTAGACGAGGAATACATGACACTTCGCAAATCATATTATATCTTACCATGAAACATAGAAGTGAGATGCGATATCGCGTTTTAAGAAGCATTAGAACTCTATTGCTACGGTAGGTAGACGTTTGCAATCGCTATTTCCTTACAAGGAAGTGTCGCATTTACATTCATTTGAAGTGTAGACGAGGAAAACATAACACTTCGCAAATCATATTATATCTTACCATGAAACATAGAACTGAGATGCGATATCGCGTTTTAAGGAGCTTTGGAACACTATTGCGACGATAGGTAGACATTTGCAAACGCTATTTCCTTGCAAGGAAGTGTCGCATTTACATTCATTTGAAGTGTAGACGAAGAATACATAACACTTCGCAAATCATATTATATCTTACCATGAAATATAGAAATGAGATGCGATATCGCGTTTTAAGAAGCATTAGAACTCTATTGCTACGATAGGTAGACGTTTGCAAACGCTATTTCCTTGCAAGGAAGTGTCGCATTTACATTCATTTGAAGTGTAGACGAGGAATACATAACACTTCGCAAATCATATTATATCTTACCATGAAACATTGAAATGTGATGCGATATCGCGTTTTAAGAAACATAAGAACACTATTGCTACGAAACGTAGACATCTGCAAACGCTATTTCCTTGCAAGGAAGTGTCGCGTTTACATTCATTTGAAGTGTAGACGAGGAATACATGACACTTCGCAAATCATATTATATCTTACCATGAGACATAGAAATGAGATGCGATATCGCGTTTTAAGAAGCATTAGAACTCTATTGCTACGATAGGTAGACATCTGCAAACGCTATTTCCTTTCAAGGAAGTGTCGCATTTACATTCATTTGAAGTGTAGACGAGGAATACATAACACTTCGCAAATCATATTATATCTTACCATGAAACATAGAAATGAGATGCGATATCGCGTTTTAAGAATCATAAGAACTCTATTGCTACTATACGTTGACATCTGCAAACGCTATTTCCTTGCAAGGAAGTGTCGCATTTACATTCGTTTGAATCGTAGACGAGGAATGCATAACACTTCGCAATGAATATTATATCTTATCATGAAACATAGATATGAGATGCGACATCGCGTTTTAAGAAGCATTAGAACTCTATTGCTACGATAGGTAGACATCTGCAAACGCTATTTCCTTTCAAGGAAGTGTCGCATTTACATTCATTTGAAGTGTAGACGAGGAATATATAACACTTCGCAAATCATATTATACCTTACCATGAAACATAGAAATGAGATGCGATATCGCGTTTTAAGAAGCATTAGAAATCTATTGCTACGATACGTAGACATCTGCAAACGCTATTTCCTAGCGAGGAAGTTTCGCATTCACATTCATTTGAAGTGTAGACGAGGAATACATAACACTTCGCAAATCATATTATATCTTACCATGAAACATAGAACTGAGATGCGATATCGCATTCTAAGAATCATAAGAAATCTATTGCTACTATTCGTAGACATCTGCAAACGCTATTTCCTTGCAAGGAAGTGTCGCATTTACATTCATTTGAAGTGTAGACGAGGAATACATGACACTTCGCAAATCATATTATATCTTACCATGAAACATAGAAATGAGATGCGATATCGCGTTTTGAGAAGCATTAGAACTCTATTGCTACGATACGTAGACATCTGCAAACGCTATTTCCTTACAAGGAAGTGTCGCATTTACAATCATTTGAAGTGTAGACGAGGAATACATGATACATCGCAGATCATATTATATCTTACCATGAAACATAGAAATGAGATGCGATATCGCGTTTTAAGAAGCATTAGAACTCTATTGCTACGATAGGTAGACATCTGCAAAAGCTATTTCCTTACAAGGAAGTGTCGCATTTACATTCATCTGAAGTGTAGACGAGGAATACATAACACTTCGCAAATCATATTATATCTTACCATGAAACATAGAAATGAGATGCGATATCGCGTTTCAAGAAGCATTAGAACTCTATTGCTACGATACCTAGACATCTACAGACGTTATTTCCTAGCAAGGAAGTGTCGCATTTACATTCATTTGAAGTGTAGACGAGGAATACATAACACTTCGCAAATCATATTATATCTTACCATGAAACATAGAAATGAGATGCGATATCGCGTTTTATGAAGCATTAGGAATCTATTGCTACGATAGGTAGACATTTGCAAACGCTATTTCCTTGCAAGGAAGTGTCGCATTTACATTCATTTGAAGTGTAGACGAGGAATACGTAACACTTCGCAAATCATATTATATCTTACCATGAAATATAGAGATGAGATGCGATATCGCGTTTTAAGAAGCATTAGAATACTATTGCTACGATAGGTAGACATTCGCAAACGCTATTTCCTTGCAAGGAAGTGTCGCATTTACATTCATTTGAAGTGTAGGCGAGGAATACATAACACTTCGCAAATCATATTATATCTTACCATGAAACATAGAAATGAGATGCGATATCGCGTTTTAAGTATCATAAGAACTCTATTGCTACGATACGTAGACATCTGCAAACGCAATTTCCTTGCAAGGAAGTGTCGCACTTACATTCATTTGAATCGTAGACGAGGAATGCATAACACTTCGCTAATCATAATATATCATACCATGAAACATAGGAATGAGATGCGATATCGCGTTTTAAGAAGCATTAGAACACTATTGCTACGATAGGTAGACATTCGCAAACGCTATTTCCTTGCAAGGAAGT
The DNA here is from genome assembly GCF_050948175.1 of Xylocopa sonorina. Taxonomy (NCBI): domain Eukaryota; kingdom Metazoa; phylum Arthropoda; class Insecta; order Hymenoptera; family Apidae; genus Xylocopa; species Xylocopa sonorina. The sequence goes on along the minus strand of NC_135196.1, from coordinate 309,159 downwards.
GTCGCATTCACATTCATTTGAAGTGTAGACGAGGAAAACATAACACTTCGCAAATCATATTATATCTTACCATGAAACATAGAAATGAGATGCGATATCGCGTTTTAAGAAGCATTAGAAATCTATTGCTACGATACGTAGACATCTGCAAACGCTATTTCCTTGCAAGGAAGTGTCGCATTTACATTCATTTGAATCGTAGACGAGGAATGCATAACACTTCGCAATGAATATTATATCTTATCATGAAACATAGATATGAGATGCAATATCTCGTTTTAAGAAGCATTTGAACTCTATTGCTTCGATACGTAGACATCTGCAAACGCTATTTCCTTACAAGGAAGTGTCGCATTTACATTCACTTGAAGTGTAGACGAGGAATACATGACACTTCGCAAATCATATTATATCTTACCATGAAACATAGAAATGAGATGCGATATCGCGTTTTAAGAAGCATTAGAACTCTATTGCTACGATAGGTAGACATCTGCAAACGCTATTTCCTTTCAAGGAAGTGTCGCATTTACATTCATTTGAAGTGTAGACGAGGAATATATAACACTTCGCAAATCATATTATACCTTACCATGAAACATAGAAATGAGATGCGATATCGCGTTCTAAGAATCATAAGAACTCTATTGCTACGATACGTAGACATCTGCAAACGCTATTTCCTTGCAAGGAAGTGTCGCATTTACATTCACTTGAAGTGTAGACGAGGAATACATAACACTTCGCAAATCATATTATACCTTACCATGAAACATAGAAATGAGATGCGATATCGCGTTTTAAGAAGCATTAGTACTCTATTGCTACGATAGGTAGACGTTTGCAAACGCTATTTCCTTGCAAGGAAGTGTCGCGTTTACATTCATTTGAAGTGTAGGTGAGGAATACATAACACTTCGCAAATCATATTATATCTTACCATGAAACATAGAAATGAGATGCGATATCGCAATTTAAGAATCATAAGAAATTTGTTGCTACGATTCGTAGACATCTGCAAACGCTATTTCCTTGCAAGGAAGTGTCGCATTTACATTCATTTGAAGTGTAGACGAGGAATACATGACACTTCGCAAATCATATTATATCTTACCATGAAACACAGAAATTAGATGCGATATCGCGTTTTAAGAAGCATTAGAACTCTATTGCTACGATAGGTAGACATCTGCAAACACTATTTCCTTACAAGGAAGTGTCGCATCTACATTCATCTGAAGTGTAGACGAGGAATACATAACACTTCGCAAATCGTATTATATCTTACCATGAAACATAGAAATGAAATGCGATATCGCGTTTTAAGAAGCATTAGAACTCTATTGCTACGATAGGTAGACATCTGCAAACGCTATTTCCTTACAAGGAAGTGTCGCATCTACATTCATCTGAAGTGTAGACGAGGAATACATAACACTTCGCAAATCATATTATATCTTACCATGAAACATAGAAATGAGATGCGATATCGCGTTTTAAGAAGCATTAGAAATCTATTGCTACTATAGGTAGACATTTGCAAACGCTATTTCCTTGCAAGGAAGTGTCGCATTTACATTCGTTTGAAGTGTAGACGAGGAATACGTAACACTTCGCAAATCATATTATATCTTACCATGAAATATAGAGATGAGATGCGATATCGCGTTTTAAGAAGCATTAGAATACTATTGCTACGAAAGGTAGACATTCGCAAACGCTATTTCCTTGCAAGGAAGTGTCGCATTTACATTCATTTGAAGTGTAGGCGAGGAATACATAACACTTCGCAAATCATATTATATCTTACCATGAAACATAGAAATGAGATGCGATATCGCGTTTTAAGAATCATAAGAACTCTATTGCTACGATACGTAGACATCTGCAAACGCTATTTCCTTACAAGGAAGTGTCGCATTTACATTCATTTGAAGTGTAGACGAGGAATACATAACACTTCGCAAATCATATTATATCTTACCATGATACATAGAAATGAGATGCGATATCGCGTTTTAAGAAGCATTAGAACTCTATTGCTACGATAGGTAGACATCTGCAAACGCTATTTCCTTTCAAGGAAGTGTCGCATTTACATTCATTTGAAGTGTAGACGAGGAATATATAACACTTCGCAAATCATATTATACCTTACCATGAAACATAGAAATGAGATGCGATATCGCGTTCTAAGAATCATAAGAACTCTATTGCTACGATACGTAGACTTCTGCAAACGCTATTTCCTTGCAAGGAAGTGTCGCATTTACATTCACTTGAAGTGTAGACGAGGAATACATAACACTTCGCAAATCATATTATACCTTACCATGAAACATAGAAATGAGATGCGATATCGCGTTTTAAGAAGCATTAGGACTCTATTGCTACGATAGGTAGACGTTTGCAAACGCTATTTCCTTGCAAGGAAGTGTCGCGTTTACATTCATTTGAAGTGTAGGTGAGGAATACATAACACTTCGCAAATCATATTATATCTTACCATGAAACATAGAAATGAGATGCGATATCGCATTTTAAGAATCATAAGAAATCTATTGCTACGATTCGTAGACATCTGCAAACGCTATTTCCTTGCAAGGAAGTGTCGCATTTACATTCATTTGAAGTGTAGACGAGGAATACATGACACTTCGCAAATCATATTATATCTTACCATGAAACATAGAAATGAGATGCGATATCGCGTTTTAAGAAGCATTAGAACTCTATTGCTACGATACGTAGACATCTGCAAACGCTATTTCCTTACAAGGAAGTGTCGCATTTACATTCATTTGAAGTGTAGACGAGGAATACATGATACATCGCAGATCATATTATATCTTACCATGAAACATAGAAATGAGATGCGATATCGCGTTTTAAGAAGCATTAGAACTCTATTGCTACGATAGGTAGACATCTGCAAACGCTATTTCCTTACAAGGAAGTGTCGCATCTACATTCATCTGAAGTGTAGACGAGGAATACATAACACTTCTCAAATCATATTATATCTTACCATGAAACATAGAAATGAGATGCGATATCGCGTTTGAAGAAGCATTAGAACTCTATTGCTACGATACCTAGACATGTACAGACGTTATTTCCTAGTAAGGAAGTGTCGCATTTACATTCATTTGAAGTGTAGACGAGGAATACATGACACTTCGCAAATCATATTATATCTTACCATGAAACATAGAAATGAGATGCGATATCGCGTTTTAAGAAGCATTAGAACTCTATTGCTACGGTACATAGACATCTGCAAACGCTATTTCCTTGCAAGGAAGTGTCGCATTTACATTCATTTGAAGTGTAGACGAGGAATACATAACACTTCGCAAATCATATTATACCTTACCATGAAACATAGAAATGAGATGCGATATCGCGTTTTAAGGATCATAAGAACCCTATTGCTACGATACGTAGACATCTGCAAACGCTATTTCCTTGCAAGGAAGTGTCGCATTTACATTCATTTGAAGTGTAGACGAGGAATACATAACACTTCGCAAATCATATTATATCTTACCATGAAACATAGAAATGAGATGCGATATCGCGTTTTAAGAAGCATTAGAACTCTATTGCTACGATACGTAGACATCTGCAAACGCTATTTCCTTACAAGGAAGTGTCGCATTTACATTCATTTGAAGTGTAGACGAGGAATACATGATACATCGCAGATCATATTATATCTTACCATGAAACATAGAAATGAGATGCGATATCGCGTTTTAAGAAGCATTAGAACTCTATTGCTACGATAGGTAGACATCTGCAAACGCTATTTCCTTACAAGGAAGTGTCGCATCTACATTCATCTGAAGTGTAGACGAGGAATACATAACACTTCTCAAATCATATTATATCTTACCATGAAACATAGAAATGAGATGCGATATCGCGTTTGAAGAAGCATTAGAACTCTATTGCTACGATACCTAGACATGTACAGACGTTATTTCCTAGCAAGGAAGTGTCGCATTTACATTCATTTGAAGTGTAGACGAGGAATACATGACACTTCGCAAATCATATTATATCTTACCATGAAACATAGAAATGAGATGCGATATCGCGTTTTAAGAAGCATTAGAACTCTATTGCTACGGTACATAGACATCTGCAAACGCTATTTCCTTGCAAGGAAGTGTCGCATTTACATTCATTTGAAGTGTAGACGAGGAATACATAACACTTCGCAAATCATATTATACCTTACCATGAAACATAGAAATGAGATGCGATATCGCGTTTTAAGGATCATAAGAACCCTATTGCTACGATACGTAGACATCTGCAAACGCTATTTCCTTGCAAGGAAGTGTCGCATTTACATTCATTTGAAGTGTAGACGAGGAATACATAACACTTCGCAAATCATATTATATCTTACCATGAAACATAGAAATGAGATGCGATATCGCGTTTTAAGAAGCATTAGAACTTTATTGGTACGATACCTAGACATCAACAGACGCTATTTCCTAGCAAGGAAGTGTCGCATTTACACTCATTTGGAGTGTAGATGAGGAATACATAACACTTCGCAAATCATATTATATCTTACCACGAAACATGGAAATGAGATGCGGTATCGCGCTTTAAGAAGCATTAGAAATCTATTGCTACGATACGTAGACATCTGCAAGCGCTATTTCCTAGCGAGGAAGTGTCGCATTCACATTCATTTGAAGTGTAGACGAGGAATGCATAACACTTCGCAAATCATATTATATCTTACCATGAAACATAGAAATGAGATGCGATATCGCGTTTTAAGAAGCATCAGAAATCTATTGCTGCGATACGTAGACATCTGCAAACGCTATTTCCTTACAAGGAAGTGTCGCATTTACATTCATTTGAAGTGTAGACGAGGAATACATGATACATCGCAGATCATATTATATCTTACCATGAAACATAGAAATGAGATGCGATATCGCGTTTTAAGAAGCATTAGAACTCTATTGCTACGATAGGTAGACATCTGCAAACGCTATTTCCTTACAAGGAAGTGTCGCATTTACATTCATCTGAAGTGTAGACGAGGAATACATAACACTTCGCAAATCATATTATATCTTACCATGAAACATAGAAATGAGATGCGATATCGCGTTTCAAGAAGCATTAGAACTCTATTGCTACGATACCTAGACATCTGCAAACGCTATTTCCTTGCAAGGAAGTGTCGCATTTACATTTATTTGAATCGTAGACGAGGAATGCATAGCACTACGCAATGAATATTATATCATATCATGACACATAGATATGAGATGCAATATCTCGTTTTAAGAAGCATTTGAACTCTATTGCATCGATACGTAGACATCCGCAAACGCTATTTCCTTGCAAGGAAGTGTCGCATTTACATTCATTTGAAGTGTAGACGAGGAATACATGACACTTCGCAAATCATATTACATCTTACCATGAAACATAGAAATGAGATGCGATATCGCGCTTTAAGAAGCATTAGAACTCTATTGCTACGATAGGTAGATATCTGCAAACGCTATTTCCTTACAAGGAAGTGTCGCATTTACATTCATCTGAAGTGTAGACGAGGAATACATAACACTTCGCAAATCGTATTATATCTTACCATGAAACATAGAAATGAAATGCGATATCGCGTTTTAAGAAGCATTAGAACTCTATTGCTACGATACCTAGACATCTGCAGACGCTATTTCCTTGCAAAGAAGTGTCGCGCTTACATTCATTTGAAGTGTAGACGAGGAATACATGACACTTCGCAAATCATATTATATCTTACCATGAGACATAGAAATGAGGTGCGATATCGCGTTTTAAGAAGAATTAGAACTCTATTGCTACGATAGGTAGACATCTGCAAACGCTATTTCCTTACAAGGAAGTGTCGCATTTACATTCATTTGAAGTGTAGACGAGGAATACATAACACTTCGCAAATCATATTATATCTTACCATGATACATAGAAATGAGATGCGATATCGCGTTTTAGGAAGCATTGGAACTCTATTGCTACGATAGGTAGACATCTGCAAACGCTATTTCCTTTCAAGGAAGTGTCGCATTTACATTCATTTGAAGTGTAGACGAGGAATATATAACACTTCGCAAATCATATTATATCTTACCATGAAACATAGAAATGAGATGCGATATCGCGTTCTAAGAATCATAAGAACTCTATTGCTACGATACGTAGACATCTGCAAACGCTATTTCCTTGCAAGGAAGTGTCGCATTTACATTCACTTGAAGTGTAGACGAGGAATACATAACACTTCGCAAATCATATTATACCTTACCATGAAAAATAGAAATGAGATGCGATATCGCGTTTTAAGAAGCATTAGTACTCTATTGCTACGATAGGTAGACGTTTGCAAACGCTATTTCCTTGCAAGGAAGTGTCGCGTTTACATTCATTTGAAGTGTAGGTGAGGAATACATAACACTTCGCAAATCGTATTATATCTTACCATGAAACATAGAAATGAGATGCGAAATCGCATTTTAAGAATCATAAGAAATCTATTGCTACGATTCGTAGACATCTGCAAACGCTATTTCCCTGCAAGGAAGTGTCGCATTTACATTCATTTGAAGTGTAGACGAGGAATACATGACACTTCGCAAATCATATTATATCTTACCATGAAACATAGAAATGAGATGCGATATCGCGTTTTAAGAAGCATTAGAACTCTATTGCTACGATAGGTAGACATCTGCAAACGCTATTTCCTTACAAGGAAGTGTCGCATTTACATTCATCTGAAGTGTAGACGAGGAATACATAACACTTCGCAAATCATATTATATCTTACCATGAAACATAGAAATGAGATGCGATGTCGCGTTTGAAGAAGCATTAGAACTCTATTGCTACGATACCTAGACATCTACAGACGTTATTTCCTAGCAAGGAAGTGTCGCATTTACATTCATTTGAAGTGTAGACGAGGAATACATAACACTTCGCAAATCGTATTATATCTTACCATGAAACATAGAAATGAAATGCGATATCGCGTTTTAAGAAGCATTAGAAGTCTATTGCTACGATACCTAGACATCTGCAGACGCTATTTCCTAGCAAGGAAGTGTCGCATTTACATTCATTTGAAGTGTAGACGAGGAATACATGACACTTCGCAAATCATATTATATCTTACCATGAAACATAGAAATGAGATGCGATATCGCGTTTTAAGAAGCATTAGAATTCTATTGCTACGATACGTAGAGATCTGCAAACGCTATTTCCTTGCAAGGAAGTGTCGCATTTACATTCACTTGAAGTGTAGACGAGGAATACATGACACTTCGCAAATCATATTATATCTTACCATGAAACATAGAAATGAGATGCGATATCGCGTTTTAAGAAGCATTAGAACTCTATTGCTACGATACGTAGACATCTGCAAACGCTATTTCCTTGCAAGGAAGTGTCGCATTTACATTCATTTGAAGTGTAGACGAGGAATACATAACACTTCGCAAATCATATTATATCTTACCATGAAACATAGAAATGAGATGCGATATCGCGCTTTGAGAAGCATCAGAAATCTATTGCTGCTATACGTAGACATCTGCAAACGCTATTTCCTTGCAAGGAAGTGTCGCATTTACATTTATTTGAATCGTAGACGAGGAATGCATAGCACTACGCAATGAATATTATATCATATCATGACACATAGATATGAGATGCAATATCTCGTTTTAAGAAGCATTTGAACTCTATTGCATCGATACGTAGACATCCGCAAACGCTTTTTCCTTGCAAGGAAGTGTCGCATTTACATTCATTTGAAGTGTAGACGAGGAATACATGACACTTCGCAAATCATATTACATCTTACCATGAAACATAGAAATGACATGCGATATCGCGTTTTAAGAAGCATTAGAACTCTATTGCTACGATAGGTAGACTTCTGCAAACGCTATTTCCTTACAAGGAAGGGTCGCATTTACATTCATTTGAAGTGTAGACGAGGAATACATAACACTTCGCAAATCATATTATATCTTACCATGAAACATAGAAATGAGATGCGATATCGCGTTTTAAGAATCATAAGTGCTCTATTGCTACGATACGTAGACATCTGCAAACGCTATTTCCTTGCATGGAGGTGTCGCATTTACATTCATTTGACGTGTAGACGAGGAATACATGAAACTTCGCAAATCATATTATATCTTACCATGAAACATAGAAATGAGATGCGATATCACGCTTTAAGAAGCATTAGAAAACTATTGCTACGATACATAGACATCTGCAGACGCTATTTCCTTGCAAGGAAGTGTCGCATTTACATTCATTTGAATCGTAGACGAGGAATGCATAACACTTCGCAATGAATATTACATCTTACCATGAAACATAGAAATGAGATGCGATATCGCGCTTTAAGAAGCATTAGAAATCAATTTCTACGATACGTAGATATCTGCAAGCGCTATTTCCTAGCGAGGAAGTGTCGCATTCACGTTCATTTGAAGTATAGACGAGGAATGCATAACACTTCGCAATGAATATTATATCTTATCATGAAACATAGATATGAGATGCAATATCTCGTTTTAAGAAGCATTTGAACTCTATTGCTTCGATACGTAGACATCTGCATACGCTATTTCCTTGCAAGGAAGTGTCGCATTTACATTCATTTGAAGTGTAGACGAGGAATACATGACACTTCGCAAATCATATTATATCTTCCCATGAAACATAGAAATGAGATGCGATATCGCGTTTTAAGAAGCATTAGAACTCTATTGCTACGATAGGTAGACGTTTGCAAACGCTATTTCCTTGCAAGGAAGTGTCGCATTTACATTCACTTGAAGTGTAGACTAGGAATACATGACACTTCGCAAATCATATTATATCTTACCATGAAACATAGAAATGAGATGCGATATCGCGTTTTAAGAAGCATTGGAACTCTGTTGCTACGATAGGTAGATATCTGCAAACGCTATTTCCTTACAAGGAAGTGTCGCATTTACATTCATCTGAAGTGTAGACGAGGAATACATAACACTTCGCAAATCGTATTATATCTTACCATGAAACATAGAAATGAAATGCGATATCGCGTTTTAAGAAGCATTAGAAGTCTATTGCTACGATACCTAGACATCTGCAGACGCTATTTCCTAGCAAGGAAGTGTCGCATTTACATTCATTTGAAGTGTAAACGAGGAATACATGACACTTCGCAAATCATATTATATCTTACCATGAAACATAGAAATGAGATGCGATATCGCGTTTTAAGAAGCATTAGAATTCTATTGCTACGATACGTAGAGATCTGCAAACGCTATTTCCTTGCAAGGAAGTGTCGCATTTACATTCATTTGAAGTGTAGACGAGGAATACATGACACTTCGCAAATCATATTATATCTTACCATGAAACATAGGAATGAGATGCGATATCGCGTTTTAAGAAGCATTAGAACTCTATTGCTGCGATACATAGACATCTGCAAACGCTATTTCCTTGCAAGGAAGTGTCGCATTTACATTCATTTGAAGTGTAGACGAGGAATACATAACACTTCGCAAATCATATTATACCTTACCATGAAACATAGAAATGAGATGCGATATCGCGTTTTAAGGATCATAAGAACCCAATTGCTACGATAGGTAGACATCTGCAAACGCTATTTCCTTGCAAGGAAGTGTCGCATTTACATTCATTTAAAGTGTAGACGAGGAATACATAACACTTCGCAAATCATATTATATCTTACCATGAAGCATAGAAATGAGATGCGATATCGCGTTTTAAGAAGCATTAGAACTCTATTGCTACGATACCTAGACATCTACAGACGTTATTTCCTAGCAAGGAAGTGTCGCACTTACATTCATTTGATGTGTAGACGTGGAATGCATAACACTTCGCAAAGAATATTATATTTTATCATGAAAGATAGATATGAGATGCAATATCTCGTTTTAAGAAGCATTTGAACTCTATTGCTTCGATACGTAGACATCTGCAAACGCTATTTCCTTGCAAGGAAGTGTGGCATTTACTTTCATTTGAATCGTAGACGAGGAATGCATAACACTTCGCAATGAATATTATATCTTACCTTGAAACATAGATATGAGATGCGATATCGCGCTTTAAGAATCATATGAACTCTATTGCTACGATACGTAGACATCTGTAATCGCTATTTCCTTGCAAGGAAGTGTCGCATTTACTTTCATTTGAATCGTAGACGAGGAATGCATAACACTTCGCAATGAATATTATATCTTACCATGAAACATAGATATGAGATGCAATATCTCGTTTTAAGAAGCATTTGAACTCTATTGCTTCGACACGTAGACATCTGCAAACGCTATTTCCTTGCAAGGAAGTGTCGCATTTACATTCATTTGAAGTGTAGACGACGGATACATAACACTTCGCAAATCATATTATACCTTACCATGAAACATAGAACTGAGATGCGATATCGCGTTTTAAGAATCATAAGATCTCTATTGCTACGATACGTAGAAATCTGCAAACGCTATTTCCTTGCAAGGAAGGGTCGCATTTACATTCATTTGAAGTGTAGACGAGGAATACATAACACTTCGCAAATCATATTATATCTTACCATGAAACATAGAAATGAGATGCGATATCGCGTTTTAAGAATCATAAGTGCTCTATTGCTACGATACGTAGACATCTGCAAACGCTATTTCCTTGCATGGAGGTGTCGCATTTACATTCATTTGACGTGTAGACGAGGAATACATGAAACTTCGCAAATCATATTATATCTTACCATGAAACATAGAAATGAGATGCGATATCACGCTTTAAGAAGCATTAGAAAACTATTGCTACGATACATAGACATCTGCAGACGCTATTTCCTTGCAAGGAAGTGTCGCATTTACATTCATTTGAATCGTAGACGAGGAATGCATAACACTTCGCAATGAATATTACATCTTACCATGAAACATAGAAATGAGATGCGATATCGCGCTTTAAGAAGCATTAGAAATCAATTTCTACGATACGTAGATATCTGCAAGCGCTATTTCCTAGCGAGGAAGTGTCGCATTCACGTTCATTTGAAGTATAGACGAGGAATGCATAACACTTCGCAATGAATATTATATCTTATCATGAAACATAGATATGAGATGCAATATCTCGTTTTAAGAAGCATTTGAACTCTATTGCTTCGATACGTAGACATCTGCATACGCTATTTCCTTGCAAGGAAGTGTCGCATTTACATTCATTTGAAGTGTAGACGAGGAATACATGACACTTCGCAAATCATATTATATCTTCCCATGAAACATAGAAATGAGATGCGATATCGCGTTTTAAGAAGCATTAGAACTCTATTGCTACGATAGGTAGACGTTTGCAAACGCTATTTCCTTGCAAGGAAGTGTCGCATTTACATTCACTTGAAGTGTAGACTAGGAATACATGACACTTCGCAAATCATATTATATCTTACCATGAAACATAGAAATGAGATGCGATATCGCGTTTTAAGAAGCATTGGAACTCTGTTGCTACGATAGGTAGATATCTGCAAACGCTATTTCCTTACAAGGAAGTGTCGCATTTACATTCATCTGAAGTGTAGACGAGGAATACATAACACTTCGCAAATCGTATTATATCTTACCATGAAACATAGAAATGAAATGCGATATCGCGTTTTAAGAAGCATTAGAAGTCTATTGCTACGATACCTAGACATCTGCAGACGCTATTTCCTAGCAAGGAAGTGTCGCATTTACATTCATTTGAAGTGTAAACGAGGAATACATGACACTTCGCAAATCATATTATATCTTACCATGAAACATAGAAATGAGATGCGATATCGCGTTTTAAGAAGCATTAGAATTCTATTGCTACGATACGTAGAGATCTGCAAACGCTATTTCCTTGCAAGGAAGTGTCGCATTTACATTCATTTGAAGTGTAGACGAGGAATACATGACACTTCGCAAATCATATTATATCTTACCATGAAACATAGGAATGAGATGCGATATCGCGTTTTAAGAAGCATTAGAACTCTATTGCTGCGATACATAGACATCTGCAAACGCTATTTCCTTGCAAGGAAGTGTCGCATTTACATTCATTTGAAGTGTAGACGAGGAATACATAACACTTCGCAAATCATATTATACCTTACCATGAAACATAGAAATGAGATGCGATATCGCGTTTTAAGGATCATAAGAACCCAATTGCTACGATAGGTAGACATCTGCAAACGCTATTTCCTTGCAAGGAAGTGTCGCATTTACATTCATTTAAAGTGTAGACGAGGAATACATAACACTTCGCAAATCATATTATATCTTACCATGAAGCATAGAAATGAGATGCGATATCGCGTTTTAAGAAGCATTAGAACTCTATTGCTACGATACCTAGACATCTACAGACGTTATTTCCTAGCAAGGAAGTGTCGCACTTACATTCATTTGATGTGTAGACGTGGAATGCATAACACTTCGCAAAGAATATTATATTTTATCATGAAAGATAGATATGAGATGCAATATCTCGTTTTAAGAAGCATTTGAACTCTATTGCTTCGATACGTAGACATCTGCAAACGCTATTTCCTTGCAAGGAAGTGTGGCATTTACTTTCATTTGAATCGTAGACGAGGAATGCATAACACTTCGCAATGAATATTATATCTTACCTTGAAACATAGATATGAGATGCGATATCGCGCTTTAAGAATCATATGAACTCTATTGCTACGATACGTAGACATCTGTAATCGCTATTTCCTTGCAAGGAAGTGTCGCATTTACTTTCATTTGAATCGTAGACGAGGAATGCATAACACTTCGCAATGAATATTATATCTTACCATGAAACATAGATATGAGATGCAATATCTCGTTTTAAGAAGCATTTGAACTCTATTGCTTCGACACGTAGACATCTGCAAACGCTATTTCCTTGCAAGGAAGTGTCGCATTTACATTCATTTGAAGTGTAGACGACGGATACATAACACTTCGCAAATCATATTATACCTTACCATGAAACATAGAACTGAGATGCGATATCGCGTTTTAAGAATCATAAGATCTCTATTGCTACGATACGTAGAAATCTGCAAACGCTATTTCCTTGCAAGGAAGGGTCGCATTTACATTCATTTGAAGTGTAGACGAGGAATACATAACACTTCGCAAATCATATTATATCTTACCATGAAACATAGAAATGAGATGCGATATCGCGTTTTAAGAATCATAAGTGCTCTATTGCTACGATACGTAGACATCTGCAAACGCTATTTCCTTGCATGGAGGTGTCGCATTTACATTCATTTGACGTGTAGACGAGGAATACATGAAACTTCGCAAATCATATTATATCTTACCATGAAACATAGAAATGAGATGCGATATCACGCTTTAAGAAGCATTAGAAAACTATTGCTACGATACATAGACATCTGCAGACGCTATTTCCTTGCAAGGAAGTGTCGCATTTACATTCATTTGAATCGTAGACGAGGAATGCATAACACTTCGCAATGAATATTACATCTTACCATGAAACATAGAAATGAGATGCGATATCGCGCTTTAAGAAGCATTAGAAATCAATTTCTACGATACGTAGATATCTGCAAGCGCTATTTCCTAGCGAGGAAGTGTCGCATTCACGTTCATTTGAAGTATAGACGAGGAATGCATAACACTTCGCAATGAATATTATATCTTATCATGAAACATAGATATGAGATGCAATATCTCGTTTTAAGAAGCATTTGAACTCTATTGCTTCGATACGTAGACATCTGCATACGCTATTTCCTTGCAAGGAAGTGTCGCATTTACATTCATTTGAAGTGTAGACGAGGAATACATGACACTTCGCAAATCATATTATATCTTCCCATGAAACATAGAAATGAGATGCGATATCGCGTTTTAAGAAGCATTAGAACTCTATTGCTACGATAGGTAGACGTTTGCAAACGCTATTTCCTTGCAAGGAAGTGTTGCATTTACATTCACTTGAAGTGTAGACTAGGAATACATGACACTTCGCAAATCATATTATATCTTACCATGAAACATAGAAATGAGATGCGATATCGCGTTTTAAGAAGCATTGGAACTCTGTTGCTACGATAGGTAGATATCTGCAAACGCTATTTCCTTACAAGGAAGTGTCGCATTTACATTCATCTGAAGTGTAGACGAGGAATACATAACACTTCGCAAATCGTATTATATCTTACCATGAAACATAGAAATGAAATGCGATATCGCGTTTTAAGAAGCATTAGAAGTCTATTGCTACGATACCTAGACATCTGCAGACGCTATTTCCTAGCAAGGAAGTGTCGCATTTACATTCATTTGAAGTGTAAACGAGGAATACATGACACTTCGCAAATCATATTATATCTTACCATGAAACATAGAAATGAGATGCGATATCGCGTTTTAAGAAGCATTAGAATTCTATTGCTACGATACGTAGAGATCTGCAAACGCTATTTCCTTGCAAGGAAGTGTCGCATTTACATTCATTTGAAGTGTAGACGAGGAATACATGACACTTCGCAAATCATATTATATCTTACCATGAAACATAGGAATGAGATGCGATATCGCGTTTTAAGAAGCATTAGAACTCTATTGCTGCGATACATAGACATCTGCAAACGCTATTTCCTTGCAAGGAAGTGTCGCATTTACATTCATTTGAAGTGTAGACGAGGAATACATAACACTTCGCAAATCATATTATACCTTACCATGAAACATAGAAATGAGATGCGATATCGCGTTTTAAGGATCATAAGAACCCAATTGCTACGATAGGTAGACATCTGCAAACGCTATTTCCTTGCAAGGAAGTGTCGCATTTACATTCATTTAAAGTGTAGACGAGGAATACATAACACTTCGCAAATCATATTATATCTTACCATGAAGCATAGAAATGAGATGCGATATCGCGTTTTAAGAAGCATTAGAACTCTATTGCTACGATACCTAGACATCTACAGACGTTATTTCCTAGCAAGGAAGTGTCGCACTTACATTCATTTGATGTGTAGACGTGGAATGCATAACACTTCGCAAAGAATATTATATTTTATCATGAAAGATAGATATGAGATGCAATATCTCGTTTTAAGAAGCATTTGAACTCTATTGCTTCGATACGTAGACATCTGCAAACGCTATTTCCTTGCAAGGAAGTGTGGCATTTACTTTCATTTGAATCGTAGACGAGGAATGCATAACACTTCGCAATGAATATTATATCTTACCTTGAAACATAGATATGAGATGCGATATCGCGCTTTAAGAATCATATGAACTCTATTGCTACGATACGTAGACATCTGTAATCGCTATTTCCTTGCAAGGAAGTGTCGCATTTACTTTCATTTGAATCGTAGACGAGGAATGCATAACACTTCGCAATGAATATTATATCTTACCATGAAACATAGATATGAGATGCAATATCTCGTTTTAAGAAGCATTTGAACTCTATTGCTTCGACACGTAGACATCTGCAAACGCTATTTCCTTGCAAGGAAGTGTCGCATTTACATTCATTTGAAGTGTAGACGACGGATACATAACACTTCGCAAATCATATTATACCTTACCATGAAACATAGAACTGAGATGCGATATCGCGTTTTAAGAATCATAAGATCTCTATTGCTACGATACGTAGAAATCTGCAAACGCTATTTCCTTGCAAGGAAGTGTCGCATTTACATTCATTTGAAGTGTAGACGAGGAATACATGACACTTCGCAAGTCATATTAAATCTTACCATGAAATATAGAAATGAGATGCGATATCGCGTTTTAAGAAGCATTAGAACTCCATTGCTACGATAGGTAGACGTTTGCAAACGCTATTTCCTTGCAAGGAAGTGTCGCATTTACATTCATTTGAAGTGTAGACGAGGAATACATGACACTTCGCAAATCATATTATATCTTACCATGAAACATAGAAATGAAATGCGATATCGCGTTTGAAGGAGCATTAGAACTCTATTGCTACGATACCTAGACATCTGCAGACGCTATTTCCTAGCAAGGAAGTGTCGCATTTACATTCATTTGATGTGTAGACGAGGAATACATGACACTTCGCAAATCATATTATATCTTACCATGAAACATAGAAATGAGATGCGATATCGCGCTTTAAGAATCATAAGAACTCTATTGCTACGATACGTAGACATCTGCAAACGCTATTTGCTTGCAAGGAAGTGTCGCATTTACATTCATTTGATGTGTAGACGAGGAATACATAACACTTCGCAAATCATATTATATCTTACCATGAAACATAGAAATGAGATGCGATATCGCGTTTTAAGAAGCATTAGAACTCTATTGCTACGATACGTAGACATCTGCAAACGCTATTTCCTTGCAAGGAAGTGTTGCATTTACATTCATTTGAATCGTAGACGAGGAATGCATAACACTTCGCAAAGAATATTATATCTTACCATGAAACGTAGATATGAGATGCAATATCTCGTTTTAAGAAGCATTTGAACTCTATTGCTTCGACACGTAGACATCTGCAAACGCTATTTCCTTGCAAGAAAGTGTCGCATTTACATTCATTTGAAGTGTAGACGACGGATACATAACACTTCGCAAATCATATTATACCTTACCATGAAACATAGAACTGAGATGCGATATCGCGTTTTAAGAATCATAAGATCTCTATTGCTAAGATACGTAGAAATCTGCAAACGCTATTTCCTTGCAAGGAAGTGTCGCATTTACATTCATTTGAAGTGTAGACGAGGAATACATGACACTTCGCAAGTCATATTAAATCTTACCATGAAACATAGAAATGAAATGCGATATCGCGTTTGAAGGAGCATTAGAACTCTATTGCTACGATACCTAGAAATCTGCAGACGCTATTTCCTAGCAAGGAAGTGTCGCATTTACATTCATTTGATGTGTAGACGAGGAATACATGACACTTCGCAAGTCATATTAAATCTTACCATGAAACATAGAAATGAAATGCGATATCGCGTTTGAAGGAGCATTAGAACTCTATTGCTACGATACCTAGAAATCTGCAGACGCTATTTCCTAGCAAGGAAGTGTCGCATTTACATTCATTTGAAGTGCAGACGAGGAATACATAACACTTCGCAAATCATATTATATCTTACCATGAAACATAGAAATGAAATGCGATATCGCGTTTTAAGAAGCATTAGAACTCTATTGCAACGATACCTAGATATCTGCAGACGCTATTTCCTAGCAAGGAAGTGTCGCATTTACATTCATTTGAAGTGCAGACGAGGAATACATAACACTTCGCAAATCATATTATATCTTACCATGAAACATAGAAATGAAATGCGATATCGCGTTTTAAGAAGCATTAGAACTGTATTGCTACGATACCTAGACATCTGCAGACGCTATTTCCTTGCAAGGAAGTGTCGCATTTACATACATTTGAAGTGTAGACGAGGAATACATGACACTTCGCAAATCATATTATATCTTACCATGAAACATAGAAATGAAATGCGATATCGCGTTTTAAGAAGCATTAGAACTCTATTGCTACGATACCTAGACATCTGC
The DNA here is from genome assembly GCF_050948175.1 of Xylocopa sonorina. NCBI lineage: Eukaryota > Metazoa > Arthropoda > Insecta > Hymenoptera > Apidae > Xylocopa > Xylocopa sonorina. The sequence goes on along the minus strand of NC_135196.1, from coordinate 291,436 downwards.
AGACGCTATTTCCTAGCAAGGAAGTGTCGCATTTACATTCATTTGAAGTGTAGACGAGGAATACATAACACTTCGCAAATCATATTATATCTTACCATGAAGCATAGAAATGAGATGCGATATTGCGTTTTACGAAGCATTAGAAATCTATTGCTACGATACGTAGACATCTGCAAGCGCTATTTCCTAGCGAGGAAGTGTCGCATTCACATTCATTTGAAGTGTAGACGAGGAATGCATAACACTTCGCAATGAATATTATATCTTATCATGAAACATAGATGTGAGATGCAATATCTCGTTTTAAGAAGCATTTGAACTCTATTGCTACGATACGTAGACATCTGCAAACGCTATTTCCTTGCAAGGAAGTGTCGCATTTACATTCATTTGAAGTGTAGACGAGGAATACATAACACTTCGCAAATCATATTATATCTTACCATGAAACATAGAAATGAGATCCGATATCGCGTTTTAAGAATCATAAGAACCCTATTGCTACGATACGTAGACATCTGCAAACGCTACTTGCTTGCAAGGAAGTGTCGCATTTACATTCAATTGAAGTGTAGACGAGGAATACATGACACTTCGCAAATCATATTATATCTTACCATGAAACATAGAAATGAGATGCGATATCGCGTTTAGGAAGCATTAGAACTCTATTGCTACGATACCTAGACATCTGCAGACGCTATTTCCTAGCAAGGAAGTGTCGCTTTTACATTCGTTTGAAGTGCAGACGAGGAATACATAACACTTCGCAAATCATATTATATCTTACCATGAAACATAGAAATGAAATGCGATATCGCGTTTTAAGAAGCATTAGAACTCTATTGCTACGATACCTAGATATCTGCAGACGCTATTTCCTAGCAAGGAAGTGTCGCATTTACATTCATTTGAAGTGCAGACGGGGAATACATAACACTTCGCAAATCATATTATATCTTACCATGAAACATAGAAATGAAATGCGATATCGCGTTTTAAGTAGCATTAGAACTCTATTGCTACGATACCTAGACATCTGCAGACGCTATTTCCTTGCAAGGAAGTGTCGCATTTACATACATTTGAAGTGTAGACGAGGAATACATGACACTTCGCAAATCATATTATATCTTACCATGAAACATAGAAATGAAATGCGATATCGCGTTTTAAGAAGCATTAGAACTCTATTGCTACGATACCTAGACATCTGCAGACGCTATTTCCTAGCAAGGAAGTGTCGCATTTACATTCATTTGAAGTGTAGACGAGGAATACATAACACTTCGCAAATCATATTATATCTTACCATGAAGCATAGAAATGAGATGCGATATTGCGTTTTACGAAGAATTAGAAATCTATTGCTACGATACGTAGACATCTGCAAGCGCTATTTCCTAGCGAGGAAGTGTCGCATTCACATTCATTTGAAGTGTAGGCGAGGAATGCATAACACTTCGCAATGAATATTATATCTTATCATGAAACATAGATGTGAGATGCAATATCTCGTTTTAAGAAGCATTTGAACTTTATTGCTACGATACGTAGACATCTGCAAACGCTATTTCCTTGCAAGGAAGTGTCGCATTTACATTCATTTGAAGTGTAGACGAGGAATACATAACACTTCGCAAATCATATTATATCTTACCATGAAACATAGAAATGAGATCCGATATCGCGTTTTAAGAATCATAAGAACCCTATTGCTACGATACGTAGACATCTGCAAACGCTACTTGCTTGCAAGGAAGTGTCGCATTTACATTCAATTGAAGTGTAGACGAGGAATACATGACACTTCGCAAATCATATTATATCTTACCATGAAACATAGAAATGAGATGCGATATCGCGTTTAGGAAGCATTAGAACTCTATTGCTACGATACCTAGACATCTGCAGACGCTATTTCCTAGCAAGGAAGTGTCGCTTTTACATTCGTTTGAAGTGCAGACGAGGAATACATAACACTTCGCAAATCATATTATATCTTACCATGAAACATATAAATGAAATGCGATATCGCGTTTTAAGAAGCATTAGAACTCTATTGCTACGATACCTAGATATCTGCAGACGCTATTTCCTAGCAAGGAAGTGTCGCATTTACATTCATTTGAAGTGCAGACGGGGAATACATAACACTTCGCAAATCATATTATATCTTACCATGAAACATAGAAATGAAATGCGATATCGCGTTTTAAGAAGCATTAGAACTCTATTGCTACGATACCTAGACATCTGCAGACGCTATTTCCTTGCAAGGAAGTGTCGCATTTACATACATTTGAAGTGTAGACGAGGAATACATGACACTTCGCAAATCATATTATATCCTACCATGAAACATAGAAATGAAATGCGATATCGCGTTTTAAGAAGCATTAGAACTCTATTGCTACGATACCTAGACATCTGCAGACGCTATTTCCTAGCAAGGAAGTGTCGCATTTACATTCATTTGAAGTGTAGACGAGGAATACATAACACTTCGCAAATCATATTATATCTTACCATGAAGCATAGAAATGAGATGCGATATTGCGTTTTACGAAGCATTAGAAATCTATTGCTACGATACGTAGACATCTGCAAGCGCTATTTCCTAGCGAGGAAGTGTCGCATTCACATTCATTTGAAGTGTAGACGAGGAATGCATAACACTTCGCAATGAATATTATATCTTACCATGAAACATAGAAATGAGATCCGATATCGCGTTTTAAGAATCATAAGAACCCTATTGCTACGATACGTAGACATCTGCAAACGCTACTTGCTTGCAAGGAAGTGTCGCATTTACTTTCATTTGAATCGTAGACGAGGAATGCATGACACTTCGCAAATCATATAATATCTTACCATGAAACGTAGAAATGAGATGCGATATCGCGTTTTAAGAATCATAAGAACTCTATTGCTACGATACGTAGACATCTGCAAACGCTATTTCCTTGCAAGGAAGTGTCGCATTTACATTCAGTTGATGTGTAGACGAGGAATACATAACACTTCGCATATCATATTATATCTTACCATGAAACATAGAAATGAGATGCGATATCGCGTTTTAAGAAGCATTAGAACACTATTGCTACGATACGTAGACATCTGCAAACGCTATTTGCTTGCAAGGAAGTGTCGCATTTACATTCATTTGAAGTGTAGACGAGGAATACATAACACTTCGCAAATCATATTATATCTTACCATGAATCATAGAAATGAGATGCGATATCGCGTTTTAAGAATCATAAGAACTCTATTGCTACGATTCGTAGACATCTGCAAACGCTATTTCCTAGCAAGGAAGTGTCGCTTTTACATTCATTTGAATCGTAGACGAGGAATGCATAACACTTCGCAATGAATATTATATCTTATCATGAAACATAGATATGAGATGCAATATCTCGCTTTAAGAAGCATTAGAACTCTATTGCTACGATAGGTAGACGTTTGCAAACGCTATTTCCTTGCAAGGAAGTGTCGCATTTACATTCATTTGAAGTGCAGACGAGGAATACATAACACTTCGCAAATCATATTATATCTTACCATGAAACATAGAAATGAGATGCGATATCGCGTTTTAAGAATCATAAGAACTCTATTGCTACGATTCGTAGACATCTGCAAACGCTATTTCCTTGCAAGGAAGTGTCGCATTTACATTCATTTGAAGTGTAGACGAGGAATACATAACACTTCGCAAATCATATTATATCTTACCATGAAACATAGAAATGAGATCCGATATCGCGTTTTAAGAATCATAAGAACCCTATTGCTACGATACGTAGACATCTGCAAACGCTACTTGCTTGCAAGGAAGTGTCGCATTTACATTCAATTGAAGTGTAGACGAGGAATACATGACACTTCGCAAATCATATTATATCTTACCATGAAACATAGAAATGAGATGCGATATCGCGTTTTAAGAAGCATCAGAAATCCATTGCTACGATACGTAGACATCTGCAAACGCTATTTCCTTGCAAGGAAGTGTTGCATTTACATTCATTTGAAGTGTAGACGAGGAATACATAACACTTCGCAATGAATATTATATCTTATCATGAAACATAGATATGAGATGCAATATCTCGTTTTAAGAAGCATTTGAATTCTATTGCTACGATACGTAGACATCTGCAATCGCTATTTCCTTGCAAGGAAGTGTCGCACTTACTTTCATTTGAATCGTAGACGAGGAATGCATGACACTTCGCAAATCATATAATATCTTACCATGAAACGTAGAAATGAGATGCGATATCGCGTTTTAAGAATCATAAGAACTCTATTGCTACGATACGTAGACATCTGCAAACGCTATTTCCTTGCAAGGAAGTGTCGCATTTACATTCAGTTGATGTGTAGACGAGGAATACATAACACTTCGCATATCATATTATATCTTACCATGAAACATAGAAATGAGATGCGATATCGCGTTTTAAGAAGCATTAGAACACAATTGCTACGATACGTAGACATCTGCAAACGCTATTTGCTTGCAAGGAAGTGTCGCATTTACATTCATTTGAAGTGTAGACGAGGAATACATAACACTTCGCAAATCATATTATATCTTACCATGAATCATAGAAATGAGATGCGATATCGCGTTTTAAGAATCATAAGAACTCTATTGCTACGATTCGTAGACATCTGCAAACGCTATTTCCTAGCAAGGAAGTGTCGCTTTTACATTCATTTGAATCGTAGACGAGGAATGCATAACACTTCGCAATGAATATTATATCTTATCATGAAACATAGATATGAGATGCAATATCTCGCTTTAAGAAGCATTAGAACTCTATTGCTACGATAGGTAGACGTTTGCAAACGCTATTTCCTTGCAAGGAAGTGTCGCGTTTACATTCATTTGAAGTGCAGACGAGGAATACATAACACTTCGCAAATCATATTATATCTTACCATGAAACATAGAAATGAGTTGCGATATCGCGTTTTAAGAATCATAAGAACTCTATTGCTACGATTCGTAGACATCTGCAAACGCCATTTCCTTGCAAGGAAGTGTCGCATTTACATTCATTTGAAGTGTAGACGAGGAATACATAACACTTCGCAAATCATATTATATCTTACCATGAAACATAGAAATGAGATCCGATATCGCGTTTTAAGAATCATAAGAACCCTATTGCTACGATACGTAGACATCTGCAAACGCTACTTGCTTGCAAGGAAGTGTCGCATTTACATTCAATTGAAGTGTAGACGAGGAATACATGACACTTCGCAAATCATATTATATCTTACCATGAAACATAGAAATGAGATGCGATATCGCGTTTTAAGAAGCATCAGAAATCCATTGCTACGATACGTAGACATCTGCAAACGCTATTTCCTTGCAAGGAAGTGTTGCATTTACATTCATTTGAAGTGTAGACGAGGAATACATAACACTTCGCAATGAATATTATATCTTATCATGAAACATAGATATGAGATGCAATATCTCGTTTTAAGAAGCATTTGAATTCTATTGCTACGATACGTAGACATCTGCAATCGCTATTTCCTTGCAAGGAAGTGTCGCACTTACTTTCATTTGAATCGTAGACGAGGAATGCATGACACTTCGCAAATCATATAATATCTTACCATGAAACGTAGAAATGAGATGCGATATCGCGTTTTAAGAATCATAAGAACTCTATTGCTACGATACGTAGACATCTGCAAACGCTATTTCCTTGCAAGGAAGTGTCGCATTTACATTCAGTTGATGTGTAGACGAGGAATACATAACACTTCGCATATCATATTTTATCTTACCATGAAACATAGAAATGAGATGCGATATCGCGTTTTAAGAAGCATTAGAACACTATTGCTACGATACGTAGACATCTGCAAACGCTATTTGCTTGCAAGGAAGTGTCGCATTTACATTCATTTGAAGTGTAGACGAGGAATACATAACACTTCGCAAATCATATTATATCTTACCATGAATCATAGAAATGAGATGCGATATCGCGTTTTAAGAATCATAAGAACTCTATTGCTACGATTCGTAGACATCTGCAAACGCTATTTCCTAGCAAGGAAGTGTCGCTTTTACATTCATTTGAATCGTAGACGAGGAATGCATAACACTTCGCAATGAATATTATATCTTATCATGAAACATAGATATGAGATGCAATATCTCGCTTTAAGAAGCATTAGAACTCTATTGCTACGATAGGTAGACGTTTGCAAACGCTATTTCCTTGCAAGGAAGTGTCGCATTTACATTCATTTGAAGTGCAGACGAGGAATACATAACACTTCGCAAATCATATTATATCTTACCATGAAACATAGAAATGAGATGCGGTATCGCGTTTTAAGAATCATAAGAACTCTATTGCTACGATTCGTAGACATCTGCAAACGCTATTTCCTTGCAAGGAAGTGTCGCATTTACATTCACTTGAAGTGTAGACGAGGAATACATAACACTTCGCAAATCATATTATATCTTACCATGAAACATAGAAATGAAATGCGATATCGCGTTTTAAGAAGCATTAGAAATCTATTGCCACGATACGTAGACATCTGCAAGCGCTATTTCCTTGCAAGGAAGTGTCGCATTTACATTCATTTGAAGTGTAGACGAGGAATACATGACACTTCGCAAATCATATTATATCTTACCATGAAACATAGAAATGAGATGCGATATCGCGTTTTAAGAATCATAAGAACTCTATTGCTACGATAGGTAGACATCTGCAAACGCTATTTCCTTGCGAGGAAGTGTCGCATTTACATTCATTTGTAGTGTGGACGAGGAATACATAACACTTCGCAAATCATATTATATCTTACCATGAAACATGGAAATGAGATGCGATATCGCGTTTTAAGAATCATAAGAGCTCTATTGCTACGATACGTAGACATCTGCAAACACTATTTCCTTGCATGGAAGTGTCGCATTTACATTCATTTGACGTGTAGACGAGGAATACATGACACTTCGCAAATCAGATTATATCTTACCATGAAATATAGAAATGAGAAGCGATATCGCGTTTGAAGAAGCATTAGAACTCTACTGCTACGATAGGTAGACATCTGCCAACGTTATTTCCTAGCAAGGAAGTGTCGCATTCACATTCATTTGAAGTGTAGACGAGGAATACATAACACTTCGCAAATCATATTATATCTTACATTGAAACATAGAAATGAAATGCGATATCGCGTCTTAAGAAGCACTAGAAAGCTATTGCTACGATACGTAGACATCTGCAAACGCTATTTCCTAGCGAGGAAGTATCGCATTCACATTCATTTGAAGTGTAGACTAGGAATACATAACACTTCGCAAATCATATTATATCTTACCATGAAACATAGAAATGAGATGCGATATCGCGTTTTAAGAAGCAATAGAACTCTATTGCTACGATACGTAGACATCTGCAAACGCTATTTGCTTGCAAGGAAGTGTCGCATTTACATTCATTTGAAGTGTAGACGAGGAATACATAACACTTCGCAAATCATATTTTATCTTAGCATGAAATATAGAAATGAGATGCGATATCGCGTTTTAAGAAGCATTAGAACTCTATTGCTACGATAGGTAGACGTTTGCAAAAGCTATTTCCTTGCAAGGAAGTGTCGTAGTTACATTCATTTGAAGTGTAGGCGAGGAATACATAACACTTCGCAAATCATATTATATCTTACCATGAAACATAGAAATGAGATGCGATATCGCGTTTTAAGAAGCATTAGAACTCTATTGCTACGATACCTAGACATCTGCAGACGTTATTTCCTAGCAAGGAAGTGTCGCATTTACATTCATTTGAAGTGTAGACGAGGAATACATAACACTTCGCAAATCATATTATATCTTACCATGAAACATAGAAATGAAATGCGATATCGCGTTTTAAGAAGCATTAGAACCCTATTGCTACGATACCTAGACATCTGCAGACGCTATTTCCTAGAAGGAAGTGTCGCATTTACATTCATTTGAAGTGTAGACGAGGGATACATGACACTTCGCAAATCATTTTATATCTTACCATGATACATAGAAATGAGATGCGATATCGCGTTTTAAGAAGCATTAGAAATCTATTGCTACGATACGTGGACATCTGCAAACGCTATTTCCTAGCGAGAAAGTGTCGCATTCACATTCATTTGAAGTGTAGACGAGGAATACATAACACTTCGCAAATCATATTATATCTTACCATGAAACATAGGAATGAGATGCGATATCGCTTTCTAAGAAGCATTAGAACACTACTGCTACGATAGATAGACATTTGCAAACGCTATTTCCTTGCAAGGAAGTGTCGCATTTACATTCAATTGAAGTGTAGACGAGGAGTACATAACACTTCGCAAATCATATTATATCTTACCATGAAACATAGAAATGAAATGCGATATCGCGTTCTAAGAAGGATTAGAACTCTATTGCTACGATACCTAGACATCTGCAGACGCTATTTCCTAGCAAGGAAGTGTAGCATTTACATTCATTTGAAGTGTAGACGAGGAATACATGACACTTCGCAAATCATATTATATCTTACCATGAAACATAGAAATGAAATGCGATATCGCGTCTTAAGAAGCACTAGAAAGCTATTGCTACGATACGTAGACATCTGCAAACGCTATTTCCTAGCGAGGAAGTATCGCATTCACATTCATTTGAAGTGTAGACTAGGAATACATAACACTTCGCAAATCATATTATATCTTACCATGAAACATAGAAATGAGATGCGATATCGCGTTTTAAGAAGCATTAGAAATCTATTGCTACGATACGTGGACATCTGCAAACGCTATTTCCTAGCGAGAAAGTGTCGCATTCACATTCATTTGAAGTGTAGACGAGGAATACATAACACTTCGCAAATCATATTATATCTTACCATGAAACATAGGAATGAGATGCGATATCGCTTTCTAAGAAGCATTAGAACACTACTGCTACGATAGATAGACATTTGCAAACGCTATTTCCTTGCAAGGAAGTGTCGCATTTACATTCAATTGAAGTGTGGACGAGGAGTACATAACACTTCGCAAATCATATTATATCTTACCATGAAACATAGAAATGAAATGCGATATCGCGTTCTAAGAAGGATTAGAACTCTATTGCTACGATACCTAGACATCTGCAGACGCTATTTCCTAGCAAGGAAGTGTAGCATTTACATTCATTTGAAGTGTAGACGAGGAATACATGACACTTCGCAAATCATATTATATCTTACCATGAAACATAGAAATGAAATGCGATATCGCGTCTTAAGAAGCACTAGAAAGCTATTGCTACGATACGTAGACATCTGCAAACGCTATTTCCTAGCGAGGAAGTATCGCATTCACATTCATTTGAAGTGTAGACTAGGAATACATAACACTTCGCAAATCATATTATATCTTACCATGAAACATAGAAATGAGATGCGATATCGCGTTTTAAGAAGCAATAGAACTCTATTGCTACGATACGTAGACATCTGCAAACGCTATTTGCTTGCAAGGAAGTGTCGCATTTACATTCATTTGAAGTGTAGACGAGGAATACATAACACTTCGCAAATCATATTTTATCTTAGCATGAAATATAGAAATGAGATGCGATATCGCGTTTTAAGAAGCATTAGAACTCTATTGCTACGATAGGTAGACGTTTGCAAAAGCTATTTCCTTGCAAGGAAGTGTCGTAGTTACATTCATTTGAAGTGTAGGCGAGGAATACATAACACTTCGCAAATCATATTATATCTTACCATGAAACATAGAAATGAGATGCGATATCGCGTTTTAAGAAGCATTAGAACTCTATTGCTACGATACCTAGACATCTGCAGACGTTATTTCCTAGCAAACAAGTGTCACATTTACATTCATTTGAAGTGTGGATGAGGAATACATAACACTTCGCAAATCATATTATATCTTACCATGAAACATAGAAATGAGATGCGATATCGCGTTTTAAGAAGCATTAGAACTCTATTGCTACGATACCTAGACATCTGCAGACGTTATTTCCTAGCAAGGAAGTGTCGCATTTACATTCATTTGAAGTGTAGACGAGGAATACATAACACTTCGCAAATCATATTATATCTTACCATGAAACATAGAAATGAAATGCGATATCGCGTTTTAAGAAGCATTAGAACCCTATTGCTACGATACCTAGACATCTGCAGACGCTATTTCCTAGAAGGAAGTGTCGCATTTACATTCATTTGAAGTGTAGACGAGGGATACATGACACTTCGCAAATCATTTTATATCTTACCATGATACATAGAAATGAGATGCGATATCGCGTTTTAAGAAGCATTAGAAATCTATTGCTACGATACGTGGACATCTGCAAACGCTATTTCCTAGCGAGAAAGTGTCGCATTCACATTCATTTGAAGTGTAGACGAGGAATACATAACACTTCGCAAATCATATTATATCTTACCATGAAACATAGGAATGAGATGCGATATCGCTTTCTAAGAAGCATTAGAACACTACTGCTACGATAGATAGACATTTGCAAACGCTATTTCCTTGCAAGGAAGTGTCGCATTTACATTCAATTGAAGTGTAGACGAGGAGTACATAACACTTCGCAAATCATATTATATCTTACCATGAAACATAGAAATGAAATGCGATATCGCGTTCTAAGAAGGATTAGAACTCTATTGCTACGATACCTAGACATCTGCAGACGCTATTTCCTAGCAAGGAAGTGTAGCATTTACATTCATTTGAAGTGTAGACGAGGAATACATGACACTTCGCAAATCATATTATATCTTACCATGAAACATAGAAATGAGATGCGATATCGCGTTTTAAGAAGCACTAGACAGCTATTGCTACGATACGTAGACATCTGCAAACGCCATTTCCTAGCGAGGAAGTATCGCATTCACATTCATTTGAAGTGTAGACTAGGAATACAGAACACTTCGCAAATCATGTTATATCTTACCATGAAACATAGAAATGAGATGCGATATCGAATCATATGAACTCTATTGATACGATACGTAGACATCTGCAATCGCTATTTCCTAGCGAGGAAGTGTCGCATTTACATTCATTTGAAGTGTAGACGAGGAATACATGACACTTCGCAAATCATGTTATATCTTACCATGAAACATAGAAATGAGATGCGATATCGCGTTTTAAGAATCACAAGAACTCTATTGCTACGATACGTAGACATCTGCAAACGCTATTTCCTTGCAAGGTAGTGTCGTATTTACATTCATTTGAATCGTAGACGAGGAATGCATAACACTTCGCAATGAATATTACATCTTACCATGAAACATAAAAATGAGATTCGATATCGCGTTTTAAGAAGCATTAGAACTCTATTGCTACGATACCTAGATATCTGCAGACGCTGTTTCCTAGCAAGGAAGTGTCGCATTTACATTCATTTGAAGTGTAGACGAGGAATACATGACACTTCGCAATTCATATAATATCTTACCATGAAACATAGAAATGAGATGCGATATCGCGTTTTAAGAAGCACTAGAAAGCTATTGCTACGATACGTAGACATCTGCAAACGCTATTTCCTTGCAAGGAAGTGTTGCATTTACATTCATTTGAATCGTAGACGAGGAATGCATAACACTTCGCAATGAATATTATATCTTATCATGAAACATAGATATGAAATGCATTATCTCGTTTTAAGAAGCATTTGAAATCTATTGCTTCGATACGTAGACATCTGCAAACGCTATTTCCTTGCAAGGAAGTGTCGCATTTACATTCAGTTGATGTGTTGATGAGGAATACATGACACTTCGCAAATCATATTATATCTTACCATGAAACATAGAAATGAGATGCGATATCGCGTTTTAAGAAGCAGCAGAAATCCATTGCTACGATACGTAGACATCTGCAAACGCTATTTCCTTGCAAGGAAGTGTCGCATTTACATTCATTTGAAGTGTAGACGAGGGATACATAACACTTCGCAAATCATATTATATCTTACCATGAAACAAAGAAATGAGATGCGATATCGAATCATATGAACTCTATTGCTACGATACGTAGACATCTGCAATCGCTATTTCCTAGCGAGGAAGTGTCGTATTTACATTCGTTTGAAGTGTAGACGAGGAATACATAACACTTCGCAAATCATATTATATCTTACCATGAAACATAGAAATGAGATGCGATATCGCATTTTAAGAATCATAAGAAATCTATTGCTACGATTCGTAGACATCTGCAAACGCTATTTCCTTGCAAGGAAGTGTCGCATTTACATTCATTTGAAGTGTAGACGAGGAATACATAACACTTCGCAAATCATATTATATCTTACCATGAAGTATAGAAATGAGATGCGATATCGCGTTTTAAGAAGCATTAGAACTCTATTGCTACGATACGTAGACGTTTGCAAACGCTATTTCATAGCAAGGAAGTGTCGCATTTACATTCATTTGAAGTGTAGACGAGGAATACATGACACTTCGCAAATCATATTATATCTTACCATGATACATAGAAATGAGATGCGATATCCCGTTTTAAGAAGCATTAGAATTCTATTGCTACGATACGTAGACATCTGCAAACGCTATTTCCTAGCGAGAAAGTGTCGCATTCACATTCATTTGAAGTGTAGACGAGGAATACATAACACTTCGCAAATCATATTATATCTTACCATGAAACATAGAAATGAAATGCGATATCGCGTTTTAAGAAGCATTAGAATTCTATTGCTACGATACCTAGACATCTGCAGACGCTATTTCCTAGCAAGGAAGTGTCGCATTTACATTCATTTGAAGTGTAGACGAGGAATACATGACACTTCGCAAATCAAATTATATCTTACCATGATACATAGAAATGTGATGCGATATCCCGTTTTAAGAAGCATTAGAATTCTATTGCTACGATACGTAGACATCTGCAAACGCTATTTCCTAGCGAGAAAGTGTCGCATTCACATTCATTTGAAGTGTAGACGAGGAATACATAACACTTCGCAAGTCATATTATATCTTACCATGAAACATAGAAATGAGATGCGATATCGCGTTCTAAGAAGCATTAGAACACTATTGCTACGATAGGTAGACATTTGCAAACGCTATTTCCTTGCAAGGAAGTGTTGCATTTACATTCATTTGAATCGTAGGCGAGGAATGCATAACACTTCGCAAATCATATTATACCTTACCATGAAACATAGAAATGAGATGCGATATCGCGTTTTAAGAAGCACTAGAAAGCTATTGCTACGATACGTAGACATCTGCAAACGCTATTTCCTTGCAAGGAAGTGTTGCATTTACATTCATTTGAATCGTAGACGAGGAATGCATAACACTTCGCAATGAATATTATATCTTATCATGAAACATAGATATGAGATGCAATATCTCGTTTTAAGAAGCATTTGAAATCTATTGCTACGATACGTAGACATCTCCAAACGCTATTTCCTTGCAAGGAAGTGTCGCATTTACATTCAGTTGATGTGTTGATGAGGAATACATAACACTTCGCAAATCATATTATATCTTACCATGAAACATAGAAATGAGATGCGATATCGCGTTTTAAGAAGCATTAGAACTCTATTGCTACGATACGTAGACATCTGCAAACGCTATTTCCTTGCAAGGAAGTGTCGCATATACATTCATTTGAAGTGTAAACGAGGAATACATGACACTTCGCAAATCATATTATATCTTACCATGAAACATAGAAATGTGATGCGATATCGCGTTTTAAGAAGCATTAGAACTCTATTGCTACGATACGTAGACATCTGCAAACGCTATTTCCTTGCAAGGAAGTGTCGCATTTACATTCATTTGATGTGTAGACGAGGTATACATAACACTTCGCAAATCATATTATATCTTACCATGAAACATAGAAATGAGATGCGATATCGCGTTTTAAGAAGCATTAGAACTCTATTGCTACGATACGTAGACATCTGCAAGCGCTATTTCCTTGCAAGGAAGTGTCGCATTTACATTCATTTGAAGTGTAGAAGAGGAATACATGACACTTCGCAAATCATATTATATCTTACCATGAAACATAGAAATGAGATGCGATATCGCGTTTTAAGAAGCATTAGAACACTATTGCTACGATAGGTAGACATGTGCAAACGCTATTTCCTTGCAAGGAAGTGTCGCATTTACATTCATTTGAAGTGTAGACGAGGAATACATGACACTTCGCAAATCATATTATATCTTACCATGAAACATAGAAATGAGATGCGATATCGCGTTTTAAGAAGCAGCAGAAATCCATTGCTACGATACGTAGACATCTGCAAATGCTATTTCCTTGCAAGAAAGTGTCGCATTTACATTCATTTGAAGTGTAGACGAGGAATACACAACACTTGGCAAATCATATTATATCTTACCATGAAACATAGAAACGAGATGTGATATCGCGTTTTAAGAAGCATTAGAACTCTATTGCTACGATACGTAGACATCTGCAAACGCTATTTCCTTGCAAGGAAGTGTTGCATTTACATTCATTTGAATCGTAGACGAGGAATGCATAACACTTCGCAATGAATATTATATCTTATCATGAAACATAGATATGAGATGCAATATCTCGTTTTAAGAAGCATTTGAACTCTATTGCTTCGATACGCAGACATCTGCAAACGCTATTTCCTTGCAAGGAAGTGTCGCATTTACATTCATTTGAAGTGTAGACGAGGAATACATAACACTTCGCAAATAATATTATTTCTTACCATGAAACATAGAAATGAGATCCGATATCGCGTTTTAAGAAGCATTAGAACTCTATTGCTACGATACGTAGACATCTGCAATCGCTATTTCCTTGCAACGAAGTGTCGCATTTACTATCATTTGAATCATAGACGAGGAATGCATAACACTTCGCAATGAATATTATATCTTATCTTGAAACATAGATATGAGATGCGATATCGCGTTTTAAGAATCATATGAACTCTATTGCTACGATACGTAGACATCTGCAATCGCTATTTCCTTGCAAGGAAGTGTCGCATTTACTTTCACTTGAATCGTAGACGAGGAATGCATAACACTTCGCAATGAATATTATATCTTATCATGAAACGTAGATATGAGATGCAATATCTCGTTTTAAGAAGCATTTGAAATCTATTGCTTCGATACGTAGACATCTGCAAACGCTATTTCCTTGCAAGGAAGTGTCGCATTTACATTCATTTGAAGTGTAGACGAGGAATACATAACACTTCGCAAATCATATTATATCTTACCATGAAACATAGAAATGAGATGCGACATCGCGTTCTAAGAAGCACTAGAACACTACTGCTACGATAGGTAGACATTTGCAAACGCTTTTTCCTTGTAAGGAAGTGTCGCATTTACATTCATTTGAAGTGTAGACGAGGGATACATAACACTTCGCAAATCATATTATATCTTACCATGAAACATAGAAATGAGATGCGATATCGCGTTTTAAGAAGCATTAGAACTCTATTGCTACGATACCTAGACATCTGCAAACGCTATTTCCTTGCAGGGAAGTGTCGCATTTACATTCATTTGAAGTGTAGACGCGGAATACATGACACTTCGCAAATCATATTATATCTTACCATGAAACATAGAAATGAGATGCGATATCGCGTTTTAAGAAGCATTAGAACACTATTGCTACGATACCTAGACATCTGCAGACGCTATTTCCTAGCAAGGAATTGTCGCATTTACATTCATTTGAAGTGTAGACGAGGAATACATGACACTTCGCAAATCATATTATATCTTACCATGAAATATAGAAATGAGATGCTATATCGCGTTTTAAGAAGCATTAGAACTCTATTGCTACGATACGTAGACATCTGCAAACGCTATTTCCTTGCAAGGAAGTGTTGCATTTACATTCATTTGAATCGTAGACGAGGAATGCATAACACTTCGCAATGAATATTATATCTTATCATGAAACATAGATATGAGATGCAATATCTCGTTTTAAGAAGCATTTGAAATCTATTGCTTCGATACGTAGACATCTGCAAACGCTATTTCCTTGCAAGGAAGTGTCGCATTTACATTCATTTGACGTGTAGACGAGGAATACATAACACTTCGCACATCATATTATATCTTACCATTAAACATAGAAATGTGATGCGATATCGCGTATTAAGAAGCAATAGAACTCTATTTCTACGATACCTAGACATCTGCAGACGGTATTTCCTAGCAAGGAAGTGTCGCATTTACATTCATTTGAAGTGTGGACGAGGAATACATGACACTTCGCAAATCATATTATATCTTACCATGAAACATAGAAATGTGATGCGATATCGCGTTTTAAGAAGCATTAGAACTCTATTGCTACGATACGTAGACATCTGCAAACGCTATTTCCTTGCAAGGAAGTGTCGCATTTACATTCATTTGATGTGTAGACGAGGTATACATAACACTTCGCAAATCATATTATATCTTACCATGAAACATAGAAATGAGATGCGATATCGCGTTTTAAGAAGCATTAGAACTCTATTGCTACGATACGTAGACATCTGCAAGCGCTATTTCCTTGCAAGGAAGTGTCGCATTTACATTCATTTGAAGTGTAGAAGAGGAATACATGACACTTCGCAAATCATATTATATCTTACCATGAAACATAGAAATGAGATGCGATATCGCGTTTTAAGAAGCATTAGAACACTATTGCTACGATAGGTAGACATGTGCAAACGCTATTTCCTTGCAAGGAAGTGTCGCATTTACATTCATTTGAAGTGTAGACGAGGAATACATGACACTTCGCAAATCATATTATATCTTACCATGAAACATAGAAATGAGATGCGATATCGCGTTTTAAGAAGCATTAGAACACTATTGCTACGATAGGTAGACATGTGCAAACGCTATTTCCTTGCAAGGAAGTGTCGCATTTACATTCATTTGAAGTGTAGACGAGGAATACATGACACTTCGCAAATCATATTATATCTTACCATGAAACATAGAAATGAGATGCGATATCGCGTTTTAAGAAGCAGCAGAAATCCATTGCTACGATACGTAGACATCTGCAAATGCTATTTCCTTGCAAGAAAGTGTCGCATTTACATTCCTTTGAAGTGTAGACGAGGAATACACAACACTTGGCAAATCATATTATATCTTACCATGAAACATAGAAACGAGATGTGATATCGCGTTTTAAGAAGCATTAGAACTCTATTGCTACGATACGTAGACATCTGCAAACGCTATTTCCTTGCAAGGAAGTGTTGCATTTACATTCATTTGAATCGTAGACGAGGAATGCATAACACTTCGCAATGAATATTATATCTTATCATGAAACATAGATATGAGATGCAATATCTCGTTTTAAGAAGCATTTGAACTCTATTGCTTCGATACGCAGACATCTGCAAACGCTATTTCCTTGCAAGGAAGTGTCGCATTTACATTCATTTGAAGTGTAGACGAGGAATACATAACACTTCGCAAATAATATTATTTCTTACCATGAAACATAGAAATGAGATCCGATATCGCGTTTTAAGAAGCATTAGAACTCTATTGCTACGATACGTAGACATCTGCAATCGCTATTTCCTTGCAACGAAGTGTCGCATTTACTATCATTTGAATCATAGACGAGGAATGCATAACACTTCGCAATGAATATTATATCTTATCTTGAAACATAGATATGAGATGCGATATCGCGTTTTAAGAATCATATGAACTCTATTGCTACGATACGTAGACATCTGCAATCGCTATTTCCTTGCAAGGAAGTGTCGCATTTACTTTCACTTGAATCGTAGACGAGGAATGCATAACACTTCGCAATGAATATTATATCTTATCATGAAACGTAGATATGAGATGCAATATCTCGTTTTAAGAAGCATTTGAAATCTATTGCTTCGATACGTAGACATCTGCAAACGCTATTTCCTTGCAAGGAAGTGTCGCATTTACATTCATTTGAAGTGTAGACGAGGAATACATAACACTTCGCAAATCATATTATATCTTACCATGAAACATAGAAATGAGATGCGACATCGCGTTCTAAGAAGCACTAGAACACTACTGCTACGATAGGTAGACATTTGCAAACGCTTTTTCCTTGTAAGGAAGTGTCGCATTTACATTCATTTGAAGTGTAGACGAGGGATACATAACACTTCGCAAATCATATTATATCTTACCATGAAACATAGAAATGAGATGCGATATCGCGTTTTAAGAAGCATTAGAACTCTATTGCTACGATACCTAGACATCTGCAAACGCTATTTCCTTGCAGGGAAGTGTCGCATTTACATTCATTTGAAGTGTAGACGCGGAATACATGACACTTCGCAAATCATATTATATCTTACCATGAAACATAGAAATGAGATGCGATATCGCGTTTTAAGAAGCATTAGAACACTATTGCTACGATACCTAGACATCTGCAGACGCTATTTCCTAGCAAGGAATTGTCGCATTTACATTCATTTGAAGTGTAGACGAGGAATACATGACACTTCGCAAATCATATTATATCTTACCATGAAATATAGAAATGAGATGCTATATCGCGTTTTAAGAAGCATTAGAACTCTATTGCTACGATACGTAGACATCTGCAAACGCTATTTCCTTGCAAGGAAGTGTTGCATTTACATTCATTTGAATCGTAGACGAGGAATGCATAACACTTCGCAATGAATATTATATCTTATCATGAAACATAGATATGAGATGCAATATCTCGTTTTAAGAAGCATTTGAAATCTATTGCTTCGATACGTAGACATCTGCAAACGCTATTTCCTTGCAAGGAAGTGTCGCATTTACATTCATTTGACGTGTAGACGAGGAATACATAACACTTCGCACATCATATTATATCTTACCATTAAACATAGAAATGTGATGCGATATCGCGTATTAAGAAGCAATAGAACTCTATTTCTACGATACCTAGACATCTGCAGACGGTATTTCCTAGCAAGGAAGTGTCGCATTTACATTCATTTGAAGTGTGGACGAGGAATACATGACACTTCGCAAATCATATTATATCTTACCATGAAACATAGAAATGAGATGCGATATCGCGTTTTAAGAATCATAAGTACTCTATTGCTACGATACGTAGACATCTGCAAACGCTATTTCCTTGCAAGAAAGTGTCGCATTTACATTCATTTGATGTGTAGACGAGGAATACATAACACTTCGCAAATCATATTATATCTTACCATGAAACATAGAAATGAGATGCGATATCGCGTTTTAAGAAGCATTAGAACTCTATTGCTACGATACGTAGACATCTGCAATCGCTATTTCCTTGCAACGAAGTGTCGCATTTACTATCATTTGAATCATAGACGAGGAATGCATAACACTTCGCAATGAATATTATATCTTATCTTGAAAC
The DNA here is from genome assembly GCF_050948175.1 of Xylocopa sonorina. Taxonomy (NCBI): domain Eukaryota; kingdom Metazoa; phylum Arthropoda; class Insecta; order Hymenoptera; family Apidae; genus Xylocopa; species Xylocopa sonorina. Next base: position 271,867 of record NC_135196.1, on the reverse strand, counting down.
ATAGATATGAGATGCGATATCGCGTTTTAAGAATCATATGAACTCTATTGCTACGATACGTAGACATCTGCAATCGCTATTTCCTTGCAAGGAAGTGTCGCATTTACTTTCACTTGAATCGTAGACGAGGAATGCATAACACTTCGCAATGAATATTATATCTTATCATGAAACGTAGATATGAGATGCAATATCTCGTTTTAAGAAGCATTTGAAATCTATTGCTTCGATACGTAGACATCTGCAAACGCTATTTCCTTGCAAGGAAGTGTCGCATTTACATTCATTTGAAGTGTAGACGAGGAATACATAACACTTCGCAAATCATATTATATCTTACCATGAAACATAGAAATGAGATGCGATATCGCGTTTTAAGAATCATAAGAACTCTATTGCTACAATACGTAGACATCTGCAAACGCTATTTCCTTGCAAGGAAATGTCGCATTTACATTCATTTGATGTGTAGACGAGGAATACATAATACATCGCAAATCATATTATATCTTACCATGAAACATAGAAATGAGATGCGACATCGCGTTCTAAGAAGCACTAGAACACTACTGCTACGATAGGTAGACATTTGCAAACGCTTTTTCCTTGCAAGGAAGTGTCGCATTTACATTCATTTGAAGTGTAGACGAGGGATACATAACACTTCGCAAATCATATTATATCTTACCATGAAACATAGAAATGAGATGCGATATCGCGTTTTAAGAAGCATTAGAACTCTATTGCTACGATACCTAGACATCTGCAAACGCTATTTCCTTGCAGGGAAGTGTCGCATTTACATTCATTTGAAGTGTAGACGCGGAATACATGACACTTCGCAAATCATATTATATCTTACCATGAAACATAGAAATGAGATGCGATATCGCGTTTTAAGAAGCATTAGAACACTATTGCTACGATACCTAGACATCTGCAGACGCTATTTCCTAGCAAGGAATTGTCGCATTTACATTCATTTGAAGTGTAGACGAGGAATACATGACACTTCGCAAATCATATTATATCTTACCATGAAATATAGAAATGAGATGCTATATCGCGTTTTAGAAGCATTAGAACTCTATTGCTACGATAGGTAGACGTTTGCAAACGCTATTTCCTTGCAAGGAAGTGTCGCATTTACATTCATTTGAAGTGTAGACGAGGAATACATGACACTTCGCAAAACATATTATATCTTACCATGAAACATAGAAATGAAATGCGATATCGCGTTTTAAGAAGCATTAGAACTCTATTGCTACGATACCTAGACATCTGCAGACGCTATTTCCTAGCAAGGAAGTGTCGCATTTACATTCATTTGAAGTGTAGACGAGGAATACATGACACTTCGCAATTCATATAATATCTTACCATGAAACATAGAAATGAGATGCGATATCGCGTTTTAAGAAGCACTAGAAAGCTATTGCTACGATACGTAGACATCTGCAAACGCTATTTCCTTGCAAGGAAGTGTTGCATTTACATTCATTTGAATCGTAGACGAGGAATGCATAACACTTCGCAATGAATATTATATCTTATCATGAAACATAGATATGAGATGCAATATCTCGTTTTAAGAAGCATTTGAAATCTATTGCTTCGATACGTAGACATCTGCAAACGCTATTTCCTTGCAAGGAAGTGTCGCATTTACATTCAGTTGATGTGTTGATGAGGAATACATAACACTTCGCAAATCATATTATATCTTACCATGAAACATAGAAATGAGATGCGATATCGCGTTTTAAGAAGCATTAGAACTCTATTGCTACGATACGTAGACATCTGCAAACGCTATTTCCTTGCAAGGAAGTGTCGCATATACATTCATTTGAAATGTAAACGAGGAATACATGATACTTCGCAAATCATATTATATCTTACCATGAAACATAGAAATGTGATGCGATATCGCGTTTTAAGAAGCATTAGAACTCTATTGCTACGATACGTAGACATCTGCAAACGCTATTTCCTTGCAAGGAAGTGTCGCATTTACATTCATTTGATGTGTAGACGAGGTATACATAACACTTCGCAAATCATATTATATCTTACCATGAAACATAGAAATGAGATGCGATATCGCGTTTTAAGAAGCATTAGAACTCTATTGCTACGATACGTAGACATCTGCAAGCGCTATTTCCTTGCAAGGAAGTGTCGCATTTACATTCATTTGAAGTGTAGAAGAGGAATACATGACACTTTGCAAATCATATTATATCTTACCATGAAACATAGAAATGAGATGCGATATCTCGTTTTAAGAAGCATTAGAACACTATTGCTACGATAGGTAGACATGTGCAAACGCTATTTCCTTGCAAGGAAGTGTCGCATTTACATTCATTTGAAGTGTAGACGAGGGATACATAACACTTCGCAAATCATATTATATCTTACCATGAAACATAGAAATGAGATGCGATATCGCGTTTTAAGAAGCATTAGAACTCTATTGCTACGATACCTACACATCTGCAAACGCTATTTCCTTGCAGGGAAGTGTCGCATTTACATTCATTTGAAGTGTAGACGCGGAATACATGACACTTCGCAAATCATATTATATCTTACCATGAAACATAGAAATGAGATGCGATATCGCGTTTTAAGAAGCATTAGAACTCTATTGCTACGATACCTAGACATCTGCAGACGCTATTTCCTAGCAAGGAATTGTCGCATTTACATTCATTTGAAGTGTAGACGAGGAATACATTACACTTCGCAAATCATATTATATCTTACCATGAAATATAGAAATGAGATGCTATATCGCGTTTTAGAAGCATTAGAACTCTATTGCTACGATAGGTAGACGTTTGCAAACGCTATTTCCTTGCAAGGAAGTGTCGCATTTACATTCATTTGAAGTGTAGACGAGGAATACATGACACTTCGCAAAACATATATCTTACCATGAAACATAGAAATGAAATGCGATATCGCGTTTTAAGAAGCATTAGAACTCTATTGCTACGATACCTAGACATCTGCAGACGCTATTTCCTAGCAAGGAAGTGTCGCATTTACATTCATTTGAAGTGTAGACGAGGAATACATGACACTTCGCAATTCATATAATATCTTACCATGAAACATAGAAATGAGATGCGATATCGCGTTTTAAGAAGCACTAGAAAGCTATTGCTACGATACGTAGACATCTGCAAACACTATTTCCTAGCGAGGAAGTATCGCATTCACATTCATTTGAAGTGTAGACGAGGAATACATGACACTTCGCAAATCAAATTATATCTTACCATGATACATAGAAATGAGATGCGATATCCCGTTTTAAGAAGCATTAGAATTCTATTGCTACGATACGTAGACATCTGCAAAACGCTATTTCCTAGCGAGAAAGTGTCGCATTCACATTCATTTGAAGTGTAGACGAGGAATACATAACACTTCGCAAGTCATATTATATCTTACCATGAAACATAGAAATGAGATGCGATATCGCGTTCTAAGAAGCATTAGAACACTATTGCTACGATAGGTAGACATTTGCAAACGCTATTTCCTTGCAAGGAAGTGTTGCATTTACATTCATTTGAATCGTAGGCGAGGAATGCATAACACTTCGCAAATCATATTATACCTTACCATGAAACATAGAAATGAGATGCGATATCGCGTTTTAAGAAGCATTAGAAATCTATTGCTACGATACGTAGACATCTGCAAACGCTATTTCCTTGCAAGGAAATGTCGCATTTACATTCATTTGAAGTGTACACGAGGAATACATGACACTTCGCAAATCATATAATATCCTACCATGAAACGTAGAAATGAGATGCGATATCGCGTTTTAAGAATCATAAGAACTCTATTGCTACGATACGTAGACATCTGCAAACGCTATTTCCTTGCAAGGAAGTGTCGCATTTACATTCAGTTGATGTGTTGATGAGGAATACATAACACTTCGCAAATCATATTATATCTTACCATGAAACATAGAAATGAGATGCGATATCGCGTTTTAAGAAGCATTAGAACTCTATTGCTACGATACGTAGACATCTGCAAACGCTATTTCCTTGCAAGGAAGTGTCGCATATACATTCATTTGAAGTGTAAACGAGGAATACATGACACTTCGCAAATCATATTATATCTTACCATGAAACATAGAAATGTGATGCGATATCGCGTTTTAAGAAGCATTAGAACTCTATTGCTACGATACGTAGACATCTGCAATCGCTATTTCCTTGCAACGAAGTGTCGCATTTACTATCATTTGAATCATAGACGAGGAATGCATAACACTTCGCAATGAATATTATATCTTATCTTGAAACATAGATATGAGATGCGATATCGCGTTTTAAGAATCATATGAACTCTATTGCTACGATACGTAGACATCTGCAATCGCTATTTCCTTGCAAGGAAGTGTCGCATTTACTTTCACTTGAATCGTAGACGAGGAATGCATAACACTTCGCAATGAATATTATATCTTATCATGAAACGTAGATATGAGATGCAATATCTCGTTTTAAGAAGCATTTGAAATCTATTGCTTCGATACGTAGACATCTGCAAACGCTATTTCCTTGCAAGGAAGTGTCGCATTTACATTCATTTGAAGTGTAGACGAGGAATACATAACACTTCGCAAATCATATTATATCTTACCATGAAACATAGAAATGAGATGCGACATCGCGTTCTAAGAAGCACTAGAACACTACTGCTACGATAGGTAGACATTTGCAAACGCTTTTTCCTTGTAAGGAAGTGTCGCATTTACATTCATTTGAAGTGTAGACGAGGGATACATAACACTTCGCAAATCATATTATATCTTACCATGAAACATAGAAATGAGATGCGATATCGCGTTTTAAGAAGCATTAGAACTCTATTGCTACGATACCTAGACATCTGCAAACGCTATTTCCTTGCAGGGAAGTGTCGCATTTACATTCATTTGAAGTGTAGACGCGGAATACATGACACTTCGCAAATCATATTATATCTTACCATGAAACATAGAAATGAGATGCGATATCGCGTTTTAAGAAGCATTAGAACACTATTGCTACGATACCTAGACATCTGCAGACGCTATTTCCTAGCAAGGAATTGTCGCATTTACATTCATTTGAAGTGTAGACGAGGAATACATGACACTTCGCAAATCATATTATATCTTACCATGAAATATAGAAATGAGATGCTATATCGCGTTTTAAGAAGCATTAGAACTCTATTGCTACGATACGTAGACATCTGCAAACGCTATTTCCTTGCAAGGAAGTGTTGCATTTACATTCATTTGAATCGTAGACGAGGAATGCATAACACTTCGCAATGAATATTATATCTTATCATGAAACATAGATATGAGATGCAATATCTCGTTTTAAGAAGCATTTGAAATCTATTGCTTCGATACGTAGACATCTGCAAACGCTATTTCCTTGCAAGGAAGTGTCGCATTTACATTCATTTGACGTGTAGACGAGGAATACATAACACTTCGCACATCATATTATATCTTACCATTAAACATAGAAATGTGATGCGATATCGCGTATTAAGAAGCAATAGAACTCTATTTCTACGATACCTAGACATCTGCAGACGGTATTTCCTAGCAAGGAAGTGTCGCATTTACATTCATTTGAAGTGTGGACGAGGAATACATGACACTTCGCAAATCATATTATATCTTACCATGAAACATAGAAATGAGATGCGATATCGCGTTTTAAGAATCATAAGTACTCTATTGCTACGATACGTAGACATCTGCAAACGCTATTTCCTTGCAAGAAAGTGTCGCATTTACATTCATTTGATGTGTAGACGAGGAATACATAACACTTCGCAAATCATATTATATCTTACCATGAAACATAGAAATGAGATGCGATATCGCGTTTTAAGAAGCATTAGAACTCTATTGCTACGATACGTAGACATCTGCAATCGCTATTTCCTTGCAACGAAGTGTCGCATTTACTATCATTTGAATCATAGACGAGGAATGCATAACACTTCGCAATGAATATTATATCTTATCTTGAAACATAGATATGAGATGCGATATCGCGTTTTAAGAATCATATGAACTCTATTGCTACGATACGTAGACATCTGCAATCGCTATTTCCTTGCAAGGAAGTGTCGCATTTACTTTCACTTGAATCGTAGACGAGGAATGCATAACACTTCGCAATGAATATTATATCTTATCATGAAACGTAGATATGAGATGCAATATCTCGTTTTAAGAAGCATTTGAAATCTATTGCTTCGATACGTAGACATCTGCAAACGCTATTTCCTTGCAAGGAAGTGTCGCATTTACATTCATTTGAAGTGTAGACGAGGAATACATAACACTTCGCAAATCATATTATATCTTACCATGAAACATAGAAATGAGATGCGATATCGCGTTTTAAGAATCATAAGAACTCTATTGCTACAATACGTAGACATCTGCAAACGCTATTTCCTTGCAAGGAAATGTCGCATTTACATTCATTTGATGTGTAGACGAGGAATACATAATACATCGCAAATCATATTATATCTTACCATGAAACATAGAAATGAGATGCGACATCGCGTTCTAAGAAGCACTAGAACACTACTGCTACGATAGGTAGACATTTGCAAACGCTTTTTCCTTGCAAGGAAGTGTCGCATTTACATTCATTTGAAGTGTAGACGAGGGATACATAACACTTCGCAAATCATATTATATCTTACCATGAAACATAGAAATGAGATGCGATATCGCGTTTTAAGAAGCATTAGAACTCTATTGCTACGATACCTAGACATCTGCAAACGCTATTTCCTTGCAGGGAAGTGTCGCATTTACATTCATTTGAAGTGTAGACGCGGAATACATGACACTTCGCAAATCATATTATATCTTACCATGAAACATAGAAATGAGATGCGATATCGCGTTTTAAGAAGCATTAGAACACTATTGCTACGATACCTAGACATCTGCAGACGCTATTTCCTAGCAAGGAATTGTCGCATTTACATTCATTTGAAGTGTAGACGAGGAATACATGACACTTCGCAAATCATATTATATCTTACCATGAAATATAGAAATGAGATGCTATATCGCGTTTTAGAAGCATTAGAACTCTATTGCTACGATAGGTAGACGTTTGCAAACGCTATTTCCTTGCAAGGAAGTGTCGCATTTACATTCATTTGAAGTGTAGACGAGGAATACATGACACTTCGCAAAACATATTATATCTTACCATGAAACATAGAAATGAAATGCGATATCGCGTTTTAAGAAGCATTAGAACTCTATTGCTACGATACCTAGACATCTGCAGACGCTATTTCCTAGCAAGGAAGTGTCGCATTTACATTCATTTGAAGTGTAGACGAGGAATACATGACACTTCGCAATTCATATAATATCTTACCATGAAACATAGAAATGAGATGCGATATCGCGTTTTAAGAAGCACTAGAAAGCTATTGCTACGATACGTAGACATCTGCAAACGCTATTTCCTTGCAAGGAAGTGTTGCATTTACATTCATTTGAATCGTAGACGAGGAATGCATAACACTTCGCAATGAATATTATATCTTATCATGAAACATAGATATGAGATGCAATATCTCGTTTTAAGAAGCATTTGAAATCTATTGCTTCGATACGTAGACATCTGCAAACGCTATTTCCTTGCAAGGAAGTGTCGCATTTACATTCAGTTGATGTGTTGATGAGGAATACATAACACTTCGCAAATCATATTATATCTTACCATGAAACATAGAAATGAGATGCGATATCGCGTTTTAAGAAGCATTAGAACTCTATTGCTACGATACGTAGACATCTGCAAACGCTATTTCCTTGCAAGGAAGTGTCGCATATACATTCATTTGAAATGTAAACGAGGAATACATGATACTTCGCAAATCATATTATATCTTACCATGAAACATAGAAATGTGATGCGATATCGCGTTTTAAGAAGCATTAGAACTCTATTGCTACGATACGTAGACATCTGCAAACGCTATTTCCTTGCAAGGAAGTGTCGCATTTACATTCATTTGATGTGTAGACGAGGTATACATAACACTTCGCAAATCATATTATATCTTACCATGAAACATAGAAATGAGATGCGATATCGCGTTTTAAGAAGCATTAGAACTCTATTGCTACGATACGTAGACATCTGCAAGCGCTATTTCCTTGCAAGGAAGTGTCGCATTTACATTCATTTGAAGTGTAGAAGAGGAATACATGACACTTTGCAAATCATATTATATCTTACCATGAAACATAGAAATGAGATGCGATATCTCGTTTTAAGAAGCATTAGAACACTATTGCTACGATAGGTAGACATGTGCAAACGCTATTTCCTTGCAAGGAAGTGTCGCATTTACATTCATTTGAAGTGTAGACGAGGGATACATAACACTTCGCAAATCATATTATATCTTACCATGAAACATAGAAATGAGATGCGATATCGCGTTTTAAGAAGCATTAGAACTCTATTGCTACGATACCTACACATCTGCAAACGCTATTTCCTTGCAGGGAAGTGTCGCATTTACATTCATTTGAAGTGTAGACGCGGAATACATGACACTTCGCAAATCATATTATATCTTACCATGAAACATAGAAATGAGATGCGATATCGCGTTTTAAGAAGCATTAGAACTCTATTGCTACGATACCTAGACATCTGCAGACGCTATTTCCTAGCAAGGAATTGTCGCATTTACATTCATTTGAAGTGTAGACGAGGAATACATTACACTTCGCAAATCATATTATATCTTACCATGAAATATAGAAATGAGATGCTATATCGCGTTTTAGAAGCATTAGAACTCTATTGCTACGATAGGTAGACGTTTGCAAACGCTATTTCCTTGCAAGGAAGTGTCGCATTTACATTCATTTGAAGTGTAGACGAGGAATACATGACACTTCGCAAAACATATATCTTACCATGAAACATAGAAATGAAATGCGATATCGCGTTTTAAGAAGCATTAGAACTCTATTGCTACGATACCTAGACATCTGCAGACGCTATTTCCTAGCAAGGAAGTGTCGCATTTACATTCATTTGAAGTGTAGACGAGGAATACATGACACTTCGCAATTCATATAATATCTTACCATGAAACATAGAAATGAGATGCGATATCGCGTTTTAAGAAGCACTAGAAAGCTATTGCTACGATACGTAGACATCTGCAAACACTATTTCCTAGCGAGGAAGTATCGCATTCACATTCATTTGAAGTGTAGACGAGGAATACATGACACTTCGCAAATCAAATTATATCTTACCATGATACATAGAAATGAGATGCGATATCCCGTTTTAAGAAGCATTAGAATTCTATTGCTACGATACGTAGACATCTGCAAAACGCTATTTCCTAGCGAGAAAGTGTCGCATTCACATTCATTTGAAGTGTAGACGAGGAATACATAACACTTCGCAAGTCATATTATATCTTACCATGAAACATAGAAATGAGATGCGATATCGCGTTCTAAGAAGCATTAGAACACTATTGCTACGATAGGTAGACATTTGCAAACGCTATTTCCTTGCAAGGAAGTGTTGCATTTACATTCATTTGAATCGTAGGCGAGGAATGCATAACACTTCGCAAATCATATTATACCTTACCATGAAACATAGAAATGAGATGCGATATCGCGTTTTAAGAAGCATTAGAAATCTATTGCTACGATACGTAGACATCTGCAAACGCTATTTCCTTGCAAGGAAATGTCGCATTTACATTCATTTGAAGTGTACACGAGGAATACATGACACTTCGCAAATCATATAATATCCTACCATGAAACGTAGAAATGAGATGCGATATCGCGTTTTAAGAATCATAAGAACTCTATTGCTACGATACGTAGACATCTGCAAACGCTATTTCCTTGCAAGGAAGTGTCGCATTTACATTCAGTTGATGTGTTGATGAGGAATACATAACACTTCGCAAATCATATTATATCTTACCATGAAACATAGAAATGAGATGCGATATCGCGTTTTAAGAAGCATTAGAACTCTATTGCTACGATACGTAGACATCTGCAAACGCTATTTCCTTGCAAGGAAGTGTCGCATATACATTCATTTGAAGTGTAAACGAGGAATACATGACACTTCGCAAATCATATTATATCTTACCATGAAACATAGAAATGTGATGCGATATCGCGTTTTAAGAAGCATTAGAACTCTATTGCTACGATACGTAGACATCTGCAATCGCTATTTCCTTGCAACGAAGTGTCGCATTTACTATCATTTGAATCATAGACGAGGAATGCATAACACTTCGCAATGAATATTATATCTTATCTTGAAACATAGATATGAGATGCGATATCGCGTTTTAAGAATCATATGAACTCTATTGCTACGATACGTAGACATCTGCAATCGCTATTTCCTTGCAAGGAAGTGTCGCATTTACTTTCACTTGAATCGTAGACGAGGAATGCATAACACTTCGCAATGAATATTATATCTTATCATGAAACGTAGATATGAGATGCAATATCTCGTTTTAAGAAGCATTTGAAATCTATTGCTTCGATACGTAGACATCTGCAAACGCTATTTCCTTGCAAGGAAGTGTCGCATTTACATTCATTTGAAGTGTAGACGAGGAATACATAACACTTCGCAAATCATATTATATCTTACCATGAAACATAGAAATGAGATGCGATATCGCGTTTTAAGAATCATAAGAACTCTATTGCTACAATACGTAGACATCTGCAAACGCTATTTCCTTGCAAGGAAATGTCGCATTTACATTCATTTGATGTGTAGACGAGGAATACATAATACATCGCAAATCATATTATATCTTACCATGAAACATAGAAATGAGATGCGACATCGCGTTCTAAGAAGCACTAGAACACTACTGCTACGATAGGTAGACATTTGCAAACGCTTTTTCCTTGCAAGGAAGTGTCGCATTTACATTCATTTGAAGTGTAGACGAGGGATACATAACACTTCGCAAATCATATTATATCTTACCATGAAACATAGAAATGAGATGCGATATCGCGTTTTAAGAAGCATTAGAACTCTATTGCTACGATACCTACACATCTGCAAACGCTATTTCCTTGCAGGGAAGTGTCGCATTTACATTCATTTGAAGTGTAGACGCGGAATACATGACACTTCGCAAATCATATTATATCTTACCATGAAACATAGAAATGAGATGCGATATCGCGTTTTAAGAAGCATTAGAACTCTATTGCTACGATACCTAGACATCTGCAGACGCTATTTCCTAGCAAGGAATTGTCGCATTTACATTCATTTGAAGTGTAGACGAGGAATACATTACACTTCGCAAATCATATTATATCTTACCATGAAATATAGAAATGAGATGCTATATCGCGTTTTAGAAGCATTAGAACTCTATTGCTACGATAGGTAGACGTTTGCAAACGCTATTTCCTTGCAAGGAAGTGTCGCATTTACATTCATTTGAAGTGTAGACGAGGAATACATGACACTTCGCAAAACATATATCTTACCATGAAACATAGAAATGAAATGCGATATCGCGTTTTAAGAAGCATTAGAACTCTATTGCTACGATACCTAGACATCTGCAGACGCTATTTCCTAGCAAGGAAGTGTCGCATTTACATTCATTTGAAGTGTAGACGAGGAATACATGACACTTCGCAATTCATATAATATCTTACCATGAAACATAGAAATGAGATGCGATATCGCGTTTTAAGAAGCACTAGAAAGCTATTGCTACGATACGTAGACATCTGCAAACACTATTTCCTAGCGAGGAAGTATCGCATTCACATTCATTTGAAGTGTAGACGAGGAATACATGACACTTCGCAAATCAAATTATATCTTACCATGATACATAGAAATGAGATGCGATATCCCGTTTTAAGAAGCATTAGAATTCTATTGCTACGATACGTAGACATCTGCAAAACGCTATTTCCTAGCGAGAAAGTGTCGCATTCACATTCATTTGAAGTGTAGACGAGGAATACATAACACTTCGCAAGTCATATTATATCTTACCATGAAACATAGAAATGAGATGCGATATCGCGTTCTAAGAAGCATTAGAACACTATTGCTACGATAGGTAGACATTTGCAAACGCTATTTCCTTGCAAGGAAGTGTTGCATTTACATTCATTTGAATCGTAGGCGAGGAATGCATAACACTTCGCAAATCATATTATACCTTACCATGAAACATAGAAATGAGATGCGATATCGCGTTTTAAGAAGCATTAGAAATCTATTGCTACGATACGTAGACATCTGCAAACGCTATTTCCTTGCAAGGAAATGTCGCATTTACATTCATTTGAAGTGTACACGAGGAATACATGACACTTCGCAAATCATATAATATCCTACCATGAAACGTAGAAATGAGATGCGATATCGCGTTTTAAGAATCATAAGAACTCTATTGCTACGATACGTAGACATCTGCAAACGCTATTTCCTTGCAAGGAAGTGTCGCATTTACATTCAGTTGATGTGTTGATGAGGAATACATAACACTTCGCAAATCATATTATATCTTACCATGAAACATAGAAATGAGATGCGATATCGCGTTTTAAGAAGCATTAGAACTCTATTGCTACGATACGTAGACATCTGCAAACGCTATTTCCTTGCAAGGAAGTGTCGCATATACATTCATTTGAAGTGTAAACGAGGAATACATGACACTTCGCAAATCATATTATATCTTACCATGAAACATAGAAATGTGATGCGATATCGCGTTTTAAGAAGCATTAGAACTCTATTGCTACGATACGTAGACATCTGCAATCGCTATTTCCTTGCAACGAAGTGTCGCATTTACTATCATTTGAATCATAGACGAGGAATGCATAACACTTCGCAATGAATATTATATCTTATCTTGAAACATAGATATGAGATGCGACATCGCGTTTTAAGAATCATATGAACTCTATTGCTACGATACGTAGACATCTGCAATCGCTATTTCCTTGCAAGGAAGTGTCGCATTTACTTTCACTTGAATCGTAGACGAGGAATGCATAACACTTCGCAATGAATATTATATCTTATCATGAAACGTAGATATGAGATGCAATATCTCGTTTTAAGAAGCATTTGAAATCTATTGCTTCGATACGTAGACATCTGCAAACGCTATTTCCTTGCAAGGAAGTGTCGCATTTACATTCATTTGAAGTGTAGACGAGGAATACATAACACTTCGCAAATCATATTATATCTTACCATGAAACATAGAAATGAGATGCGATATCGCGTTTTAAGAATCATAAGAACTCTATTGCTACAATACGTAGACATCTGCAAACGCTATTTCCTTGCAAGGAAATGTCGCATTTACATTCATTTGATGTGTAGACGAGGAATACATAATACATCGCAAATCATATTATATCTTACCATGAAACATAGAAATGAGATGCGACATCGCGTTCTAAGAAGCACTAGAACACTACTGCTACGATAGGTAGACATTTGCAAACGCTTTTTCCTTGCAAGGAAGTGTCGCATTTACATTCATTTGAAGTGTAGACGAGGGATACATAACACTTCGCAAATCATATTATATCTTACCATGAAACATAGAAATGAGATGCGATATCGCGTTTTAAGAAGCATTAGAACTCTATTGCTACGATACCTAGACATCTGCAAACGCTATTTCCTTGCAGGGAAGTGTCGCATTTACATTCATTTGAAGTGTAGACGCGGAATACATGACACTTCGCAAATCATATTATATCTTACCATGAAACATAGAAATGAGATGCGATATCGCGTTTTAAGAAGCATTAGAACTCTATTGCTACGATACCTAGACATCTGCAGACGCTATTTCCTAGCAAGGAAGTGTCGCATTTACATTCATTTGAAGTGTAGACGAGGAATACATGACACTTCGCAATTCATATAATATCTTACCATGAAACATAGAAATGAGATGCGATATCGCGTTTTAAGAAGCACTAGAAAGCTATTGCTACGATACGTAGAAATCTGCAAACGCTATTTCCTTGCAAGGAAGTGTTGCATTTACATTCATTTGAATCGTAGACGAGGAATGCATAACACTTCGCAATGAATATTATATCTTATCATGAAACATAGATATGAGATGCGATATCGCGTTTTAAGAAGCATTAGAACTCTATTGCTACGATACGTAGACATCTGCAAACGCTATTTCCTTGCAAGGAAGTGTCGCATATACATTCATTTGAAGTGTAAACGAGGAATACATGACACTTCGCAAATCATATTATATCTTACCATGAAACATAGAAATGTGATGCGATATCGCGTCTTAAGAAGCATTAGAACTCTATTGCTACGATACGTAGACATCTGCAATCGCTATTTCCTTGCAACGAAGTGTCGCATTTACTATCATTTGAATCATAGACGAGGAATGCATAACACTTCGCAATGAATATTATATCTTATCTTGAAACATAGATATGAGATGCGATATCGCGTTTTAAGAATCATATGAACTCTATTGCTACGATACGTAGACATCTGCAATCGCTATTTCCTTGCAAGGAAGTGTCGCATTTACTTTCACTTGAATCGTAGACGAGGAATGCATAACACTTCGCAATGAATATTATATCTTATCATGAAACGTAGATATGAGATGCAATATCTCGTTTTAAGAAGCATTTGAAATCTATTGCTTCGATACGTAGACATCTGCAAACGCTATTTCCTTGCAAGGAAGTGTCGCATTTACATTCATTTGAAGTGTAGACGAGGAATACATAACACTTCGCAAATCATATTATATCTTACCATGAAACATAGAAATGAGATGCGATATCGCATTTTAAGAATCATAAGAACTCTATTGCTACAATACGTAGACATCTGCAAACGCTATTTCCTTGCAAGGAAATGTCGCATTTACATTCATTTGATGTGTAGACGAGGAATACATAATACATCGCAAATCATATTATATCTTACCATGAAACATAGAAATGAGATGCGACATCGCGTTCTAAGAAGCACTAGAACACTACTGCTACGATAGGTAGACATTTGCAAACGCTTTTTCCTTGCAAGGAAGTGTCGCATTTACATTCATTTGAAGTGTAGACGAGGGATACATAACACTTCGCAAATCATATTATATCTTACCATGAAACATAGAAATGAGATGCGATATCGCGTTTTAAGAAGCATTAGAACTCTATTGCTACGATACCTAGACATCTGCAAACGCTATTTCCTTGCAGGGAAGTGTCGCATTTACATTCATTTGAAGTGTAGACGCGGAATACATGACACTTCGCAAATCATATTATATCTTACCATGAAACATAGAAATGAGATGCGATATCGCGTTTTAAGAAGCATTAGAACTCTATTGCTACGATACCTAGACATCTGCAGACGCTATTTCCTAGCAAGGAAGTGTCGCATTTACATTCATTTGAAGTGTAGACGAGGAATACATGACACTTCGCAATTCATATAATATCTTACCATGAAACATAGAAATGAGATGCGATATCGCGTTTTAAGAAGCACTAGAAAGCTATTGCTACGATACGTAGACATCTGCAAACGCTATTTCCTTGCAAGGAAGTGTTGCATTTACATTCATTTGAATCGTAGACGAGGAATGCATAACACTTCGCAATGAATATTATATCTTATCATGAAACATAGATATGAGATGCAATATCTCGTTTTAAGAAGCATTTGAAATCTATTGCTTCGATACGTAGACATCTGCAAACGCTATTTCCTTGCAAGGAAGTGTCGCATTTACATTCAGTTGATGTGTTGATGAGGAATACATAACACTTCGCAAATCATATTATATCTTACCATGAAACATAGAAATGAGATGCGATATCGCGTTTTAAGAAGCATTAGAACTCTATTGCTACGATACGTAGACATCTGCAAACGCTATTTCCTTGCAAGGAAGTGTCGCATATACATTCATTTGAAGTGTAAACGAGGAATACATGACACTTCGCAAATCATATTATATCTTACCATGAAACATAGAAATGTGATGCGATATCGCGTTTTAAGAAGCATTAGAACTCTATTGCTACGATACGTAGACATCTGCAAACGCTATTTCCTTGCAAGGAAGTGTCGCATTTACATTCATTTGATGTGTAGACGAGGTATACATAACACTTCGCAAATCATATTATATCTTACCATGAAACATAGAAATGAGATGCGATATCGCGTTTTAAGAAGCATTAGAACTCTATTGCTACGATACGTAGACATCTGCAAGCGCTATTTCCTTGCAAGGAAGTGTCGCATTTACATTCATTTGAAGTGTAGAAGAGGAATACATGACACTTCGCAAATCATATTATATCTTACCATGAAACATAGAAATGAGATGCGATATCTCGTTTTAAGAAGCATTAGAACACTATTGCTACGATAGGTAGACATGTGCAAACGCTATTTCCTTGCAAGGAAGTGTCGCATTTACATTCATTTGAAGTGTAGACGAGGGATACATAACACTTCGCAAATCATATTATATCTTACCATGAAACATAGAAATGAGATGCGATATCGCGTTTTAAGAAGCATTAGAACTCTATTGCTACGATACCTAGACATCTGCAGACGCTATTTCCTTGCAGGGAAGTGTCGCATTTACATTCATTTGAAGTGTAGACGCGGAATACATGACACTTCGCAAATCATATTATATCTTACCATGAAACATAGGAATGAGATGCGATATCGCGTTTTAAGAAGCATTAGAACTCTATTGCTACGATACCTAGACATCTGCAGACGCTATTTCCTAGCAAGGAATTGTCGCATTTACATTCATTTGAAGTGTAGACGAGGAATACATTACACTTCGCAAATCATATTATATCTTACCATGAAATATAGAAATGAGATGCTATATCGCGTTTTAGAAGCATTAGAACTCTATTGCTACGATAGGTAGACGTTTGCAAACGCTATTTCCTTGCAAGGAAGTGTCGCATTTACATTCATTTGAAGTGTAGACGAGGAATACATGACACTTCGCAAAACATATATCTTACCATGAAACATAGAAATGAAATGCGATATCGCGTTTTAAGAAGCATTAGAACTCTATTGCTACGATACCTAGACATCTGCAGACGCTATTTCCTAGCAAGGAAGTGTCGCATTTACATTCATTTGAAGTGTAGACGAGGAATATATGACACTTCGCAATTCATATAATATCTTACCATGAAACATAGAAATGAGATGCGATATCGCGTTTTAAGAAGCACTAGAAAGCTATTGCTACGATACGTAGACATCTGCAAACACTATTTCCTAGCGAGGAAGTATCGCATTCACATTCATTTGAAGTGTAGACGAGGAATACATGACACTTCGCAAATCAAATTATATCTTACCATGATACATAGAAATGAGATGCGATATCCCGTTTTAAGAAGCATTAGAATTCTATTGCTACGATACGTAGACATCTGCAAAACGCTATTTCCTAGCGAGAAAGTGTCGCATTCACATTCATTTGAAGTGTAGACGAGGAATACATAACACTTCGCAAGTCATATTATATCTTACCATGATACATAGAAATGAGATGCGATATCGCGTTCTAAGAAGCATTAGAACACTATTGCTACGATAGGTAGACATTTGCAAACGCTATTTCCTTGCAAGGAAGTGTTGCATTTACATTCATTTGAATCGTAGGCGAGGAATGCATAACACTTCGCAAATCATATTATACCTTACCATGAAACATAGAAATGAGATGCGATATCGCGTTTTAAGAAGCATTAGAAATCTATTGCTACGATACGTAGACATCTGCAAACGCTATTTCCTTGCAAGGAAATGTCGCATTTACATTCATTTGAAGTGTACACGAGGAATACATGACACTTCGCAAATCATATAATATCCTACCATGAAACGTAGAAATGAGATGCGATATCGCGTTTTAAGAATCATAAGAACTCTATTGCTACGATACGTAGACATCTGCAAACGCTATTTCCTTGCAAGGAAGTGTCGCATTTACATTCAGTTGATGTGTTGATGAGGAATACATAACACTTCGCAAATCATATTATATCTTACCATGAAATATAGAAATGAGATGCGATATCGCGTTTTAAGAAGCATTAGAACTCTATTGCTACGATACGTAGACATCTGCAAACGCTATTTCCTTGCAAGGAAGTGTCGCATATACATTCATTTGAAGTGTAAACGAGGAATACATGACACTTCGCAAATCATATTATATCTTACCATGAAACATAGAAATGTGATGCGATATCGCGTTTTAAGAAGCATTAGAACTCTATTGCTACGATACGTAGACATCTGCAAACGCTATTTCCTTGCAAGGAAGTGTCGCATTTACATTCATTTGATGTGTAGACGAGGTATACATAACACTTCGCAAGTCATATTATATCTTACCATGAAACATAGAAATGAGATGCGATATCGCGTTTTAAGAAGCATTAGAACTCTATTGCTACGATACGTAGACATCTGCAAGCGCTATTTCCTTGCAAGGAAGTGTCGCATTTACATTCATTTGAAGTGTAGAAGAGGAATACATGACACTTCGCAAATCATATTATATCTTACCATGAAACATAGAAATGAGATGCGATATCGCGTTTTAAGAAGCATTAGAACACTATTGCTACGATAGGCAGACATGTGCAAACGCTATTTCCTTGCAAGGAAGTGTCGCATTTACATTCATTTGAAGTGTAGACGAGGAATACATGACACTTCGCAAATCATATTATATCTTACCATGAAACATAGAAATGAGATGCGATATCGCGTTTTAAGAAGCATTAGAACTCTATTGCTACGATACGTAGACATCTGCAAACGCTATTTCCTTGCAAGGAAGTGTCGCATATACATTCATTTGAAGTGTAAACGAGGAATACATGACACTTCGCAAATCATATTATATCTTACCATGAAACATAGAAATGTGATGCGATATCGCGTTTTAAGAAGCATTAGAACTCTATTGCTACGATACGTAGACATCTGCAAACGCTATTTCCTTGCAAGGAAGTGTCGCATTTACATTCATTTGATGTGTAGACGAGGTATACATAACACTTCGCAAATCATATTATATCTTACCATGAAACATAGAAATGAGATGCGATATCGCGTTTTAAGAAGCATTAGAACTCTATTGCTACGATACGTAGACATCTGCAAGCGCTATTTCCTTGCAAGGAAGTGTCGCATTTACATTCATTTGAAGTGTAGAAGAGGAATACATGACACTTCGCAAATCATATTATATCTTACCATGAAACATAGAAATGAGATGCGATATCTCGTTTTAAGAAGCATTAGAACACTATTGCTACGATAGGTAGACATGTGCAAACGCTATTTCCTTGCAGGGAAGTGTCGCATTTACATTCATTTGAAGTGTAGACGCGGAATACATGACACTTCGCAAATCATATTATATCTTACCATGAAACATAGAAATGAGATGCGATATCGCGTTTTAAGAAGCATTAGAACTCTATTGCTACGATACCTAGACATCTGCGGACGCTATTTCCTAGCAAGGAATTGTCGCATTTACATTCATTTGAAGTGTAGACGAGGAATACATTACACTTCGCAAATCATATTATATCTTACCATGAAATATAGAAATGAGATGCTATATCGCGTTTTAGAAGCATTAGAACTCTATTGCTACGATAGGTAGACGTTTGCAAACGCTATTTCCTTGCAAGGAAGTGTCGCATTTACATTCATTTGAAGTGTAGACGAGGAATACATGACACTTCGCAAAACATATATCTTACCATGAAACATAGAAATGAAATGCGATATCGCGTTTTATGAAGCATTAGAACTCTATTGCTACGATACCTAGACATCTGCAGACGCTATTTCCTAGCAAGGAAGTGTCGCATTTACATTCATTTGAAGTGTAGACGAGGAATACATGACACTTCGCAATTCATATAATATCTTACCATGAAACATAGAAATGAGATGCGATATCGCGTTTTAAGAAGCACTAGAAAGCTATTGCTACGATACGTAGACATCTGCAAACACTATTTCCTAGCAAGGAAGTGTCGCATTTACATTCATTTGAAGTGTAGAAGAGGAATACATGACACTTCGCAATTCATATTATATCTTACCATGAAACATAGAAATGAGATGCGATATCGCGTTTTAAGAAGCATTAGAACACTATTGCTACGATACGTAGACATCTGCAAGCGCTATTTCCTTGCAAGGAAGTGTCGCATTTACATTCATTTGAAGTGTAGAAGAGGAATACATGACACTTCGCAATTCATATTATATCTTACCATGATACATAGAAATGAGATGCGATATCCCGTTTTAAGAAGCATTAGAATTCTATTGCTACGATACGTTGTCACGTCCCGGGGTGTGATTTCACTCGAAACTATGACACGACGTCGTAGCCGTTCCCGAAACGAACGCGAATTGCGCCTGGACCGGGTTCGTTGGCGTTCTGGACTCTAATTACCGAATATTTAACGCGGCACTTACCTTTCGATGTCTTGATTTTACCGCTGTGACTCTCGTTCCAGGTATCGAGAGCGCCTTGGATCCGTGACCGGTATTGCTGCGGCGTACGGCTGGAACGGTTGTACGGTCACAGGGATGAGTTTCCAGACGGGTTGACCCCGGCTGGCGGGTACGGGCGCTGGGACAGGACGATCCTGGGCACGAACGGGCCGGACGGCGGAAAAGGTATCCTTCGCAGGAACAGGAACTCGAGTGCAGAGATCGATGTATCCAGGAACACTGCCCACGTATTCGCGAATCAGACGACGCATGAACTCCTTCCTCCCCGCGCGTCGTGTACGCCTTTTCGGAGTCTCGAAGTTCATCAAGAGCACTTGTACTTCGGAAGATAACGGCACGGCTAAGCGCTGGTTCGCTCTAGCGGTACAGTGTCAACCTGGGCGCAAGATGCTCGATCACGGCAGGACTGAAGAAAGAGCGGCTAAGCGTTGGTTCGCTCTAGCTGTCTACCTTCAGGACTATCGCAGATGAATTGTAGAAACGTGTAATATTCGCGAGCGTACCCGTGGAATTGAGTTGAGGAACTTGTAATTGAAATAAAGAAGATTTGTATCTGGTATAAACTACGTATATTCTTTAAACTTCCCTATGTTACTACACTTGACTAATTCTAAGTTATTAAACTAAGATTATAACAAGAAATTGAAATGGACTAAGTTACGTTACGGACTCCGCTAACGGAGATGAGATAGAGACGAAGGCATTGAGCTGGTAGCTCGTTGCTTATGAGCCAATTGCTCGAGTCGGAGAGAACTCCTCGGTTCGGAGTCGAGACTAGATGTGTCTCGTTCGGAGGCGCGATTAGAAGTGTCTATCAGATCTCGCATCCGCGACCTCCTCGGGTCGCGCGGCGCGCGAGTCGCTGGGCCCTCGCGGTGGGGCGGACGGTTGGAGTAGGGCAGCCGCTCGGCCCTAGCGGTGGGGCGGCCGGTCGGAGTGGGGAGCGGCCCGCGTTGAGCGTGAGCCGCGAGCGTCGAGTGCGCGCGCGAGCGCATCGCAACTTATCTCTAGCGTAACGACTAGGCGGCGTATGTACATGTATGTATTTAAATCTAGATGTGTGTTGTGGTGTATGTACAGAAATGAGTAGTGTACTTATACTATGATCGCATATACGAGAAGAGGGTGTACGGGTGCGTGATCGCCGGTGACTCGATACGGTACGTGGTGTGGTGCTCCTCGCCCTCGTAACGTGGGGTGAGGTCTTCCCTGACGTGTGTCGAGTGCCCTTCCTCTCTCTCGTATCGTCGTCTCTGAATACTGGAGCGGCGTGTCGGCGGGTGGCCCGCGTACAGGGGCTCTGGATACGGATGCCGCTGGAGAAGAGGTTGACGCCGGAGGGTGGCAGGCGGTACGCCTGACGTCACACCACCCCCCTTGGGAAAAGAATCTCGGCCATGCCGAGATCTCTTGTCTGGTCCATGGACGTCGGGATGCTGGGGCCGTTTCTGGATTCTGGCGACGGATTGCTGTAGGAACTGCGTGCTCTCTCCTGTTTCGCCTTGGCGAAGACGTTTGGATGCTGGGCCTTGTATACGGGTTTCCTCTGCGGTGGAGGAACTTTCGTCACTTTCACTTATAGTGTTCGTTCGCATAGCACTGCACTCACTGAGTTTACTTTCAGTTCTTGTCACTGTTCTCTCATTCATGCTCACTCTGTGCATACTACGCATTCGCTTACACAATTTAATCTTGTTCGTATGAACAATCTTATGGCGCCCTTTAACATTTAATTTGACATTGCAATTGCCCAAAATTTCTAGGATTCTGTACGGGCCGGTGTATTGCGCTTGAAACTTATGCTTGTTTGGTTCTTTCAAAAGATACACCCATTGGCCTACCTCGAAATTTTGGACGTTTATATTTCGGTCGTAATAATACTTAGATCTACGTTTCGCGCTATCTAAGTTGGCTTTAGCTAACTCTTGGGATTTGGCGATTCTTTCGTGCAGTTCTATAAGATAATCGTTATAACTCTCATTTTCAGAGCTGTCCTGAAAAGGAGTGGCTGACGGAGTCCTGGCTATCCTGCCGAATACTAATTCGTGCGGTGTGTACAACGTGCCTT
Organism: Xylocopa sonorina; assembly: GCF_050948175.1. Lineage (NCBI taxonomy): Eukaryota > Metazoa > Arthropoda > Insecta > Hymenoptera > Apidae > Xylocopa > Xylocopa sonorina. The sequence continues at coordinate 249,046 of NC_135196.1, read as the reverse complement.
CGTGCACGCTTGTGTTATAAGAAAACATTGCATATGGCAACCATTTCTCCCAATCGTTGCTCGACTCTATGTAATGTTTCAGATACTTGGCCAGGACGTGATGTGATCTCTCGACGGATCCATTGGTTTGCGGATGGAAGGCGGTGGATTTATATTGCTTGATGCGGAACTTGATGGCTATGGCCTTGATCAAGCTGTTTATAAAATTCGCGCCCTGATCTGTTAGTATGCCCTTCGGGCATCCGAACTTGCAGATGAATTCTTTAATTAATGCGTCCGCAGTGTCGACTGCTGTGGTCGATTTGAGTGGGACGGCGACTGAGTATTTCGTAAGGAGATCTTGGATTGTGAGTATGCTCGTAAAGCCATCGGGAGTTGCGGGGAGAGGACCCATTACATCCATCGAAATTTTGTCGAAAGCTCTGCCAGGTGTGTCGGTTAACGTAAGAGGTTGTCTGGTCTTAACTCTGACCAGTTTCTCTGTCTGGCAGCTTTTACATCTGCCGATATACTCCTGAATTTGAGTTTTCATATTAGGCCAGAAGTATTTTTGCCTAATACGGGAATATGTTTTATTTACTCCCTTGTGGCCACCCACAGGAGAGTCGTGATTTTCCCTGATTATTTTTAGTCGGTCCTCGACCGATGGAGTTTGAATCAGGCTCTGGCAGACCGTAATTTGGATGTTCGTCTCGTAGAAGAGGTCCTGAAGGATCTTTTGGATTCGGGACCAGGATAAGGAGTCGAGGAATGTTTGTGCGATGCTGAATGATTGTAGTTGGAGTTCGATTGTTACGTCGCACAGTGATCGGAAGGTTTCAATTGCTGTCTGGAAGTCGATCGATCGGCTGGAGTGTTCAATGATTGGAAGTTGGATCTGGAATTGATCTTCGATTCTTACGACTTTGGCTTTTGTAAGAACGAGGTCTCTGTTGGAAAGGAATTTGCCAGCTTTTTCTAAATCTTTGGCGCCCGTGTCATACGGATGCCCCGATTGCGTAACGAAAACAACTAAGTTGTCTCGTCGCGTTGACAATGCATCACGGCTGAACATGAACAAGGGTTCGCGCCTGAAGTGTTCATTTGGCGCGGGAGTATAAATGTCTGTGCTGTCGGTAATGGCGTGCGGGGATGATGACGTGTTGGTAAGGAAGGGAGTGTCCGGTGTCGGTAATTCGGTTCCCGAGGTTATCGGTGTGGGAGGAGGCGCTGGAGTGGCATATTTCTTGCGGATTTCCGGGGCGACTTCAAAGATGTCGTCCTCTGAGTTATCGGAATAGGATAGCGGGAAAACTTGAATGGGATTTCGCGACAGTGCGTCCGCATTAAGATTCGTTTTACCGCTTTTGTAGACCATTTCATAGTCGAATTCCGCTAATTTGAGCCTCCATCGCACTAACCTACTGGACGGGTCCTTGACCGAGTTCATCCACACTAACGGTCGATGGTCGGTAACGAGTTTGAATTGGTTACCGTATACGTATGGCCGAAAGTAGTGGACGGCGTAGACTATCGCCAGACACTCCTTCTCGATCGTGGAGTAGTTTTTCTCCGCGGTATTCAGTAATCGCGAAGCGTACGCGATTGGTAAGTCGCGACCTATGGGCCCTTGACTTAGGATAGCGCCGATCGCTTCGGCGGATGCGTCTGTTGTGATCACGAAGGGCTGTTTGAAATTTGGGTACTGCAGTATCGGTGCCTCGCATAGACAGTCCCGAAGTTTAACGAATGAATTTTCGTGATCGTTGCGCCATACAAAGGGCGCGTCCTTTTTTAATAGATTCGTGAGCGGTTTAGCAGTTTTTGAAAAATTCGCGATGAATCGCCGATAGTATCCCGCAAGCCCGAGGAATTGTTTGACTTGTTTAGCATTTCGAGGGCGCGGAAAATTTTTGACGGCGCTTATTTTTGCAGGGTCCGGCTTTACGCCATGTTCGCTAATTATATGTCCTAAATAGCTGACTTCTCTCCTCAGGAACTCGCATTTGTCTGGTTGTAGTACCAAATTAGCTTCTTTGAGCCTTTGAGATAATTTTTCGTATTTGAGTCGATGTTCCTGAAGAGAGCTGGCATAGAGTACAATGTCATCCAGGTAGACGAAAATTTCATTTCCCTGAAGACCGGACAGGACATTGTCCATAAGGCGCTGGAACGTCGCGGGCGCGTTTTTTAGACCAAAAGGCATTCTCTTAAATTCATAATGCCCGTGAGGCGTAGAGAAGGCGGTTTTGGGAGCATCGGCGGGTTCCATAGGGATCTGGTGGAACCCGCTCGCGAGGTCAAACGTACTAAAGTACTTCGCACTCCCGAGTTGGTCAAGAATCTCGGTTATGCAAGGGAGGGGGTAAGCATCGGCGACGGATTTCTCGTTGAGCGCGCGGTAATCTATGACGACGCGCCACTGCTTATTGCCTAACGAGTCGGGCTTCTTCGGCACGACCCACAGTGGCGAATTGTATGGCGATTTGGATGGAGAGATGACACCCTTTTGTAAAAAATTTTCGACTTGGCGTCGAATCTCCTCCTTATGCGCGGGGGGGAAACGGTACTGTTTCACGTTGACCGGGCGGTCGTCAACCGTCGGAATTTTGTGTGTGGTTACCGATGTTTTCCCTAATTCATCACCCTCGATATAAAAGAGCTCTTGCGTGTTTTGTATGAGGCGAATGACGTGTTCCCTCTCTTCTGAATTTAAGTGGTCGAGACGGAGGAGACTAATTATTCTGTCTAGTCTAGATTTCGAAAGATCGGCAGGCATCGGCGATAACGGTGATTCTCGTTTTGGAACCCGCTTTACATTGTTTTTAACAGCCTGTGCGTAAGAAATTTGCTGCGTGTTCGCTATTTTGCAGCTCGAAGGAGGAGTTTCGCGCTTCGAAAATGGTGTCGAATTTGAATTGGAAACAGAGATTACCCCTTTGTGGGTTGCGCCGGTCGATGCGGCGGAAACAGCGGAATTGGAAGACTTGGAGAAAATCGGATACAGCGACGGACTCTCCTCCTCGTTGAGGGGAGTCATAATTTGCGTTGGCTCGAGTATTACTCCCGGTAACGCGATTTCGACAGCACGATCGGACGAATTAATTATTCGTGTGATCGCTTTGCCTCGGATCACTTTGACCAGTGCGTTCCCGAAGAAAATACCCGGAGCGATATCAATTCGCGGAATTATCCCTTCGGCGAGATCGGAATTGATTACGCGTACTTTGAGCCCGATATTCGATCGCGGAGGAATCGAGATACGATCCACGGACTTCGGAGAAGCGGGTTTCTTCTCCGTCCGGGTTTTAAGTTTCGGCGGAGCATCGCGTTTCGGCGGAGGCGATGGCTTACGCGCTGGACGCGGCGGCGGAGGAGGAATAGGTTCCTTTCGCGGCGTTTGTTTATTTTTCGACGGTAGACGAGGAATAGTTTCTGCTTGCGGCGACGGTTCGTCGATTGCTTCTACGTTATCCTCGAATGGAATCTTTTGACCGTTCCATTTAATGAAATTTTTTAAGAAAGAAATTTCGGCGTCTTTGCAAAAACCCGAGCCGAGGATTCCGCTCGGTTTGAGGGGGAAATTGTCCTCGACGACGTTGAAGGGTACAACGCGGTCGTAGATGACTAGGTTTACCGTCCCTAGGGTAGCGGTTTTGCCATCGGTTACGCCCGTTATAACAACGATTTCTGAAGCGTCGATTCTCGCGGATGGTTTGAGAGCCGAACGTTTAATGATATTTATCTCCGCTCCCGTGTCTATCATGAACTGCGTCGGTGAAACTAAGAGATCTGCTTTTAAAATTACGTTCGGTGTGCTGGTTTTTCCCGTGATATTTACAGCGGCGTTTCGTTTGTTTCCCCGTCGGAATTGTTCGTCGCGAGAGAACGGATGCGGTGCTCGGCCTCGCGACCTGTCTCGCGGCGGGTGTAGAGGCCACCTTCGTTTCCCGAATTTCTGTTTACGGTGTTTTGATACTGGCGTTTGCGACATTCGTCGATGTCGTGTCCCGAGTTCTTGCAATACCTGCAAAACTTCGGCGCGTCCCTGGTCACGATTTGTCGCGGCTGGTCGTATACTGGACGTTTAGCGGGAGTTGGCGCGTCCCTGGTTCGCAGGTAGTCGTCCCGATAGTTATGCGATCGCTGCGGAGGGAATGACCTGAGTTTGCACTCGGTCGCGTAATGCCCCGAATTATTGCATTTGTTGCATATTATCTCCGTGCGTTTTTCACGCGATTCTGTTCGCGGTCGCGTTTTACCGAGCCTATTACAATCGCGCTCGTGAATTTGAAAAAGATCCCGTGCTCGGGCGAAAGTTTGTCGTAACGTACTGTACGAATCTAACGGCATTTGTATTCTTATTTCCGGGATTAAGCCGTCTCTAAAGCACTGCGAGGTGAAAGCGTTTACGTTTTCGAGGGATTCCTGAGGGTCTCGCCCATTGAGTCTGTCACAGTCAATTATCGCGGTCCTTAAGTCTTTCACCCGGCTGATATAATCCAGAATGTGTTCGTGAGCGCGCATGTATATGTTTGTAAGCTCGCCCCGATAATGTTCTGCGGATTTCACGGTTCCAAATGAGCTACGAAGGACGTCGGTTAACTCGAGTATCGTCTCGCACGGTTCGTCCTCTAATGCGGCGTAGGCGCGGCCCTTAAGTTTTCCCTTCAGCAAACGCGTGAATGTTCGCTCGCAACCGTTAGGTATGAGCTCGTATGCTCGTTTACAAGCGCGCGTGAATTGGAGAATTGGAATATTCTGCCCGTCGAAGCTTGGAACGGCTTCAAGCGCCTGTTTGAGCGATAGCTCGTCGTGCTGCGAGCCGTGCGCATTGAAATTGGCGCTTGAATTATTAACAGAAAGTGGGTCTATTCGCGGAACATCTAAAGATACGGTATCATCGCGTGCTAGGTCCGGTGTTCGGCGAATTGCTTCTATTTCGCGACGCAACATTTCTACCTGCAGAAGTAACGAGGCGTTGGTTGAATCGGACGCGTCTGCGGGTTTCGCGGATGTGCTGGGCTGCGCGGTGCGAGAAATTGGCTCGGCGAGAGCGTCTTGAAAATCGAGTGCTCTACTCGTGCGTTTGTCGCGATCGGTATCAAGCATCGCGGCGGCCTTTTGTGCTTGCTGGCGCGTCTTAGTCGGTGGTGTCCGTGTCGCCATGGCTAGTTTCGCGGACTCTTTCGGCGGAATTTCCGGAGAGAACGCGTGGCCATCCCACCGCTGTCACCAAAAATAACTTTCGTGTCACGTCCCGGGGTGTGATTTCACTCGAAACTATGACACGACGTCGTAGCCGTTCCCGAAACGAACGCGAATTGCGCCTGGACCGGGTTCGTTGGCGTTCTGGACTCTAATTACCGAATATTTAACGCGGTACTTACCTTTCGATGTCTTGATTTTACCGCTGTGACTCTCGTTCCAGGTATCGAGAGCGCCTTGGATCCGTGACCGGTATTGCTGCGGCGTACGGCTGGAACGGTTGTACGGTCACAGGGATGAGTTTCCAGACGGGTTGACCCCGGCTGGCGGGTACGGGCGCTGGGACAGGACGATCCTGGGCACGAACGGGCCGGACGGCGGAAAAGGTATCCTTCGCAGGAACAGGAACTCGAGTGCAGAGATCGATGTATCCAGGAACACTGCCCACGTATTCGCGAATCAGACGACGCATGAACTCCTTCCTCCCCGCGCGTCGTGTACGCCTTTTCGGAGTCTCGAAGTTCATCAAGAGCACTTGTACTTCGGAAGATAACGGCACGGCTAAGCGCTGGTTCGCTCTAGCGGTACAGTGTCAACCTGGGCGCAAGATGCTCGATCACGGCAGGACTGAAGAAAGAGCGGCTAAGCGTTGGTTCGCTCTAGCTGTCTACCTTCAGGACTATCGCAGATGAATTGTAGAAACGTGTAATATTCGCGAGCGTACCCGTGGAATTGAGTTGAGGAACTTGTAATTGAAATAAAGAAGATTTGTATCTGGTATAAACTACGTATATTCTTTAAACTTCCCTATGTTACTACACTTGACTAATTCTAAGTTATTAAACTAAGATTATAACAAGAAATTGAAATGGACTAAGTTACGTTACGGACTCCGCTAACGGAGATGAGATAGAGACGAAGGCATTGAGCTGGTAGCTCGTTGCTTATGAGCCAATTGCTCGAGTCGGAGAGAACTCCTCGGTTCGGAGTCGAGACTAGATGTGTCTCGTTCGGAGGCGCGATTAGAAGTGTCTATCAGATCTCGCATCCGCGACCTCCTCGGGTCGCGCGGCGCGCGAGTCGCTGGGCCCTCGCGGTGGGGCGGACGGTTGGAGTAGGGCAGCCGCTCGGCCCTAGCGGTGGGGCGGCCGGTCGGAGTGGGGAGCGGCCCGCGTTGAGCGTGAGCCGCGAGCGTCGAGTGCGCGCGCGAGCGCATCGCAACTTATCTCTAGCGTAACGACTAGGCGGCGTATGTACATGTATGTATTTAAATCTAGATGTGTGTTGTGGTGTATGTACAGAAATGAGTAGTGTACTTATACTATGATCGCATATACGAGAAGAGGGTGTACGGGTGCGTGATCGCCGGTGACTCGATACGGTACGTGGTGTGGTGCTCCTCGCCCTCGTAACGTGGGGTGAGGTCTTCCCTGACGTGTGTCGAGTGCCCTTCCTCTCTCTCGTATCGTCGTCTCTGAATACTGGAGCGGCGTGTCGGCGGGTGGCCCGCGTACAGGGGCTCTGGATACGGATGCCGCTGGAGAAGAGGTTGACGCCGGAGGGTGGCAGGCGGTACGCCTGACGTCACAACGTAGACATCTGCAAAACGCTATTTCCTAGCGAGAAAGTGTCGCATTCACATTCATTTGAAGTGTAGACGAGGAATACATAACACTTCGCATGTCATATTATATCTTACCATGAAACATAGAAATGAGATGCGATATCGCGTTCTAAGAAGCATTAGAACACTATTGCTACGATAGGTAGACATTTGCAAACGCTATTTCCTTGCAAGGAAGTGTTGCATTTACATTCATTTGAATCGTAGGCGAGGAATGCATAACACTTCGCAAATCATATTATACCTTACCATGAAACATAGAAATGAGATGCGATATCGCGTTTTAAGAAGCATTAGAAATCTATTGCTACGATACGTAGACATCTGCAAACGCTATTTCCTTGCAAGGAAATGTCGCATTTACATTCATTTGAAGTGTACACGAGGAATACATGACACTTCGCAAATCATATAATATCCTACCATGAAACGTAGAAATGAGATGCGATATCGCGTTTTAAGAATCATAAGAACTCTATTGCTACGATACGTAGACATCTGCAAACGCTATTTCCTTGCAAGGAAGTGTCGCATTTACATTCAGTTGATGTGTTGATGAGGAATACATAACACTTCGCAAATCATATTATATCTTACCATGAAACATAGAAATGAGATGCGATATCGCGTTTTAAGAAGCATTAGAACTCTATTGCTACGATACGTAGACATCTGCAAACGCTATTTCCTTGCAAGGAAGTGTCGCATATACATTCATTTGAAGTGTAAACGAGGAATACATGACACTTCGCAAATCATATTATATCTTACCATGAAACATAGAAATGTGATGCGATATCGCGTTTTAAGAAGCATTAGAACTCTATTGCTACGATACGTAGACATCTGCAAACGCTATTTCCTTGCAACGAAGTGTCGCATTTACTATCATTTGAATCATAGACGAGGAATGCATAACACTTCGCAATGAATATTATATCTTACCATGAAACATAGAAATGAGATGCCATATCGCGTTTTAAGAAGCAGCAGAAATCCATTGCTACGATACGTAGACATCTGCAAACGCTATTTCCTTGCAAGGAAGTGTCGCATTTACATTCATTTGAAGTGTAGACGAGGAATACATAACACTTCGCAAATCATATTATATCTTACCATGAAACATAGAAATGAGATGCGATATCGCGTTTTAAGAATCATAAGAACTCTATTGCTACAATACGTAGACATCTGCAAACGCTATTTCCTTGCAAGGAAATGTCGCATTTACATTCATTTGATGCGTAGGCGAGGAATACATAATACTTCGCAAATCATATTATATCTTACCATGAAACATAGAAATGAGATGCGACATCGCGTTCTAAGAAGCACTAGAACACTACTGCTACGATAGGTAGACATTTGCAAACGCTTTTTCCTTGCAAGGAAGTGCCGCATTTACATTCATTTGAAGTGTAGACGAGGGATACATAACACTTCGCAAATCATATTATATCTTACCATGAAACATAAAAATGAGATGCGATATCGCGTTTTAAGAAGCATTAGAACTCTATTGCTACGATACCTAGACATCTGCAAACGCTATTTCCTTGCAGGGAAGTGTCGCATTTACATTCATTTGAAGTGTAGACGCGGAATACATGACACTTCGCAAATCATATTATATCTTACCATGAAACATAGAAATGAGATGCGATATCGCGTTTTAAGAAGCATTAGAACTCTATTGCTACGATACCTAGACATCTGCAGACGCTATTTCCTAGCAAGGAATTGTCGCATTTACATTCATTTGAAGTGTAGACGAGGAATACATGACACTTCGCAAATCATATTATATCTTACCATGAAATATAGAAATGAGATGCTATATCGCGTTTTAGAAGCATTAGAACTCTATTGCTACGATAGGTAGACGTTTGCAAACGCTATTTCCTTGCAAGGAAGTGTCGCATTTACATTCATTTGAAGTGTAGACGAGGAATACATGACACTTCGCAAATCATATTATATCTTACCATGAAACATAGAAATGAAATGCGATATCGCGTTTTAAGAAGCATTAGAACTCTATTGCTACGATACCTAGACATCTGCAGACGCTATTTCCTAGCAAGGAAGTGTCGCATTTACATTCATTTGAAGTGTAGACGCGGAATACATGACACTTCGCAAATCATATTATATCTTACCATGAAACATAGAAATGAGATGCGATATCGCGTTTTAAGAAGCATTAGAACTCTATTGCTACGATACCTAGACATCTGCAGACGCTATTTCCTAGCAAGGAATTGTCGCATTTACATTCATTTGAAGTGTAGACGAGGAATACATGACACTTCGCAAATCATATTATATCTTACCATGAAATATAGAAATGAGATGCTATATCGCGTTTTAGAAGCATTAGAACTCTATTGCTACGATAGGTAGACGTTTGCAAACGCTATTTCCTTGCAAGGAAGTGTCGCATTTACATTCATTTGAAGTGTAGACGAGGAATACATGACACTTCGCAAATCATATTATATCTTACCATGAAACATAGAAATGAAATGCGATATCGCGTTTTAAGAAGCATTAGAACTCTATTGCTACGATACCTAGACATCTGCAGACGCTATTTCCTAGCAAGGAAGTGTCGCATTTACATTCATTTGAAGTGTAGACGAGGAATACATGACACTTCGCAATTCATATAATATCTTACCATGAAACATAGAAATGAGATGCGATATCGCGTTTTAAGAAGCACTAGAAAGCTATTGCTACGATACGTAGACATCTGCAAACACTATTTCCTAGCGAGGAAGTATCGCATTCACATTCATTTGAAGTGTAGACTAGGAATACATAACACTTCGCAAATCATGTTATATCTTACCATGAAACATAGAAATGAGATACGATATCGCGTTTTAAGAAGCATTAGAAAACTATTGCTACGATAGGTAGACAATTGCAAACGCTATTTCCTTGCAAGGAAGTGTCGCATTTACATTCATTTGAAGTGTAGACGAGGAATACATAACACTTCGCAAATCATATTATATCTTACCATGAAACATAGAAATGAGATGCGACATCGCGTTCTAAGAAGCATTAGAACACTACTGCTACGATATCTAGACATCTGCAGACGCTATTTCCTAGCAAGGAAGTGTCGCATTTACATTCATTTGAAGTGTACACGAGGAATACATGACACTTCGCAAATCATATAATATCCTACCATGAAACGTAGAAATGAGATGCGATATCGCGTTTTAAGAATCATAAGAACTCTATTGCTACGATACGTAGACATCTGCAAACGCTATATCCTTGCGAGGAAGTGTCGCATTTACATTCAGTTGATGTGTTGATGAGGAGTACATAACACTTCGCAAATCATATTATATCTTACCATGAAACATAGAAATGAGATGCGATATCGCGTTTTAAGAAGCATTAGAACACTATTGCTACGATACGTAGACATCTGCAAACGCTATTTCCTTGCAAGGAAGTGTCGCATTTACATTCATTTGAAGTGTAAACGAGGAATACATGACACTTCGCAAATCATATTATATCTTACCATGAAACATAGAAACGAGATGCGATATCGCGTTTTAAGAAGCATTAGAACTCTATTGCTACGATACGTAGACATCTGCAAACGCTATTTCCTTGCAAGGAAGTGTCGCATTTACATTCATTTGATGTGTAGACGAGGTATACATAACACTTCGCAAATCATATTATATCTTACCATGAAACATAGAAATCAGATGCGATATCGCGTTTTAAGAAGCATTAGAACTATATTGCTACGATACGTAGACATCTGCAAACGCCATTTCCTTGCAAGGAAGTGTCGCATTTACATTCATTTGAAGTGTAGAAGAGGAATACATGACACTTCGCAAATCATATTATATCTTACCATGAAACATAGAAATGAGATGCGATATCGCGTTTTAAGAAGCATTAGAACACTATTGCTACGATAGGTAGACATTAGCAAACGCTAATTCCTTGCAAGGAAGTGTCGCATTTACATTCATTTGAAGTGTAGACGAGGAATACATGACACTTCGCAAATCATATTATATCTTACCATGAAACATAGAAATGAGATGCGATATCGCGTTTTAAGAAGCATTAGAACACTATTGCTACGATAGGTAGACATTTGCAAACGCTATTTCCTTGCAAGGAAGTGTCGCATTTACATTCATTTGAAGTGTAGACTAGGAATACATAACACTTCGCAAATCATATTATATCTTACCATGAAACATAGAAATGAGATGCGATATCGCGTTTTAAGAAGCATTAGAACTCTATTTCTACGATACCTAGACATCTGCAGACGCTATTTCCTAGCAAGGAAGTGTCGCATTTACATTCATTTGAAGTGTGGACGAGGAATACATGACACTTCGCAAATCATATTATATCTTACCATGAAACATAGAAATGAGATGCGATATCGCGTTTTAAGAATCATAAGAACTCTATTGCTACGATACGTAGACATCTGCAAACGCTATTTCCTTGCAAGAAAGTGTCGCATTTACATTCATTTGAAGTGTAGACGAGGAATACATAACACTTCGCAAATCATATTATATCTTACCATGAAACATAGAAATGAGATGCGATATCGCGTTTTAAGGAGCATTAGAACTCTATTGCTACGATACGTAGACATCTGCAATCGCTATTTCCTTGCAACGAAGTGTCGCATTTACTTTCATTTGAATCGTAGACGAGGAATGCATAACACTTCGCAATGAATATTATATCTTATCTTGAAACATAGATATGAGATGCGATATCGCGTTCTAAGAATCATATGAACTCTATTGCTACGATACGTAGACATCTGCAATCGCTATTTCCTTGCAAGGAAGTGTCGCATTTACTTTCATTTGAATCGTAGACGAGGAATGCATAACACTTCGCAATGAATATTATATCTTATCATGAAGCGTAGATATGAGATGCAATATCTCGTTTTAAGAAGCATTTGAAATCTATTCCTTCGATACCTAGACATCTGCAGACGGTATTTCCTAGCAAGGAAGTGTCGCATTTACATTCATTTGAAGTGTGGACGAGGAATACATGACACTTCGCAAATCATATTATATCTTACCATGAAACATAGAAATGAGATGCGATATCGCGTTTTAAGAATCATAAGAACTCTATTGCTACAATACGTAGACATCTGCAAACGCTATTTCCTTGCAAGGAAATGTCGCATTTACATTCATTTGATGTGTAGGCGAGGAATACATAATACTTCGCAAATCATATTATATCTTACCATGAAACATAGAAATGAGATGCGACATCGCGTTCTAAGAAGCACTAGAACACTACTGCTACGATAGGTAGACATTTGCAAACGCTTTTTCCTTGCAAGGAAGTGCCGCATTTACATTCATTTGAAGTGTAGACGAGGGATACATAACACTTCGCAAATCATATTATATCTTACCATGAAACATAGAAATGAGATGCGATATCGCGTTTTAAGAAGCATTAGAACTCTATTGCTACGATACCTAGACATCTGCAAACGCTATTTCCTTGCAGGGAAGTGTCGCATTTACATTCATTTGAAGTGTAGACGCGGAATACATGACACTTCGCAAATCATATTATATCTTACCATGAAACATAGAAATGAGATGCGATATCGCGTTTTAAGAAGCATTAGAACTCTATTGCTACGATACCTAGACATCTGCAGACGCTATTTCCTAGCAAGGAATTGTCGCATTTACATTCATTTGAAGTGTAGACGAGGAATACATGACACTTCGCAAATCATATTATATCTTACCATGAAATATAGAAATGAGATGCTATATCGCGTTTTAGAAGCATTAGAACTCTATTGCTACGATAGGTAGACGTTTGCAAACGCTATTTCCTTGCAAGGAAGTGTCGCATTTACATTCATTTGAAGTGTAGACGAGGAATACATGACACTTCGCAAATCATATTATATCTTACCATGAAACATAGAAATGAAATGCGATATCGCGTTTTAAGAAGCATTAGAACTCTATTGCTACGATACCTAGACATCTGCAGACGCTATTTCCTAGCAAGGAAGTGTCGCATTTACATTCATTTGAAGTGTAGACGAGGAATACATGACACTTCGCAATTCATATAATATCTTACCATGAAACATAGAAATGAGATGCGATATCGCGTTTTAAGAAGCACTAGAAAGCTATTGCTACGATACGTAGACATCTGCAAACACTATTTCCTAGCGAGGAAGTATCGCATTCACATTCATTTGAAGTGTAGACTAGGAATACATAACACTTCGCAAATCATGTTATATCTTACCATGAAACATAGAAATGAGATACGATATCGCGTTTTAAGAAGCATTAGAAAACTATTGCTACGATAGGTAGACAATTGCAAACGCTATTTCCTTGCAAGGAAGTGTCGCATTTACATTCATTTGAAGTGTAGACGAGGAATACATAACACTTCGCAAATCATATTATATCTTACCATGAAACATAGAAATGAGATGCGACATCGCGTTCTAAGAAGCATTAGAACACTACTGCTACGATATCTAGACATCTGCAGACGCTATTTCCTAGCAAGGAAGTGTCGCATTTACATTCATTTGAAGTGTACACGAGGAATACATGACACTTCGCAAATCATATAATATCCTACCATGAAACGTAGAAATGAGATGCGATATCGCGTTTTAAGAATCATAAGAACTCTATTGCTACGATACGTAGACATCTGCAAACGCTATATCCTTGCGAGGAAGTGTCGCATTTACATTCAGTTGATGTGTTGATGAGGAGTACATAACACTTCGCAAATCATATTATATCTTACCATGAAACATAGAAATGAGATGCGATATCGCGTTTTAAGAAGCATTAGAACACTATTGCTACGATACGTAGACATCTGCAAACGCTATTTCCTTGCAAGGAAGTGTCGCATTTACATTCATTTGAAGTGTAAACGAGGAATACATGACACTTCGCAAATCATATTATATCTTACTATGAAACATAGAAACGAGATGCGATATCGCGTTTTAAGAAGCATTAGAACTCTATTGCTACGATACGTAGACATCTGCAAACGCTATTTCCTTGCAAGGAAGTGTCGCATTTACATTCATTTGATGTGTAGACGAGGTATACATAACACTTCGCAAATCATATTATATCTTACCATGAAACATAGAAATCAGATGCGATATCGCGTTTTAAGAAGCATTAGAACTATATTGCTACGATACGTAGACATCTGCAAACGCTATTTCCTTGCAAGGAAGTGTCGCATTTACATTCATTTGAAGTGTAGAAGAGGAATACATGACACTTCGCAAATCATATTATATCTTACCATGAAACATAGAAATGAGATGCGATATCGCGTTTTAAGAAGCATTAGAACACTATTGCTACGATAGGTAGACATTTGCAAACGCTAATTCCTTGCAAGGAAGTGTCGCATTTACATTCATTTGAAGTGTAGACGAGGAATACATGACACTTCGCAAATCATATTATATCTTACCATGAAACATAGAAATGAGATGCGATATCGCGTTTTAAGAAGCATTAGAACACTATTGCTACGATAGGTAGACATTTGCAAACGCTATTTCCTTGCAAGGAAGTGTCGCATTTACATTCATTTGAAGTGTAGACTAGGAATACATAACACTTCGCAAATCATATTATATCTTACCATGAAACATAGAAATGAGATGCGATATCGCGTTTTAAGAAGCATTAGAACTTTATTGCTACGATACGTAGACATCTGCAATCGCTATTTCCTTGCAACGAAGTGTCGCATTTACTATCATTTGAATCATAGACGAGGAATGCATAACACTTCGCAATGAATATTATATCTTATCTTGAAACATAGATATGAGATGCGATATCGCGTTTTAAGAATCATATGAACTCTATTGCTACGATACGTAGACATCTGCAATCGCTATTTCCTTGCAAGGAAGTGTCGCATTTACTTTCACTTGAATCGTATACGAGGAATGCATAACACTTCGCAATGAATATTATATCTTATCATGAAACGTAGATATGAGATGCAATATCTCGTTTTAAGAAGCATTTGAAATCTATTGCTTCGATACGTAGACATCTGCAAACGCTATTTCCTTGCAAGGAAGTGTCGCATTTACATTCATTTGAAGTGTAGACGAGGAATACATAACACTTCGCAAATCATATTATATCTTACCATGAAACATAGAAATGAGATGCGATATCGCGTTTTAAGAATCATAAGAACTCTATTGCTACAATACGTAGACATCTGCAAACGCTATTTCCTTGCAAGGAAATGTCGCATTTACATTCATTTGATGTGTAGGCGAGGAATACATAATACTTCGCAAATCATATTATATCTTACCATGAAACATAGAAATGAGATGCGACGTCGCGTTCTAAGAAGCACTAGAACACTACTGCTACGATAGGTAGACATTTGCAAACGCTTTTTCCTTGCAAGGAAGTGCCGCATTTACATTCATTTGAAGTGTAGACGAGGGATACATAACACTTCGCAAATCATATTATATCTTACCATGAAACATAGAAATGAGATGCGATATCGCGTTTTAAGAAGCATTAGAACTCTATTGCTACGATACGTAGACATCTGCAATCGCTATTTCCTTGCAACGAAGTGTCGCATTTACTATCATTTGAATCATAGACGAGGAATGCATAACACTTCGCAATGAATATTATATCTTATCTTGAAACATAGATATGAGATGCGATATCGCGTTTTAAGAATCATATGAACTCTATTGCTACGATACGTAGACATCTGCAATCGCTATTTCCTTGCAAGGAAGTGTCGCATTTACTTTCACTTGAATCGTATACGAGGAATGCATAACACTTCGCAATGAATATTATATCTTATCATGAAACGTAGATATGAGATGCAATATCTCGTTTTAAGAAGCATTTGAAATCTATTGCTTCGATACGTAGACATCTGCAAACGCTATTTCCTTGCAAGGAAGTGTCGCATTTACATTCATTTGAAGTGTAGACGAGGAATACATAACACTTCGCAAATCATATTATATCTTACCATGAAACATAGAAATGAGATGCGATATCGCGTTTTAAGAATCATAAGAACTCTATTGCTACAATACGTAGACATCTGCAAACGCTATTTCCTTGCAAGGAAATGTCGCATTTACATTCATTTGATGTGTAGGCGAGGAATACATAATACTTCGCAAATCATATTATATCTTACCATGAAACATAGAAATGAGATGCGACGTCGCGTTCTAAGAAGCACTAGAACACTACTGCTACGATAGGTAGACATTTGCAAACGCTTTTTCCTTGCAAGGAAGTGCCGCATTTACATTCATTTGAAGTGTAGACGAGGGATACATAACACTTCGCAAATCATATTATATCTTACCATGAAACATAGAAATGAGATGCGATATCGCGTTTTAAGAAGCATTAGAACTCTATTGCTACGATACGTAGACATCTGCAATCGCTATTTCCTTGCAACGAAGTGTCGCATTTACATTCATTTGAAGTGTGGACGAGGAATACATGACACTTCGCAAATCATATTATATCTTACCATGAAACATAGAAATGAGATGCGATATCGCGTTTTAAGAATCATAAGAACTCTATTGCTACGATACGTAGACATCTGCAAACGCTATTTCCTTGCAAGAAAGTGTCGTATTTACATTCATTTGAAGTGTAGACGAGGAATACATAACACTTCGCAAATCATATTATATCTTACCATGAAACATAGAAATGAGATGCGATATCGCGTTTTAAGTAGCATTAGAACTCTATTGCTACGATACGTAGACATCTGCAATCGCTATTTCCTTGCAACGAAGTGTCGCATTTACTTTCATTTGAATCGTAGACGAGGAATGCATAACACTTCGCAAATCATATTATATCTTACCATGAAACATAGAAACGAGATGCGATATCGCGTTTTAAGAAGCATTAGAACTCTATTGCTACGATACGTAGACATCTGCAATCGCTATTTCCTTGCAAGGAAGTGTCGCATTTACTTTCATTTGAATCGTAGACGAGGAATGCATAGCACTTCGCAATGAATATTATATCTTATCATGAAGCGTAGATATGAGATGCAATATCTCGTTTTAAGAAGCATTTGAAATCTATTGCTTCGATACCTAGACATCTGCAGACGGTATTTCCTAGCAAGGAATTGTCGCATTTACATTCATTTGAAGTGTAGACGAGGAATACATGACACTTCGCAAATCATATTATATCTTACCATGAAATATAGAAATGAGATGCTATATCGCGTTTTAGAAGCATTAGAACTCTATTGCTACGATAGGTAGACGTTTGCAAACGCTATTTCCTTGCAAGGAAGTGTCGCATTTACATTCATTTGAAGTGTAGACGAGGAATACATGACACTTCGCAAATCATATTATATCTTACCATGAAACATAGAAATGAAATGCGATATCGCGTTTTAAGAAGCATTAGAACTCTATTGCTACGATACCTAGACATCTGCAGACGCTATTTCCTAGCAAGGAAGTGTCGCATTTACATTCATTTGAAGTGTAGACGAGGAATACATGACACTTCGCAATTCATATAATATCTTACCATGAAACATAGAAATGAGATGCGATATCGCGTTTTAAGAAGCACTAGAAAGCTATTGCTACGATACGTAGACATCTGCAAACACTATTTCCTAGCGAGGAAGTATCGCATTCACATTCATTTGAAGTGTAGACTAGGAATACATAACACTTCGCAAATCATGTTATATCTTACCATGAAACATAGAAATGAGATGCGACATCGCGTTCTAAGAAGCATTAGAACACTACTGCTACGATATCTAGACATCTGCAGACGCTATTTCCTAGCAAGGAAGTGTCGCATTTACATTCATTTGAAGTGTACACGAGGAATACATGACACTTCGCAAATCATATAATATCCTACCATGAAACGTAGAAATGAGATGCGATATCGCGTTTTAAGAATCATAAGAACTCTATTGCTACGATACGTAGACATCTGCAAACGCTATATCCTTGCGAGGAAGTGTCGCATTTACATTCAGTTGATGTGTTGATGAGGAATACATAACACTTCGCAAATCATATTATATCTTACCATGAAACATAGAAATGAGATGCGATATCGCGTTTTAAGAAGCATTAGAACACTATTGCTACGATACGTAGACATCTGCAAACGCTATTTCCTTGCAAGGAAGTGTCGCATTTACATTCATTTGAAGTGTAAACGAGGAATACATGACACTTCGCAAATCATATTATATCTTACCATGAAACATAGAAACGAGATGCGATATCGCGTTTTAAGAAGCATTAGAACTCTATTGCTACGATACGTAGACATTTGCAAACGCTATTTCCTTGCAAGGAAGTGTCGCATTTACATTCATTTGAAGTGTAGACTAGGAATACATAACACTTCGCAAATCATATTATATCTTACCATGAAACATAGAAATGAGATGCGATATCGCGTTTTAAGAAGCATTAGAACTCTATTTCTACGATACCTAGACATCTGCAGACGCTATTTCCTAGCAAGGAAGTGTCGCATTTACATTCATTTGAAGTGTGGACGAGGAATACATGACACTTCGCAAATCATATTATATCTTACCATGAAACATAGAAATGAGATGCGATATCGCGTTTTAAGAATCATAAGAACTCTATTGCTACGATACGTAGACATCTGCAAACGCTATTTCCTTGCAAGAAAGTGTCGCATTTAGATTCATTTGAAGTGTAGACGAGGAATACATGACACTTCGCAAATCATATTATATCTTACCATGAAACATAGAAATGAAATGCGATATCGCGTTTTAAGAAGCATTAGAACTCTATTGCTACGATACCTAGACATCTGCAGACGCTATTTCCTAGCAAGGAAGTGTCGCATTTACATTCATTTGAAGTGTAGACGAGGAATACATGACACTTCGCAATTCATATAATATCTTACCATGAAACATAGAAATGAGATGCGATATCGCGTTTTAAGAAGCACTAGAAAGCTATTGCTACGATACGTAGACATCTGCAAACACTATTTCCTAGCGAGGAAGTATCGCATTCACATTCATTTGAAGTGTAGACTAGGAATACATAACACTTCGCAAATCATGTTATATCTTACCATGAAACATAGAAATGAGATGCGACATCGCGTTCTAAGAAGCATTAGAACACTACTGCTACGATATCTAGACATCTGCAGACGCTATTTCCTAGCAAGGAAGTGTCGCATTTACATTCATTTGAAGTGTACACGAGGAATACATGACACTTCGCAAATCATATAATATCCTACCATGAAACGTAGAAATGAGATGCGATATCGCGTTTTAAGAATCATAAGAACTCTATTGCTACGATACGTAGACATCTGCAAACGCTATATCCTTGCGAGGAAGTGTCGCATTTACATTCAGTTGATGTGTTGATGAGGAATACATAACACTTCGCAAATCATATTATATCTTACCATGAAACATAGAAATGAGATGCGATATCGCGTTTTAAGAAGCATTAGAACACTATTGCTACGATACGTAGACATCTGCAAACGCTATTTCCTTGCAAGGAAGTGTCGCATTTACATTCATTTGAAGTGTAAACGAGGAATACATGACACTTCGCAAATCATATTATATCTTACCATGAAACATAGAAACGAGATGCGATATCGCGTTTTAAGAAGCATTGGAACTCTATTGCTACGATACGTAGACATTTGCAAACGCTATTTCCTTGCAAGGAAGTGTCGCATTTACATTCATTTGAAGTGTAGACTAGGAATACATAACACTTCGCAAATCATATTATATCTTACCATGAAACATAGAAATGAGATGCGATATCGCGTTTTAAGAAGCATTAGAACTCTATTTCTACGATACCTAGACATCTGCAGACGCTATTTCCTAGCAAGGAAGTGTCGCATTTACATTCATTTGAAGTGTGGACGAGGAATACATGACACTTCGCAAATCATATTATATCTTACCATGAAACATAGAAATGAGATGCGATATCGCGTTTTAAGAATCATAAGAACTCTATTGCTACGATACGTAGACATCTGCAAACGCTATTTCCTTGCAAGAAAGTGTCGCATTTACATTCATTTGAAGTGTAGACGAGGAATACATAACACTTCGCAAATCATATTATATCTTACCATGAAACATAGAAATGAGATGCGATATCGCGTTTTAAGAAGCATTAGAACTCTATTGCTACGATACGTAGACATCTGCAATCGCTATTTCCTTGCAACGAAGTGTCGCATTTACTTTCATTTGAATCGTAGACGAGGAATGCATAACACTTCGCAATGAATATTATATCTTATCTTGAAACATAGATATGAGATGCGATATCGCGTTTTAAGAATCATATGAACTCTATTGCTACGATACGTAGACATCTGCAATCGCTATTTCCTTGCAAGGAAGAGTCGCATTTACTTTCATTTGAATCGTAGACGAGGAATGCATAACACTTCGCAATGAATATTATATCTTATCATGAAGCGTAGATATGAGATGCAATATCTCGTTTTAAGAAGCATTTGAAATCTATTGCTTCGATACGTAGACATCTGCAAACGCTATTTCCTTGCAAGGAAGTGTCGTATTTACATTCATTTGAAGTGTAAACGAGGAATACATGACACTTCGCAAATCATATTATATCTTACCATGAAACATAGAAACGAGATGCGATATCGCGTTTTAAGAAGCATTAGAACTCTATTGCTACGATACGTAGACATCTGCAAACGCTATTTCCTTGCAAGGAAGTGTCGCATTTACATTCATTTGATGTGTAGACGAGGTATACATAACACTTCGCAAATCATATTATATCTTACAATGAAACATAGAAATGAGATGCTATATCGCGTTTTAAGAAGCATTAGAACTCTATTGCTACGATACGTAGACATCTGCAAACGCTATTTCCTTGCAAGGAAGTGTCGCATTTACATTCATTTGAAGTGTAGAAGAGGAATACATGACACTTCGCAATTCATATAATATCTTACCATGAAACATAGAAATGAGATGCGATATCGCGTTTTAAGAAGCACTAGAAAGCTATTGCTACGATACGTAGACATCTGCAAACACTATTTCCTAGCGAGGAAGTATCGCATTCACATTCATTTGAAGTGTAGACTAGGAATACATAACACTTCGCAAATCATGTTATATCTTACCATGAAACATAGAAATGAGATGCGACATCGCGTTCTAAGAAGCATTAGAACACTACTGCTACGATATCTAGACATCTGCAGACGCTATTTCCTAGCAAGGAAGTGTCGCATTTACACTCATTTGAAGTGTACACGAGGAATACATGACACTTCGCAAATCATATAATATCCTACCATGAAACGTAGAAATGAGATGCGATATCGCGTTTTAAGAATCATAAGAACTCTATTGCTACGATACGTAGACATCTGCAAACGCTATATCCTTGCGAGGAAGTGTCGCATTTACATTCAGTTGATGTGTTGATGAGGAATACATAACACTTCGCAAATCATATTATATCTTACCATGAAACATAGAAATGAGATGCGATATCGCGTTTTAAGAAGCATTAGAACACTATTGCTACGATACGTAGACATCTGCAAACGCTATTTCCTTGCAAGGAAGTGTCGCATTTACATTCATTTGAAGTGTAAACGAGGAATACATGACACTTCGCAAATCATATTATATCTTACCATGAAACATAGAAACGAGATGCGATATCGCGTTTTAAGAAGCATTAGAACTCTATTGCTACGATACGTAGACATCTGCAAACGCTATTTCCTTGCAAGGAAGTGTCGCATTTACATTCATTTGATGTGTAGACGAGGTATACATAACACTTCGCAAATCATATTATATCTTACCATGAAACATAGAAATCAGATGCGATATCGCGTTTTAAGAAGCATTAGAACTATATTGCTACTATACGTAGACATCTGCAAACGCTATTTCCTTGCAAGTGTCACGTCTCAAGTTCGGGAAAATTTCCTATTTGACCGTGATCGACACGTAGCCGTCTCCGAAATCTGCGCGCTGAATTGCGGCGGACGCCGGGTTCTTTATGGCTCGCGAAACACTGGTACGAAACGGGGACGCGGTGAACAAGGACGTTCACCTACCTTTTGATGGCTTGAGTGGCTGCTTTAATCGGCTTTCCTTTGTAGATACCGCTGGAAACGTGGATCCCCCTCCGGAATGGTCCCAGTATACGGGCTGTGAGGCGGAATCGTCAAAGGGATGAGTTTCCAGCGAGACTGCTCGGTGGGGTTGGACTTCTCTGTACTCTGCGGTGAAGACGGCTGTGCAGGACGGCCGGTGTGCGGAGGAGCCACGGCGAGGATGGCTGAATAGCTGAAGATCGGTACTTGACTTTCCAGGCCCGCGTATTCTCGCACCAATCGACGTATGAAATTCTTCCTTCCCGCGCGTCGAGTTCTTTTCCTACCGTCGGCACAACGCATTCAGCCTACTTCCTCAAAGTCCGGATACGGGTCCACTAAGCGGCGGTCCGCTCTAGTTTGCCGGTCCGTAAGAGTGGAAGGTCGACGTAGATTCGCTCGTAGTGAGACAATGGGTCGATCCAGCTAAGCGGCGGTCCTCTCTAACCGATCGATTACCAAGCCTCGACTACGGTGAAACTCGAATGTGTTTAATACGCGAGAACTCGTGGAAGACTTCGTATTATACTCGAGTGTTGCAAGGAATTGTATTAACGAGAGATATTAATTCTGATAAAATAAAGATATATTCTAAATAATCCTAGGCTTACACTTACTGTCCCTATCGAGCTAAGTTAAAATTAGTTTAATATTAGAAATAGAATAACAAGACTTTAGAATTAGAATTGACTTTGATTTAGAAGTTGTAATACCTCCAAGTGAGGCAGAGACTGGCCCGAAGGCATGAGGCTGAAGACCGTTCAGCTTGAGCGACAGACGATTACTGATCTCTGACTTGCGTGTCCGCGACCTCCTCGGATCGCGCGGCGCGCGAGTCGTTGGGCCCCAGAGTGGGGCGGCCGGTCGTGGAGGGGCGCGGCTCGCGTTGAGCGTGAGCCGGGCGCGTCGGACGCTTGTTCGAGCGTATCGTAGCGGATTATAATGTAATTTAGGAATTAGTATTCAACATAGATTTGCCTTAAAATTATTCGTGTGTGTTGTTTCTGTATATACATGGTCGTGTAGTGTGCTTACTAGCTACGGACTTAAGATATCTTATGAGTAGACATTAGAGAAGTATATATAATGGAGATTTACAGCTGCTGACTCTGTGCAGTGTGCGATGGCGTCTTCGTGCTGCGGCTGGGGGTTGCGTACCCTCCAACTTCGTCGAGGTCGCGCGTCGTGGCGCGGTCGAGTGGTCGAATCCCCGGGTGTGTAGATGGCTGCCTTGGCTCGGCGATCGGGCTGGTTGCCCGTGTACAGGGGCGCTCGTCCCTTGTGGCTACGTGCGGCTGGCGGTGCGTATGGACCTGCCGGGTGCTGCGGGAGGCGTTGGGGGGTGGAAGGCGGTACGCCGGACGTCACACCTCCCTCCTTAAAAAAGGAATCTTGGCGTTGCCAAGATCTCCTGACTGCTAGGTGCGTCTGTGGAGAAGACTGCATTTTCGAGATTTTGCCGGTTAGTTGCCGTACTTCGAGATTGTCCTCGTCGGATGTGTTGCAGCGGGCTCGCTTCGTTCCTGTAGGATGACCCTGGTTGGAGTTGCTTTCCCTCGATGGCCTGTTTTTTGCACTATGCGCTCTCACACTACTGTCACTGCTGTGTTTAATGTTTTTGGTACGCGGTTTTTCAGTTTTTTCACTTTTCGCGTTAGCACTATCAGTTTTTGTCTCTCTCACGTTACTCATTCTCTTACAAAGTTTTAGCTTATTTGTATGTACGATCTTATATCTACCTTTAATATCTAATTTGGCGTTGTTATTATTCAGAATTTCGACGATTCTGTAAGGTCCCACGTACTGGGACTGAAATTTGTGTTTGTTGGGTTCTCTTAGCAAGAAAACCCATTGTCCTGCTTCGAATTTCTGAATATTTACCTTCTTATCATAATAAAATTTTGCGCGGCGTTTTGCGTTTTCGAGATTTTCCCTTGCGATTTTCTGAGACTTGGTGATTTTATCGTTGAGGTTAATAAGATAATCTGAATATGTTTCATTTTCTGTGTTATCTTGAAACGGTGTGTCTGACGGAACCCTCGCAATACGGCCAAAAACCAATTCGTGAGGTGTATACAGCGTGCCCTCGTGGACGCTGGTATTATAGGAAAGCATGGCATACGGGAGCCATCTTTCCCAATCGTTACTGGTGTGGATGAAGTGTTTCAGGTACTCCGCGAGAACATGATGGGAGCGTTCCACCGAGCCGTTGGTCTGTGGGTGGAAGGCGGTGGACTTGTATTGTTTTATTTTAAACTTAATCGCGATTGCCTTAATCAAACTGTTAATAAAGTTAGAACCTTGGTCTGTTAGGATGCCCTTTGGGCAACCGAATCTGCATATAAATCCAGTAATTAGTGCGTCTGCAATATCGACCGCTGATGTTTGCTTCAAGGGTATAGCTACTGAGTACTTAGTCAAAAGATCCTGGATGGTTAGGATATTCGTGTAACCGTCGGGGGTAGTCGGGAGAGGACCCATCACGTCCATGGAAATCTTGTCGAAAGCACATCCCGGAGTGTCTGTTAATGTCAAGGGTTGCTTTGTCTTAACGCGAACTAGTTTTTCTAACTGACAGCTCCTGCACTTGCTGATATAATCTTGGATTTGTGATTTCATGTTCGACCAATAGTATTTTTCTCTAATCCGCGAGTAAGTTTTATTTACACCTTTATGACCTCCCACGGGTGTGTCGTGATTATCCTGAATTATTTTTAATCTTTTTTCTTCGGGTGGGATATGAATTAAACCCTGGCATACTGTTATTTGAATCGGTTGTTCGTAAAATAGGTCCTGTAACGCTCTCTGAATCTGAAACCATGGCAGTGAATCGAGCGAGGTTTGTGCTATGCTAAAGGATTTTAGTTGGAGTTCGGTAGTTACGTCGAACAATGAGCGTAGTGATTCAATAATAATTTGATAATCGATGGATCGACTTGCGTGTTCTATTATGGGCAGTTGAATTTGATAATGGTCGTCTATCTTGGTTACCCTGGCTTTCGCGAGATTTATGTCCTTTTTGTTAAATAAAAATTTTCCGGATTTTTCGATTTCTTTGGCGCCGGCGTCGTATGGATGTCCCGATTGCGTGATAAAAATTACATTGTTGTCGCGTCTAGTCGCTATGGTGTCTCTAGTGAATTTAAATAACGGTTCGTAACGTACGTGTTCGTGTGGCATTGGTGTGTACATTTCTGTTTTTGAGCTGGAAGTCGGTAATGGCGCCGGTAATGAAGGACTTGTTTTTGGTATAGTAGGAACCTGTGTAGGACGGTTATCGTCGGAACTCGGAGAAGGTGGTGGTGGAGGAGGAACTACGTGTTTTTTCCGTTGGTAGCGTTTCGGTAGTGGGTCAAATATATTTTCGTCGGAAGATGATGATAGCGTGATAGGAAGAACTTTGACTGGATTGCGAGAAAGCGCATCTGCGTTTAAATTAGTTTTTCCGGTTTTATATATCATCTCGTAATCGTATTCAGCTAATTTGAGCCTCCACCTCACAAGACGGCTGGATGGATCCTTCACGGAATTCATCCACACCAGTGGACGGTGGTCAGTGACTAATTTAAATTGGTTGCCGTAAATGTACGGCCTGAAATGGTGTACAGCGTAAATAATGGCCAAACATTCCTTTTCGATGGTTGAGTAATTTTTTTCGGCGGAATTCAGAAGTCGTGACGTGTATGCGATCGGTAAATCGCGGCCTATCGGTCCTTGACTCAGGACAGCGCCTATAGCATCCGCTGATGCGTCGGTTGTAATTACGAATGGTAATTTAAAATTCGGGTATTGTAAGATGGGCGCCTCGCATAGCGCGTCTCGTAGTTTCACAAATGCATTTTCTTGTTCATTTCGCCAGATAAATTGAACATCTTTCTTCAATAGGTTGGTTAAAGGTTTCGAAATGTTTGAGAAGTTAGAAATAAAGCGTCTATAGTATCCTGCTAGGCCTAAGAACTGTTTTATTTGTTTAGAATTGGTCGGACGGGGAAAATCTCGAACAGCGCTTACTTTAGCGGGATCCGGTTTCACGCCACTCTCACTGATTATGTGCCCGAGGTAACTCACTTCGCGCCTCAAGAACTCGCACTTATCCGGCTGGAGGACCAGGTTGGCCTCTCTCAGACGGCGCGTTAGTTTATCGAACTTGACTTGGTGTTCTTGTAGCGAGCTTGCGTAAATTACGATATCGTCTAAGTAAACGAAAAGTTCGTTACCTTGGAGTCCCGCGAGCACATTGTCCATGAGTCGCTGGAATGTGGCGGGCGCATTTTTTAAACCAAACGGCATCCTCGTAAACTCAAAGTGGCCATGCGGTGTGGAGAATGCCGTTTTGTGCGCGTCAGCGGGTTCCATTGGAATTTGATGAAACCCGCTGGCTAAATCAAACGTGCTGAAATACTTGGCACTGCCAAGCTGGTCAAGTATTTCAGTGATGCATGGCAAGGGATAAGCGTCGGCGATAGATTTTTCGTTCAATGCCCGATAATCTATTACGACGCGCCAGCGCTTATTCCCTTGCGAGTCTGCTTTTTTTGGAACAACCCACAACGGCGAGTTATAGGGTGACTTTGAATCTCGAATGACACCGTTTTGCAAGAGTTTCCCTACCTGGTCACGAATCTCCTCTTTGTGCGCAGGGGGAAATCTATATTGCTTGACATTAATCGGTCTATCGTCGACCGTCGGAATTTTGTGAGTGGTAGCTGTTGTATATCCTAACGTGTCTCCTTCGATGTAAAATAGGTCTTGCGTTTTTTCTACCAACCCGATAACATATTGCCTTTCCTCGTCGTTGAGGTGATTCAGCCTTAATAGTTCGATTAATTGGTTTAATCGAGGTTTCGACGCGGTTACAGGATTTTGCGACGGACGTTTATTTTCGATCGGTGTGGCTTTTATAACGGATTTTGCTACTTGTGCATATGTTAAAGATCTCGTGCTTCTAGAGCAAAGGGGAGGTTCGTAACCGGGATACGGTGTCGAACGCGAACTTGAATTTAATATTTTCCCTTTTTGGGAAGAACCCAACAGCGCGGATTGGGCGATATTTGGAGCTAGATTTGCATTTGATTTTGTATTAACGGGCGGATTTGGATTATGAAAGACCGGGAAGAGCGCGGGGCAATCTTCCTCGGGTATCGGAGATATGACCTGCACTGGTTCCAGTTTCACGGCAGGTAAAGCGATTTTGACCGTCCTATCGGTTGAGTTAATTACTCGCGTAATCGCTTCACCTTCGTTAACCTTTACCAGCGCGTTTCCGAGAAACACGCCAGGCGCGATGTCGAGTCGAGGAATTATCCCCTCTGAAATTTGTGAGTTGATTACTCGTATTTTTAACCCGACGTTCATTCGCGGCGGCAGAGAGACCTTTTCCGAGGGTTTTGAAAAATTTTGTGGCGTTGAGGAGTATTTATCGGCGATTTTCGGAGCGTTTTTCGACGATCGATATACCTTCTCGGCGGTCTTTAGAATGTTTCTCGGCGTAGAGTTTTCTTTTTCAGCGATTTTCGATGTCGTCACGAACGGAACCGGCGGAGGCTTATTTTCGATACGTTCGATCTCACATTTGAATGGGATTGTTTTCCCGTACCACTTTATTAATCCCTTTGGAAATGATATTTCCGCGTCGGCGCAGAAACCCGAACCTAAAATGCCGTCTGGTCCGAGGGGAAAATCATCGCTTACGACATTAAACGGCACTACGCGGTCAAACAAGACTATGTTCACGGTACCGATCGTAGTAGTTTTCCCGTTAGTGACCCCCGTGATTACCACTGTTTCCGACGGGTCGATGCGAGCGAGGGAGGAAAGCGCGGAATGCTTAATAACATTTATTTCAGCACCGGTGTCGATCATAAATTCGGTGGGCTCAATTAGCGCACTCGAAGTTAGTACGACACTCGGCGTGTTTGTTTTCCCTGTTAAATTTATTGCGGCACCGGCTCCACGATTTCCGCGGGGATATCGTTCGTCGCGAGAGAGCGGATGTTCGGATGGGCCTCGCGTCCTGTCTCGCGGCGCGGCGGGAGGCCACTCTCGTTTCCCGAATATCGAGTATTATTATAATATTGACGTTTCCGGCATTCGTCAATCTCGTGGCCGGGAGTCTTGCAGTACCTACAGTATTTCTCCCGCACTGCAGGCGGTCGTGGTTGTTCGATAACGGGTCTCGGGGTCGAGGTATACCTGCTATGGGTATTAACGGTACGCGGGTAATATTCGCGTTGATCGGTCGGCGGTTCTCGTTGCGGAAGCGGCCTGGATCGGCAATCCCTCGCATAGTGGCCGGAATTGTTGCAAATAGAACATATTATTTCGGGACGTCTTTCCCGAGGATCTGCGCGCGGGCGAGGATTGCGTAACCTATCGCAATCCAGCTCGTGTCTCTTATGCAATTCGCGAGCGCGTGCAAACGCGTCCCTATGTGACTCAAAAGAATTTATTGGCATCTGGATGCGAATTTCGGGTATAAGACCGTCGATAAAGCATCTGAGTGTTAGTTCGTCGACGTTCGAGAAGCTGCCGTGAGACGCGTACGGCGTTAGTCGCTCGCAGTCTATGATGGCGGTACGCAAATCTTTCACGCGGCTAATGTACTCTAAGATGTGTTCTCCCGGCTTCATAAAAATGTTTGTAAGTTCTCCGCGGTAGTGGTCAGCGGAGCGGATAGCGCCAAACGAATTCCTAAGTATATCGGTAAATTCCAAAATAGTATGGCACGGCTCGTCCTCGAGTGCCAGGTATGCGCGACCTTTTAATTTAGATTTCAGTAAACGCGTGAATGCCCTTTCGCAACCGTTTGGGATTAGGTCGTATGCCCGTTTACACGCCCGGGTAAATTGGAGGACAGGCATATTTTGCCCGTCATAATTCGGTACCGCTTCTAGAGCTTGCTTTAAGGAAAGTTCATCGTGGTGCGAACTCGGAGTTTCTATTTGTGAATTAGGCGATGTTGTTTGTAACAGAGGAAGCGTATCGGTACGCGATACGTCCTGAGAACGGCGAAGAGCCTCTAGTTCACGACGCATTTGCTCGATCTGTTGCATAAGCGAGATTGTATTGTCGGGCGTCTTATTAACGGTCGCGGTATCGGATGTACGTGGTAACGGATCGGCGAGCGCGTCTTGGAAATCAATTGCTCGAGTTACGCGTTTATCGCGGTCGGCATCTACGCCGGCGGCGACGGCTCGAGGTGGTTGGTGTCGCGTTTTTGTTGGCGTTCGCGTAGCCATGGTTTATCGTATTCCTTACGCGGCTGAATTTCCGGAATGAAACACGAGATATCCCACCGCTGTCACCAAAAATACGTGTCACGTCTCAAGTTCGGGAAAATTTCCTATTTGACCGTGATCGACACGTAGCCGTCTCCGAAATCTGCGCGCTGAATTGCGGCGGACGCCGGGTTCTTTATGGCTCGCGAAACACTGGTACGAAACGGGGACGCGGTGAACAAGGACGTTCACCTACCTTTTGATGGCTTGAGTGGCTGCTTTAATCGGCTTTCCTTTGTAGATACCGCTGGAAACGTGGATCCCCCTCCGGAATGGTCCCAGTATACGGGCTGTGAGGCGGAATCGTCAAAGGGATGAGTTTCCAGCGAGACTGCTCGGTGGGGTTGGACTTCTCTGTACTCTGCGGTGAAGACGGCTGTGCAGGACGGCCGGTGTGCGGAGGAGCCACGGCGAGGATGGCTGAATAGCTGAAGATCGGTACTTGACTTTCCAGGCCCGCGTATTCTCGCACCAATCGACGTATGAAATTCTTCCTTCCCGCGCGTCGAGTTCTTTTCCTACCGTCGGCACAACGCATTCAGCCTACTTCCTCAAAGTCCGGATACGGGTCCACTAAGCGGCGGTCCGCTCTAGTTTGCCGGTCCGTAAGAGTGGAAGGTCGACGTAGATTCGCTCGTAGTGAGACAATGGGTCGATCCAGCTAAGCGGCGGTCCTCTCTAACCGATCGATTACCAAGCCTCGACTACGGTGAAACTCGAATGTGTTTAATACGCGAGAACTCGTGGAAGACTTCGTATTATACTCGAGTGTTGCAAGGAATTGTATTAACGAGAGATATTAATTCTGATAAAATAAAGATATATTCTAAATAATCCTAGGCTTACACTTACTGTCCCTATCGAGCTAAGTTAAAATTAGTTTAATATTAGAAATAGAATAACAAGACTTTAGAATTAGAATTGACTTTGATTTAGAAGTTGTAATACCTCCAAGTGAGGCAGAGACTGGCCCGAAGGCATGAGGCTGAAGACCGTTCAGCTTGAGCGACAGACGATTACTGATCTCTGACTTGCGTGTCCGCGACCTCCTCGGATCGCGCGGCGCGCGAGTCGTTGGGCCCCAGAGTGGGGCGGCCGGTCGTGGAGGGGCGCGGCTCGCGTTGAGCGTGAGCCGGGCGCGTCGGACGCTTGTTCGAGCGTATCGTAGCGGATTATAATGTAATTTAGGAATTAGTATTCAACATAGATTTGCCTTAAAATTATTCGTGTGTGTTGTTTCTGTATATACATGGTCGTGTAGTGTGCTTACTAGCTACGGACTTAAGATATCTTATGAGTAGACATTAGAGAAGTATATATAATGGAGATTTACAGCTGCTGACTCTGTGCAGTGTGCGATGGCGTCTTCGTGCTGCGGCTGGGGGTTGCGTACCCTCCAACTTCGTCGAGGTCGCGCGTCGTGGCGCGGTCGAGTGGTCGAATCCCCGGGTGTGTAGATGGCTGCCTTGGCTCGGCGATCGGGCTGGTTGCCCGTGTACAGGGGCGCCCGTCCCTTGTGGCTACGTGCGGCTGGCGGTGCGTATGGACCTGCCGGGTGCTGCGGGAGGCGTTGGGGGGTGGAAGGCGGTACGCCGGACGTCACAATTGCTACGATACGTAGACATCTGCAAACGCTATTTCCTTGCAAGGAAGTGTCGCATTTAAATTCAGTTGATGTGTTGATGAGGAATACATAACACTTCGCAAATCATATTATATCTTACCATGAAACATAGAAATGAGATGCGATATCGCGTTTTAAGAAGCATTAGAACTCTATTGCTACGATACGTAGACATCTGCAAACGCTATTTCCTTGCAAGGAAGTGTCGCATTTGCATTCATTTGAAGTGTAAACGAGGAATACATGACACTTCGCAAATCATATTATATCTTACCATGAAACATAGAAATGTGATGCGATATCGCGTTTTAAGAAGCACTAGAACTCTATTGCTACGATACGTAGACATCTGCAAACGCTATTTCCTTGCAAGGAAGTGTCGCATTTACATTCATTTGATGTGTAGACGGGGTATACATAACACTTCGCAAATCATATTATATCTTACCATGAAACATAGAAATGAGATGCGATATCGCGTTTTAAGAAGCATTAGAACACTATTGCTACGATACGTAGACATCTGCAAACGCTATTTCCTTGCAGGGAAGTGTCGCATTTACATTCATTTGAAGTGTAGACGAGGAATACATGACACTTCGCAAATCATATTATATCTTACCATGAAACATAGAAATGAGATGCGATATCGCGTTTTGAGAAGCATTAGAACACTATTGCTACGATAGGTAGACATTTGCAAACGCTATTTCCTTGCAAGGAAGTGTCGCATTTACATTCATTTGAAGTGTAGACTAGGAATACATAACACTTCGCAAATCATATTATATCTTACCATGAAACATAGAAATGAGATGCGATATCGCGTTTTAAGAAGCATTAGAACTCTACTGCTACGATACGTAGACATCTGCAAACGCTATTTCCTTGCAAGGAAGTGTCGCATTTACATTCATTTGATGTGTAGACGAGGTATACATAACACTTCGCAAATCATATTATATCTTACCATGAAACATAGAAATGAGATGCGATATCGCGTTTTTAGAAGCATTAGAACACTATTGCTACGATACCTAGACATCTGCAAACGCTATTTCCTTGCAGGGAAGTGTCGCATTTACATTCATTTGAAGTGTAGACGAGGAATACATGACACTCCGCAAATCATATTATATCTTACCATGAAACATAGAAATGAGATGCGATATCGCGTTTTAAGAATCATAAGAACTCTATTGCTACGATACGTAGACATCTGCAAACGCTATTTCCTTGCAAGGAAGTGTCGCACTTAAATTCAGTTGATGTGTTGATGAGGAATACATAACACTTCGCAAATCATATTATATCTTACCATGAAACATAGAAATGAGATGCGATATCGCGTTTTAAGAAGCATTAGAACTCTATTGCTACGATACGTAGACATCTGCAACGCTGTTTCCTTGCAAGGAAGTGTCGCATTTGCATTCATTTGAAGTGTAAACGAGGAATACATGACACTTCGCAAATCATATTATATCTTACCATGAAACATAGAAATGTGATGCGATATCGCGTTTTAAGAAGCATTAGAACACTATTGCTACGATACGTAGACATCTGCAAACGCTATTTCCTTGCAAGGAAGTGTCGCATTTACATTCATTTGATGTGTAGACGAGGTATACATAACACTTCGCAAATCATATTATATCTTACCATGAAACATAGAAATGGGATGCGATATCGCGTTTTAAGAAGCATTAGAACACTATTGCTACGATAGGTAGACATTTGCAAACGCTATTTCCTTGCAAGGAAGTGTCGCATTTACATTCATTTGAAGTGTAGACGAGGAATACATGACACTTCGCAAATCATATTATATCTTACCATGAAACATAGAAATGAGATGCGATATCGCGTTTTAAGAAGCATTAGAACACTATTGCTACGATAGGTAGACATTTGCAAACGCTATTTCCTTGCAAGGAAGTGTCGCATTTACATTCATTTGAAGTGTAGACGAGGAATCCATGACACTTCGCAAATCATATTATATCTTACCATGAAACATAGAAATGAGATGCGATATCGCGTTTTAAGAAGCATTAGAAAACTATTGCTACGATAGGTAGACAATTGCAAACGCTATTTCCTTGCAAGGAAGTGTCGCATTTACATTCATTTGAAGTGTAGACGAGGAATACATAACACTTCGCAAATCATATTATATCTTACCAGGAAACATAGAAATGAGATGCGATATCGCGTTTTAAGAAGCATTAGAAAACTATTGCTACGATAGGTAGACAATTGCAAACACTATTTCCTTGCAAGGAAGTGTCGCATTTACATTCATTTGAAGTGTAGACGAGGAATACATAACACTTCGCAAATCATATTATATCTTACCATGAAGCATATAGATGAGATGCGATATCGAGTTTTAAGAATCATAAGAACTCTATTGCTTCGATACGTAGACATCTGCAAACGCTATTTCCTTGCAAGGAAGTGTCGCATTTACATTCATTTGGAGTGTGGACAAGGAATACATAACACTTCGCAAATCATATTGTACCTTACCATGAAACATAGAAATGAGTTGCGATATCCCGTTTTAAGAAGCGTTAGAAAACTATTGCTACGATAGGTAGACAATTGCAAACGCTATTTCCTTGCAAGGAAGTGTCGCATTTACATTCATTTGAAGTGTAGACGAGGAATACATAACACTTCACAAATCATATTGTATCTTACCATGAAGCATATAGATGAGATGCGATATCGCGTTTTAAGAATCATAAGAACTCTATTGCTTCGATACGTAGACGTCTGCAAACGCTATTTCCTTGCAAGGAAGTGTCGCATTTACATTCATTTGAAGTGTAGACGAGGAATACATGACACTCCGCAAATCATATTATATCTTACCATGAAACATTGAAATGAGATGCGATATCGCGTTTTAAGAAGCAGCAGAAATCCATTGCTACGATACGTAGACATCTGCAAATGCTATTTGCTTGCAAGAAAGTGTCGCATTTACATTCATTTGATGTGTAGACGAGGAATACATAACACTTCGCAAATCATATCATATCTTACCATGAAACATAGAAATGTGATGCGATATCGCGTTTTAAGAATCATAAGAACTCTATTGCTACGATACGTAGACATCAGCAAACGCTATTTCCTTGCAAGGAAGTGTCGCATTTACATTCAGTTGACGTGTTGATGAGGAACACATAACACTTCGCAAATCATATTATATATTACCATGAAACATAGAAATGAGATGCGATATCGCGTTTTAAGAAGCATTAGAACTCTATTGCTACGATACGTAGACATCTGCAAACGCTATTTCCTTGCAAGGAAGTGTCGCATTTGCATTCATTTGAAGTGTAAACGAGGAATACATGACACTTCGCAAATCATATTATATCTTACCATGAAACATAGAAATGTGATGCGATATCGCGTTTTAAGAAGCATTAGAACTCTATTGCTACGATACGTAGACATCTGCAAACGCTATTTCCTTGCAAGGAAGTGTCGCATTTACATTCATTTGATGTGTAGACGAGGTATACATAACACTTCGCAAATCATATTATATCTTACCATGAAACATAGAAATGAGATGCGATATCCCGTTTTAAGAAGCATTAGAACACTATTGCTACGATACGTAGACATCTGCAAACGCTATTTCCTTGCAGGGAAGTGTCGAATTTACATTCATTTGAAGTGTAGACGAGGAATACATGACACTTCGCAAATCATATTATATCTTACCATGAAACATAGAAATGAGATGCGATATCGCGTTTTAAGAAGCAGCAGAAATCTATTGCTTCGATACGTAGACATCTGCAAACGCTATTTCCTTGCAAGGAAGTGTCACATTTACGTTCATTTGAAGCGTAGACGAGGAATACATAACACTTCGCAATGAATATTATATCTTATCTTGAAACATAGATATGAGATGCGATATCGCGTTTTAACAATCATATGAACTCTATTACTACTATACGTAGACACCTGCAATCGCTATTTCCTTGCAAGGAAGTGTCGCATTTACTTTCATTTGAATCGTAGACGAGGAATGCATAACACTTCGCAATGAATATTATATCTTATCATGAAACATAGATATGAGATGCAATATCTCGTTTTAAGAAGCATTTGAAATCTATTGCTTCGATACGTAGACATCTGCAAACGCTATTTCCTTGCAAGGAAGTGTCGCATTTACATTCATTTGAAGTGTAGACAAGGTATACATAACACTTCGCAAATCATATTATACCTTACCATGAAACATAGAAATGAGATGCGATATCGCGTTTTAAGAAGCATTAGAACACTATTGCTACGATACCTAGACATCTGCAAACGCTATTTCCTTGCAGGGAAGTGTCGCACTTACATTCATTTGAAGTGTAGACGAGGAATACATGACACTCCGCAAATCATATTATATCATAGCATGAAACATAGAAATGTGATGCGATATCGCGTTTTAAGAAGCATTAGAACTCTATTGCTACGATACCTAGACATCTGCAGACGCTATTTCCTAGCAAGGAAGTGTCGCATTTACGTTCATTTGAAGTGTAGACGAGGAATACATAATACTTCGCAGATCATATTATATCTTACCCTGAAACATAGAAATGAGATGCGACATCGCGTTTTAAGAAGCATCAGAAATCCATTGCTGCGATACGTAGACATCTGCAAACGCTATTTCCTTGCAAGAAAGTGTCGCATTTACATTCATTTGAAGTGTAGACGAGGAATACATAACACTTCGCAAATTTTATTATATCTTACCATGAAACATAGAAATGAGATGCGATATCGCGTTTTAAGAAGCATTAGAACACTATTGCTACGATAGGTAGACATTTGCAAACGCTATTTCCTTGCAAGGAAGTGTCGCATTTACATTCATTTGAAGTGTAGACGAGGAATACATGACACTTCGCAAATCATATTATATCTTACCATGAAACATAGAAATGAGATGCGATATCGCGTTTTAAGAAGCATTAGAACACTATTGCTACGATAGGTATACATTTGCAAACGCTATTTCCTTGCAAGGAAGTGTCGCATTTACATTCATTTGAAGTGTAGACGAGGAATACATAACACTTCGCAAATCATATTATATCTTACCATGAAACATAGAAATGTGATGCGATATCGCGTTTTAAGAAGCATTAGAACTCTATTGCTACGATACCTAGACATCTGCAGACGCTATTTCCTAGCAAGGAAGTGTCGCATTTACATTCATTTGAAGTGTAGACGAGGAATACATAACACTTCGCAAATCATATTATATCTTAGCATGAAACATAGAAATGTGATGCGATATCGCGTTTTAAGAAGCATTAGGACTCTATTGCTACGATACCTAGACATCTGCAGGCGCTATTTCCTAGCAAGGAAGTGTCGCATTTACGTTCATTTGAAGTGTAGACGAGGAATACATAACACATCGCAAATCATATTATATCTTACCATGAAACATAGAAATGAGATGCGATATCGCGTTTTAAAAAGCATTAGAATTCTATTGCTACGATACCTAGACATCTGCAGACGCTATTTCCTTGCAAGGCAGTGTCGCATTTACATTCATTTGAAGTGTAAACGAGGAATACATGACACTTCGCAAATCATATTATATCTTACCATGAAACACAGAAATGAGATGCGATATCGCGTTTTAAGAAGCATTAGAAAACTATTGCTACGATAGGTAGACAATTGCAAACGCTATTTCCTTGCAAGGAAGTGTCGCATTTACATTCATTTGAAGTGTAGACGAGGAATACATAACACTTCGCAAATCATATTATATCTTACCATGAAACATAGAAATGAGATGCGATATCGCGTTTTAAGAAGCATTAGAACTCTATTGCTACGATACCTAGACATCTGCAGATGCTATTTCCTTGCAAGGAAGTGTCGCATTTACATTCATTTGAAGTGTAGACGAGGAATACATAACACTTCGCAAATCATATTATATCTTACCATGAAACATAGAAATGAGATGCGATATCACGTTTTAAGAAGCAGCAGAAATCCATTGCTACGATACGTAGACATCTGCAAATGCTACTTCCTTGCAAGAAAGTGTCGCATTTACATTCATTTGATGTGTAGACGAGGAATACATAACACTTCGCAAATCATATTATATCTTACCATGAAACATAGAAATGTGATGCGATATCGCGTTTTAAGAATCATAAGAACTCTATTGCTACGATACGTAGACATCTGCAAACGCTATTTCCTTGCAAAGAAGTGTCGCATTTACATTCATTTGAAGTGTAGACGAGGAATACACAACACTTCGCAAATCATATTATATCTTACCATGAAACATAGAAACGAGATGCGATATCGCGTTTTAAGAAGCATTAGAAAACTATTGCTACGATAGGTAGACAATTGCAAACGCTATTTCCTTGCAAGGAAGTGTCGCATTTACATTCATTTGAAGTGTAGACGAGGAATACATAACACTTCGCAAATCATATTATATCTTACCATGAAGCATATAGATGAGATGCGATATCGAGTTTTAAGAATCATAAGAACTCTATTGCTTCGATACGTAGACATCTGCAAACGCTATTTCCTTGCAAGGAAGTGTCGCATTTACATTCATTTGAAGTGTGGACAAGGAATACATAACACTTCGCAAATCATATTATACCTTACCATGAAACATAGAAATGAGTTGCGATATCCCGTTTTAAGAAGCGTTAGAAAACTATTGCTACGATAGGTAGACAATTGCAAACGCCATTTCCTTGCAAGGAAGTGTCGCATTTACATTCATTTGAAGTGTAGACGAGGAATACATAACACTTCACAAATCATATTGTATCTTACCATGAAGCATATAGATGAGATGCGATATCGCGTTTTAAGAATCATAAGAACTCTATTGCTTCGATACGTAGACGTCTGCAAACGCTATTTCCTTGCAAGGAAGTGTCGCATTTACATTCATTTGAAGTGTAGACGAGGAATACATGACACTCCGCAAATCATATTATATCTTACCATGAAACATTGAAATGAGATGCGATATCGCGTTTTAAGAAGCAGCAGAAATCCATTGCTACGATACGTAGACATCTGCAAATGCTATTTCCTTGCAAGAAAGTGTCGCATTTACATTCATTTGATGTGTAGACGAGGAATACATAACACTTCGCAAATCATATCATATCTTACCATGAAACATAGAAATGTGATGCGATATCGCGTTTTAAGAAGCATTAGAACTCTATTGCTACGATACGTAGACATCTGCAAACGCTATTTCCTTGCAAGGAAGTGTCGCATTTGCATTCATTTGAAGTGTAAACGAGGAATACATGACACTTCGCAAATCATATTATATCTTACCATGAAACATAGAAATGTGATGCGATATCGCGTTTTAAGAAGCATTAGAACTCTATTGCTACGATACGTAGACATCTGCAAACGCTATTTCCTTGCAAGGAAGTGTCGCATTTACATTCATTTGATGTGTAGACGAGGTATACACAACACTTCGCAAATCATATTATATCTTACCATGAAACATAGAAATGAGATGCGATATCCCGTTTTAAGAAGCATTAGAACACTATTGCTACGATACGTAGACATCTGCAAACGCTATTTCCTTGCAGGGAAGTGTCGCATTTACATTCATTTGAAGTGTAGACGAGGAATACATGACACTTCGCAAATCATATTATATCTTACCATGAAACATAGAAATGAGATGCGATTCGCGTTTTGAGAAGCATTAGAAAACTATTGCTACGATAGGTAGACATTTGCAAACGCTATTTCCTTGCAAGGAAGTGTCGCATTTACACTCATTTGAAGTGTAGACTAGGAGTACATAACACTTCGCAAATCATATTATATCTTACCATGAAACATAGAAATGAGATGCGATATCGCGTTTTAAGAAGCAGCAGAAATCTATTGCTTCGATACGTAGACATCTGCAAACGCTATTTCCTTGCAAGGAAGTGTCACATTTACGTTCATTTGAAGCGTAGACGAGGAATACATAACACTTCGCAATGAATATTATATCTTATCTTGAAACATAGATATGAGATGCGATATCGCGTTTTAAGAATCATATGCACTCTATTGCTACTATACGTAGACACCTGCAATCGCTACTTCCTTGCAAGGAAGTGTCGCATTTACTTTCATTTGAATCGTAGACGAGGAATGCATAACACTTCGCAATGAATATTATATCTTATCATGAAACATAGATATGAGATGCAATATCTCGTTTTAAGAAGCATTTGAAATCTATTGCTTCGATACGTAGACATCTGCAAACGCTATTTCCTTGCAAGGAAGTGTCGCATTTACATTCATTTGAAGTGTAGACAAGGAATACATAACACGTCGCAAATCATATTATACCTTACCATGAAACATAGAAATGAGATGCGATATCGCGTTTTAAGAATCATAAGAACTATATTGCTACGATACGTGGACATCTGCAAACGCTATTTCCTTGCAAGGAAGTGTCGCATTTACATTCAGTTGACGTGTTGATGAGGAATACATAACACTTCGCAAATCATATTATATATTACCATGAAACATAGAAATGAGATGCGAAATCGCGTTTAAAGAAGCATTAGAACTCTATTGCTACGATACGTAGACATCTGCAAACGCTATTTCCTTGCAAGGAAGTGTCGCATTTACATTCATTTGATGTGTAGACGAGGTATACATAACACTTCGCAAATCATATTATATCTTACCATGAAACATAGAAATGAGATGCGATATCCCGTTTTAAGAAGCATTAGAACACTATTGCTACGATACGTAGACATCTGCAAACGCTATTTCCTTGCAGGGAAGTGTCGCATTTACATTCATTTGAAGTGTAGACGAGGAATACATGACACTTCGCAAATCATATTATATCTTACCATGAAACATAGAAATGAGATGCGATTCGCGTTTTGAGAAGCATTAGAACACTATTGCTACGATAGGTAGACATTTGCAAACGCTATTTCCTTGCAAGGAAGTGTCGCATTTACATTCATTTGAAGTGTA
Organism: Xylocopa sonorina; assembly: GCF_050948175.1. Classification (NCBI taxonomy): domain Eukaryota; kingdom Metazoa; phylum Arthropoda; class Insecta; order Hymenoptera; family Apidae; genus Xylocopa; species Xylocopa sonorina. Next base: position 208,900 of record NC_135196.1, on the reverse strand, counting down.
GACTAGGAGTACATAACACTTCGCAAATCATATTATATCTTACCATGAAACATAGAAATGAGATGCGATATCGCGTTTTAAGAAGCATTAGAACTCTATTGCTACGATACGTAGACATCTGCAATCGCTATTTCCTTGCAAGGAAATGTTGCATTTACATTCATTTGAAGTGTAGACGAGGAATACATAACACTTCGCAAATCATATTATATCTTACCAGGAAACATAGAAATGAGACGCGATATCGCGTTTTAAGAAGCATTAGAACACTATTGCTACGATAGGTAGACATTTGCAAACGCTATTTCCTTGCAAGGAAGTGTCGCATTTACATTCATTTGAAGTGTAGACGAGGAATACATAACACTTCGCAAATCATATTATATCTTACCATGAAACATAGAAATCTGATGCGATATCGCGTTTTAAGAAGCATTAGAACTCTATTGCTACGATACCTAGACATCTGCAGACGCTATTTCCTAGCAAGGAAGTGTCGCATTTACATTCATTTGAAGTGTAGACGAGGAATACATAACACTTCGCAATGAATATTATATCTTACCCTGAAACATAGAAATGAGATGCGACATCGCGTTTTAAGAAGCATTAGAACTCTATTGCTACGATACCTAGACATCTGCAAACGCTATTTCCTTGCAGGGAAGTGTCGCATTTACATTCATTTGAAGCGTAGACGAGGAATACATGACACTCCGCAAATCATATTATATCTTAGCATGAAACATAGAAATGTGATGCGATATCGCGTTTTAAGAAGCATTAGAACTCTATTGCTACGATACCTAGACATCTGCAGACGCTATTTCCTAGCAAGGAAGTGTCGCATTTACGTTCATTTGAAGTGTAGACGAGGAATACATAACACTTCGCAGATCATATTATATCTTACCCTGAAACATAGAAATGAGATGCGACATCGCGTTTTAAGAAGCATCAGAAATCCATTGCTGCGATACGTAGACATCTGCAAACGCTATTTCCTTGCAAGAAAGTGTCGCATTTACATTCATTTGAAGTGTAGACGAGGAATACATAACACTTCGCAAATCATATTATATCTTACCATGAAACATAGAAATGAGATGCGATATCGCGTTTTAAGAAGCATTAGAACACTATTGCTACGATAGGTAGACATTTGCAAACGCTATTTCCTTGCAAGGAAGTGTCGCATTTACATTCATTTGAAGTGTAGACGAGGAATACATGACACTTCGCAAATCATATTATATCTTACCATGAAACATAGAAATGAGATGCGATATCGCGTTTTAAGAAGCATTAGAACACTATTGCTACGATAGGTATACATTTGCAAACGCTATTTCCTTGCAAGGAAGTGTCGCATTTGCATTCATTTGAAGTGTAGACGAGGAATACATAACACTTCGCAAATCATATTATATCTTACCATGAAACATAGAAATGTGATGCGATATCGCTTTTTAAGAAGCATTAGAACTCTATTGCTACGATACCTAGACATCTGCAGGCGCTATTTCCTAGCAAGGAAGTGTCGCATTTACGTTCATTTGAAGTGTAGACGAGGAATACATAACACATCGCAAATCATATTATATCCTACCATGAAACATAGAAATGAGATGCGATATCGCGTTTTAAGAAGCAGCAGAAATCCATTGCTACGATACGCAGATATCTGCAAACGCTATTTCCTTGCAAGGAAGTGTCGCATTTACATTCATTTGAATCGTAGACGAGGAATGCATAACACTTCGCAAAGAATATTATATCTTATCATGAAACATAGATATGAGATGCAATATCTCGTTTTAAGAAGCATTTGAACTCTATTGCTACGATACCTAGACATCTGCAGACGCTATTTCCTTGCAAGGAAGTGTCGCATTTCATTCATTTGAATCGTAGACGAGGAATGCATAACACTTCGCAATGAATATTACATCTTACCATGAAACATAGAAATGAGATGCGATATCGCGCTTTAAGAAGCATTAGAAATCTATTGCTACGATACGTAGACATCTGCAAGCGCTATTTCCTAGCGAGGAAGTGTCGCATTCACGTTCATTTGAAGTGTAGACGAGGAATGCATATCACTTCGCAATGAATATTATATCTTACCATGAAACATAGAAACGAGATGCGATATCGCGTTTTAAGAAGCATTAGAACTCTATTGCTACGATACGTAGACATCTGCAAACGCTATTTCCTTGCAAGGAAGTGTTGCATTTACATTCATATGAACCGTAGACGGGGAATGCATAACACTTCGCAATGAATATTATATCTTATCATGAAACATAGATATGAGATGCAATATCTCGTTTTAAGAAGCATTTGAACTTTATTGCTTCGATACGCTGACATCTGCAAACGCTATTTCCTTGCAAGGAAGTGTCGCATTTACATTCATTTGATGTGTAGACGAGGAATACATAACACTTCGCAGATCATATTATATCTTACCCTGAAACATAGAAGTGAGATGCGACATCGCGTTTTAAGAAGCATCAGAAATCCATTGCTGCGATACGTAGACATCTGCAAACGCTATTTCCTTGCAAGAAAGAGTCGCATTTACATTCATTTGAAGTGTAGACGAGGAATACATAACACTTCGCAAATCATATTATATCTTACCATGAAACATAGAAATGAGATGCGACATCGCGTTCTAAGAAGCATTAGAACACTACTGCTACGATACCTAGACATCTGCAGACGCTATTTCCTAGCAAGGAAGTGTCGCATTTACATTCATTTGAAGTGTAGACGAGGAATACATAACACTTCGCAAATCATATTATATCTTACCATGAAATATAGAAATGAGATGCGATATCGCGTTTTAAGAAGCATTAGAACTCTATTGCTACGATACGTAGACATCTGCAAACGCTATTCCCTAGCGAGGAAGTGTCGCATTTACATTCATTTGAAGTGTAGACGAGGGACACATAACACTTCGCAAATCATATTATATCTTACCATGAAACATAGAAATGAGATGCGATATCGCGTTTTAAGAAGCATTAGAACTCTATTGCTACGATACCTAGACATCTGCAAACGCTATTTCCTTGCAGGGAAGTGTCGCATTTACATTCATTTGAAGTGTAGACGAGGAAAACATGACACTCCGCAAATCATATTATATCTTACCATGAAACATAGAAATGAGATGCGATATCGCGTTTTAAGAAGCATTAGAAATCTATTGCTACTATACGTAGACATCTGCAAACGCTATTCCCTAGCGAGGAAGTGTCGCATTTACATTTATTTGAAGTGTAGACGACGGATACATAACACTTCGCAAATCATAATATACCTTACCATGAAACATAGAAATGAGATGCGATATCGCGTTTTAAGAATCATAAGAACTCTATTGCTACGATACGTAGACATCTGCAAACGCTATTTCCTTGCAAGGAAATGTCGCATTTACATTCATTTGATGTGTAGACGAGGTATACATAACTCTTCGCAAATCATATTATATCTTACCATGAAACATAGAAATGAGATGCGACATCGCGTTCTAAGAAGCATTAGAACACTACTGCTACGATAGGTAGACATTTGCAAACGCTTTTTCCTTGCAAGGAAGTGTCGCATTTACATTCATTTGAAGTGTAGACGAGGGACACATAACACTTCGCAAATCATATTATATCTTACCATGAAACATAGAAATGAGATGCGATATCGCGTTTTAAGAAGCATTAGAACTCTATTGCTACGATACCTAGACATCTGCAAACGCTATTTCCTTGCAGGGAAGTGTCGCATTTACGTTCATTTGAAGTGTAGACGAGGAATACATGACACTCCGCAAATCATATTATATCTTACCATGAAACATAGAAATGAGATGCGATATCGCGTTTTAAGAAGCATTAGAAATCTATTGCTACGATACGTAGACATCTGCAAACGCTATTCCCTAGCGAGGAAGTGTCGCATTTACATTTATTTGAAGTGTAGACGACGGATACATAACACTTCGCAAATCATATTATACCTTACCATGAAACATAGAAATGAGATGCGATATCGCGTTCTAAGAATCATAAGAACTCTATTGCTACGATACGTAGACATCTGCAAACGCTATTTCCTTGCAAGGAAATGTCGCATTTACATTCATTTGATGTGTAGACGAGTTATACATAACACTTCGCAAATCATATTATATCTTACCATGAAACATAGAAATGAGATGCGACATCGCGTTCTAAGAAGCATTAGAACACTACTGCTACGATAGGTAGACATTTGCAAACGCTTTTTCCTTGCAAGGAAGTGTCGCATTTACATTCATTTGAAGTGTAGAGGAGGGATACATAACACTTCGCAAATCATATTATATCTTACCATGAAACATGGAAATGAGATGCCATATCGTGTTTTAAGAAGCAGCAGAAATCCATTGCTACGATACGTAGACATCTGCAAATGCTATTTCCTTGCAAGAAAGTGTCGCATTTACATTCATTTGATGTGTAGACGAGGAATACATAACACTTCGCAAATCATATCATATCTTACCATGAAACATAGAAATGTGATGCGATATCGCGTTTTAAGAATCATAAGAACTCTACTGCTACGATACGTAGACATCTGCAAACGCTATTTCCTTGCAAAGAAGTGTCGCATTTACATTCATTTGAAGTGTAGACGAGGAATACACAACACTTCGCAGATCATATTATATCTTACCATGAAACATAGAAACGAGATGCGATATCGCGTTTTAAGAAGCATTAGAACTCTATTGCTACGATACGTAGACATCTGCAAACGCTATTTCCTTGCAAGGAAGTGTAGCATTTACATTCATTTGAACCGTAGACGAGGAATGCATAACACTTCGCAATGAATATTATATCTTATCATGAAACATAGATATGAGATGCAATATCTCGTTTTAAGAAGAATTTGAACTCTATTGCTTCGATACGCTGACATCTGCAAACGCTATTTCCTTGCAAGGAAGTGTCGCATTTACGTTCATTTGATGTGTAGACGAGGAATACATAACACTTCGCAGATCATATTATATCTTACCCTGAAACATAGAAATGAGATGCGACATCGCGTTTTAAGAAGCATCAGAAATCCATTGCTGCGATACGTAGACATCTGCAAACGCTATTTCCTTGCAAGAAAGTGTCGCATTTACATTCATTTGAAGTGTAGACGAGGAATACATAACACTTCGCAAATCATATTATATCTTACCATGAAACATAGAAATGAGATGCGACATCGCGTTCTAAGAAGCATTAGAACACTACTGCTACGATACCTAGACATCTGCAGACGCTATTTCCTAGCAAGGAAGTGTCGCATTTACATTCATTTGAAGTGTACACGAGGAATACATGACACTTCGCAAATCATATAATATCCTACCATGAAACGTAGAAATGAGATGCGATATCGCGTTTTAAGAATCATAAGAACTCTATTGCTACGATACGTAGACATCTGCAAACGCTATTTCCTTGCAAGGAAGTGTAGCATTTACATTCAGTTGATGTGTTGATGAGGAATACATAACACTTCGCAAATCATATTATATCTTACCATGAAACATAGAAATGAGATGCGATATCGCGTTTTAAGAAGCATTAGAACTCTATTGCTACGATACGTAGACATCTGCAATCGCTATTTCCTTGCAACGAAGTGTCGCAATTACTTTCATTTGAATCGTAGACGAGGAATGCATAACACTTCGCAATGAATATTATATCTTATCTTGAAACATAGATATGAGATGCGATATCGCGTTTTAAGAATCATATGAACTCTATTGCTACGATACGTAGACATCTGCAATTGCTATTTCCTTGCAAGGAAGTGTCGCATTTACTTTCATTTGAATCGTAGACGAGGAATGCATAACACTTCGCAATGAATATTATATCTTATCATGAAACGTAGATATGAGATGCAATATCTCGTTTTAAGAAGCATTTGAAATCTATTGCTACGATACGTAGACATCTGCAGACGCTATTTCCTAGCAAGGAAGTGTCGCATTTACATTCATTTGAAGTGTAGACGAGGAATACATAACACTTCGCACATCATATTATATCTTACCATGAAACATAGAAATGTGATGCGATATCGCGTTTTAAGAAGCATTAGAACTCTATTTCTACGATACCTAGACATCTGCAGACGCTATTTCCTAGCAAGGAAGTGTCGCATTTACATTCATTTGAAGTGTGGACGAGGAATACATGACACTTCGCAAATCATATTATATCTTACCATGAAACATAGAAATGAGATGCGACATCGCGTTCTAAGAAGCATTAGAACACTACTGCTACGATAGGTAGACATTTGCAAACGCTTTTTCCTTGCAAGGAAGTGTCGCATTTACATTCATTTGAAGTGTAGACGAGGGACACATAACACTTCGCAAATCATATTATATCTTACCATGAAACATAGAAATGAGATGCGATATCGCGTTTTAAGAAGCAGCAGAAATCCATTGCTACGATACGTAGACATCTGCAAATGCTATTTCCTTGCAAGACAGTGTCGCATTTACATTCATTTGATGTGTAGACGAGGAATACATAACACTTCGCAAATCATATCATATCTTACCATGAAACATAGAAATGTGATGCGATATCGCGTTTTAAGAATCATAAGAACTCTACTGCTACGATACGTAGACATCTGCAAACGCTATTTCCTTGCAAAGAAGTGTCGCATTTACATTCATTTGAAGTGTAGACGAGGAATACACAACACTTCGCAGATCATATTATATCTTACCATGAAACATAGAAACGAGATGCGATATCGCGTTTTAAGAAGCATTAGAACTCTATTGCTACGATACGTAGACATCTGCAAACGCTATTTCCTTGCAAGGAAATGTCGCATTTACATTCATTTGATGTGTAGACGAGGTGTACATAACACTTCGCAAATCATATTATATCTTACCATGAAACATAGAAATGAGATGCGACATCGCGTTCTAAGAAGCATTAGAACACTACTGCTACGATAGGTAGACATTTGCAAACGCTTTTTCCTTGCAAGGAAGTGTCGCATTTACATTCATTTGAAGTGTAGACGAGGGACACATAACACTTCGCAAATCATATTATATCTTACCATGAAACATAGAAATGAGATGCGATATCGCGTTTTAAGAAGCAGCAGAAATCCATTGCTACGATACGTAGACATCTGCAAATGCTATTTCCTTGCAAGACAGTGTCGCATTTACATTCATTTGATGTGTAGACGAGGAATACATAACACTTCGCAAATCATATCATATCTTACCATGAAACATAGAAATGTGATGCGATATCGCGTTTTAAGAATCATAAGAACTCTACTGCTACGATACGTAGACATCTGCAAACGCTATTTCCTTGCAAAGAAGTGTCGCATTTACATTCATTTGAAGTGTAGACGAGGAATACACAACACTTCGCAGATCATATTATATCTTACCATGAAACATAGAAACGAGATGCGATATCGCGTTTTAAGAAGCATTAGAACTCTATTGCTACGATACGTAGACATCTGCAAACGCTATTTCCTTGCAAGGAAGTGTTGCATTTACATTCATTTGAACCGTAGACGGGGAATGCATAACACTTCGCAATGAATATTATATCTTATCATGAAACATAGATATGAGATGCAATATCTCGTTTTAAGAAGCATTTGAACTCTATTGCTTCGATACGCTGACATCTGCAAACGCTATTTCCTTGCAAGGAAGTGTCGCATTTACATTCATTTGATGTGTAGACGAGGAATACATAACACTTCGCAGATCATATTATATCTTACCCTGAAACATAGAAATGAGATGCGACATCGCGTTTTAAGAAGCATCAGAAATCCATTGCTGCGATACGTAGACATCTGCAAACGCTATTTCCTTGCAAGAAAGTGTCGCATTTACATTCATTTGAAGTGTAGACGAGGAATACATAACACTTCGCAAATCATATTATATCTTACCATGAAACATAGAAATGAGATGCGACATCGCGTTCTAAGGAGCATTAGAACACTACTGCTACGATACCTAGACATCTGCAGACGCTATTTCCTAGCAAGGAAGTGTCGCATTTACATTCATTTGAAGTGTACACGAGGAATACGTGACACTTCGCAAATCATATAATATCCTACCATGAAACGTAGAAATGTGATGCGATATCGCGTTTTAAGAATCATAAGAACTCTATTGCTACGATACGTAGACATCTGCAAACGCTATTTCCTTCCAAAGAAGTGTCGCATTTACATTCATTTGAAGTGTAGACGAGGAATACATAACACTTCGCAAATCATATTATATCTTACCATGAAACATAGAAATGTGATGCGATATCGCGTTTTAAGAAGCATTAGAACTCTATTGCTACGATACCTAGACATCTGCAGACGCTATTTCCTAGCAAGGAAGTGTCGCATTTACATTTATTTGAAGTGTAGACGAGGAATACATAACACTTCGCAAATCACATTATATCTTACCATGAAACATAGAAATGAGATGCGATATCGCTTATTAAGAAGCATTAGAACACTATTGCTACGATAGGTAGACATTTGCAAACGCTATTTCCTTGCAAGGAAGTGTCGCATTTACATTCATTTGAAGTGTAGACGAGGAATACATGACACTTCGCAATGAATATTAAATCTTACCATGAAACATAGAAATGAGATGCGATATCGCGCTTTAAGAAGCATTAGAAATCTATTGCTACGATACGTAGACATCTGCAAGCGCTATTTCCTAGCGAGGAAGTGTCGCATTCACGTTCATTTGAAGTGTAGACGAGGAATGCATATCACTTCGCAATGAATGTTATATCTCATCATGAAACATAGGTGTGAGATGCAATATCTCGTTTTAAGAAGCATTTGAACTCTATTGCTTCGATACGTAGACATATGCAAACGCTATTTCCTTGCAAGGAAGTGTCGCATTTACATTCATTTGAAGTGTAGACGAGGAATACATGACACTTCACAAATCATATTATATCTTACCGTGAAGCATAGAAATGAGATGCGATATCGCGTTTTAAGAAGCATTAGAACTCTATTGCTACGATACCTAGACATCTGCAGACGCTATTTCCTAGCAAGGAATTGCCGCATTTACATTCATTTGAAGTGTAGACGAGGAATACATGACACTTCGCAAATCATATTATATCTTACCATGAAATATAGAAATGAGATGCGATATCGCGTTTTAAGAAGCATTAGAACTCTATTGCTACGATACGTAGACATCTGCAAACGCTATTCCCTAGCGAGGAAGTGTCGCATTTACATTTATCTGAAGTGTAGACGACGGATACATAACACTTCGCAAATCATATTATACCTTACCATGAAACATAGAAATGAGATGCGATATCGCGTTTTAAGAATCATAAGAACTCTATTGCTACGATACGTAGACACCTGCAAACGCTATTTCCTTGCAAGGAAATGTCGCATTTACATTCATTTGATGTGTAGACGAGGTGTACATAACACTTCGCAAATCATATTATATCTTACCATGAAACATAGAAATGAGATGCGACATCGCGTTCTAAGAAGCATTAGAACACTACTGCTACGATAGGTAGACATTTGCAAACGCTTTTTCCTTGCAAGGAAGTGTCGCATTTACATTCATTTGAAGTGTAGACGAGGGACACATAACACTTCGCAAATCATATTATATCTTACCATGAAACATAGAAATGAGATGCGATATCGCGTTTTAAGAAGCAGCAGAAATCCATTGCTACGATACGTAGACATCTGCAAATGCTATTTCCTTGCAAGAAAGTGTCGCATTTACATTCATTTGATGTGTAGACGAGGAATACATAACACTTCGCAAATCATATCATATCTTACCATGAAACATAGAAATGTGATGCGATATCGCGTTTTAAGAATCATAAGAACTCTACTGCTACGATACGTAGACATCTGCAAACGCTATTTCCTTGCAAAGAAGTGTCGCATTTACATTCATTTGAAGTGTAGACGAGGAATACATGACACTTCGCAAATCATATAATATCCTACCATGAAACGTAGAAATGTGATGCGATATCGCGTTTTAAGAATCATAAGAACTCTATTGCTACGATACGTAGACATCTGCAAACGCTATTTCCTTCCAAAGAAGTGTCGCATTTACATTCATTTGAAGTGTAGACGAGGAATACATAACACTTCGCAAATCATATTATATCTTACCATGAAACATAGAGATGTGATGCGATATCGCGTTTTAAGAAGCATTAGAACTCTATTGCTACGATACCTAGACATCTGCAGACGCTATTTCCTAGCAAGGAAGTGTCGCATTTACATTTATTTGAAGTGTAGACGAGGAATACATAACACTTCGCAAATCATATTATATCTTACCATGAAACATAGAAATTAGATGCGATATCGCTTATTAAGAAGCATTAGAACACTATTGCTACGATAGGTAGACATTTGCAAACGCTATTTCCTTGCAAGGAAGTGTCGCATTTACATTCATTTGAAGTGTAGACGAGGAATACATGACACTTCGCAATGAATATTAAATCTTACCATGAAACATAGAAATGAGATGCGATATCGCGCTTTAAGAAGCATTAGAAATCTATTGCTACGATACGTAGACATCTGCAAGCGCTATTTCCTAGCGAGGAAGTGTCGCATTCACGTTCATTTGAAGTGTAGACGAGGAATGCATATCACTTCGCAATGAATGTTATATCTTATCATGAAACATAGGTGTGAGATGCAATATCTCGTTTTAAGAAGCATTTGAACTCTATTGCTTCGATACGTAGACATATGCAAACGCTATTTCCTTGCAAGGAAGTGTCGCATTTACATTCATTTGAAGTGTAGACGAGGAATACATGACACTTCACAAATCATATTATATCTTACCATGAAGCATAGAAATGAGATGCGATATCGCGTTTTAAGAAGCATTAGAACTCTATTGCTACGATACCTAGACATCTGCAGACGCTATTTCCTAGCAAGAAAGTGTCGCATTTACATTCATTTGATGTGTAGACGAGGAATACATAACACTTCGCAAATCATATCATATCTTACCATGAAACATAGAAATGTGATGCGATATCGCGTTTTAAGAATCATAAGAACTCTACTGCTACGATACGTAGACATCTGCAAACGCTATTTCCTTGCAAAGAAGTGTCGCATTTACATTCATTTGAAGTGTAGACGAGGAATACATGACACTTCGCAAATCATATAATATCCTACCATGAAACGTAGAAATGTGATGCGATATCGCGTTTTAAGAATCATAAGAACTCTATTGCTACGATACGTAGACATCTGCAAACGCTATTTCCTTCCAAAGAAGTGTCGCATTTACATTCATTTGAAGTGTAGACGAGGAATACATAACACTTCGCAAATCATATTATATCTTACCATGAAACATAGAAATGTGATGCGATATCGCGTTTTAAGAAGCATTAGAACTCTATTGCTACGATACCTAGACATCTGCAGACGCTATTTCCTAGCAAGGAAGTGTCGCATTTACATTTATTTGAAGTGTAGACGAGGAATACATAACACTTCGCAAATCATATTATATCTTACCATGAAACATAGAAATTAGATGCGATATCGCTTATTAAGAAGCATTAGAACACTATTGCTACGATAGGTAGACATTTGCAAACGCTATTTCCTTGCAAGGAAGTGTCGCATTTACATTCATTTGAAGTGTAGACGAGGAATACATGACACTTCGCAATGAATATTAAATCTTACCATGAAACATAGAAATGAGATGCGATATCGCGCTTTAAGAAGCATTAGAAATCTATTGCTACGATACGTAGACATCTGCAAGCGCTATTTCCTAGCGAGGAAGTGTCGCATTCACGTTCATTTGAAGTGTAGACGAGGAATGCATATCACTTCGCAATGAATGTTATATCTTATCATGAAACATAGGTGTGAGATGCAATATCTCGTTTTAAGAAGCATTTGAACTCTATTGCTTCGATACGTAGACATATGCAAACGCTATTTCCTTGCAAGGAAGTGTCGCATTTACATTCATTTGAAGTGTAGACGAGGAATACATGACACTTCACAAATCATATTATATCTTACCATGAAGCATAGAAATGAGATGCGATATCGCGTTTTAAGAAGCATTAGAACTCTATTGCTACGATACCTAGACATCTGCAGACGCTATTTCCTAGCAAGGAATTGCCGCATTTACATTCATTTGAAGTGTAGACGAGGAATACATGACACTTCGCAAATCATATTATATCTTACCATGAAATATAGAAATGAGATGCGATATCGCGTTTTAAGAAGCATTAGAACACTTTTTGCTACGATACGTAGACATCTGCAAACGCTATTCCCTAGCGAGGAAGTGTCGCATTTACATTCATTTGAAGTGTAGACGAGGGACACATAACACTTCGCAAATCATATTATATCTTACCATGAAACATAGAAATGAGATGCGATATCGCGTTTTAAGAAGCATTAGAACTCTATTGCTACGATACCTAGACATCTGCAAACGCTATTTCCTTGCAGGGAAGTGTCGCATTTACATTCATTTGAAGTGTAGACGAGGAAAACATGACACTCCGCAAATCATATTATATCTTACCATGAAACATAGAAATGAGATGCGATATCGCGTTTTAAGAAGCATTAGAAATCTATTGCTACGATACGTAGACATCTGCAAACGCTATTCCCTAGCGAGGAAGTGTCGCATTTACATTTATTTGAAGTGTAGACGACGGATACATAACACTTCGCAAATCATATTATACCTTACCATGAAACATAGAAATGAGATGCGATATCGCGTTTTAACAATCATAAGAACTCTATTGCTACGATACGTAGACATCTGCAAACGCTATTTCCTTGCAAGGAAATGTCGCATTTACATTCATTTGAAGTGTAGACGAGGAATACATGACACTCCGCAAATCATATTATATCTTACCATGAAACATTGAAATGAGATGCGATATCGCGTTTTAAGAAGCAGCAGAAATCCATTGCTACGATACGTAGACATCTGCAAATGCTATTTGCTTGCAAGAAAGTGTCGCATTTACATTCATTTGATGTGTAGACGAGGAATACATAACACTTCGCAAATCATATCATATCTTACCATGAAACATAGAAATGTGATGCGATATCGCGTTTTAAGAATCATAAGAACTCTATTGCTACGATACGTAGACATCAGCAAACGCTATTTCCTTGCAAGGAAGTGTCGCATTTACATTCAGTTGACGTGTTGATGAGGAATACATAACACTTCGCAAATCATATTATATATTACCATGAAACATAGAAATGAGATGCGATATCGCGTTTTAAGAAGCATTAGAACTCTATTGCTACGATACGTAGACATCTGCAAACGCTATTTCCTTGCAAGGAAGTGTCGCATTTGCATTCATTTGAAGTGTAAACGAGGAATACATGACACTTCGCAAATCATATTATATCTTACCATGAAACATAGAAATGTGATGCGATATCGCGTTTTAAGAAGCATTAGAACTCTATTGCTACGATACGTAGACATCTGCAAACGCTATTTCCTTGCAAGGAAGTGTCGCATTTACATTCATTTGATGTGTAGACGAGGAATACATAACACTTCGCAAATCATATTATATCTTACCATGAAACATAGAAATGAGATGCGACATCGCGTTCTAAGAAGCATTAGAACACTACTGCTACGATACCTAGACATCTGCAGACGCTATTTCCTAGCAAGGAAGTGTCGCATTTACATTTATTTGAAGTGTAGACGAGGAATACATAACACTTCGCAAATCACATTATATCTTACCATGAAACATAGAAATGAGATGCGATATCGCTTATTAAGAAGCATTAGAACACTATTGCTACGATAGGTAGACATTTGCAAACGCTATTTCCTTGCAAGGAAGTGTCGCATTTACATTCATTTGAAGTGTAGACGAGGAATACATGACACTTCGCAATGAATATTAAATCTTACCATGAAACATAGAAATGAGATGCGATATCGCGCTTTAAGAAGCATTAGAAATCTATTGCTACGATACGTAGACATCTGCAAGCGCTATTTCCTAGCGAGGAAGTGTCGCATTCACGTTCATTTGAAGTGTAGACGAGGAATGCATATCACTTCGCAATGAATGTTATATCTCATCATGAAACATAGGTGTGAGATGCAATATCTCGTTTTAAGAAGCATTTGAACTCTATTGCTTCGATACGTAGACATATGCAAACGCTATTTCCTTGCAAGGAAGTGTCGCATTTACATTCATTTGAAGTGTAGACGAGGAATACATGACACTTCACAAATCATATTATATCTTACCATGAAGCATAGAAATGAGATGCGATATCGCGTTTTAAGAAGCATTAGAACTCTATTGCTACGATACCTAGACATCTGCAGACGCTATTTCCTAGCAAGGAATTGCCGCATTTACATTCATTTGAAGTGTAGACGAGGAATACATGACACTTCGCAAATCATATTATATCTTACCATGAAATATAGAAATGAGATGCGATATCGCGTTTTAAGAAGCATTAGAACTCTATTGCTACGATACGTAGACATCTGCAAACGCTATTCCCTAGCGAGGAAGTGTCGCATTTACATTTATCTGAAGTGTAGACGACGGATACATAACACTTCGCAAATCATATTATACCTTACCATGAAACATAGAAATGAGATGCGATATCGCGTTTTAAGAATCATAAGAACTCTATTGCTACGATACGTAGACACCTGCAAACGCTATTTCCTTGCAAGGAAATGTCGCATTTACATTCATTTGATGTGTAGACGAGGTGTACATAACACTTCGCAAATCATATTATATCTTACCATGAAACATAGAAATGAGATGCGACATCGCGTTCTAAGAAGCATTAGAACACTACTGCTACGATAGGTAGACATTTGCAAACGCTTTTTCCTTGCAAGGAAGTGTCGCATTTACATTCATTTGAAGTGTAGACGAGGGACACATAACACTTCGCAAATCATATTATATCTTACCATGAAACATAGAAATGAGATGCGATATCTCGTTTTAAGAAGCAGCAGAAATCCATTGCTACGATACGTAGACATCTGCAAATGCTATTTCCTTGCAAGAAAGTGTCGCATTTACATTCATTTGATGTGTAGACGAGGAATACATAACACTTCGCAAATCATATCATATCTTACCATGAAACATAGAAATGTGATGCGATATCGCGTTTTAAGAATCATAAGAACTCTACTGCTACGATACGTAGACATCTGCAAACGCTATTTCCTTGCAAAGAAGTGTCGCATTTACATTCATTTGAAGTGTAGACGAGGAATACATGACACTTCGCAAATCATATAATATCCTACCATGAAACGTAGAAATGTGATGCGATATCGCGTTTTAAGAATCATAAGAACTCTATTGCTACGATACGTAGACATCTGCAAACGCTATTTCCTTCCAAAGAAGTGTCGCATTTACATTCATTTGAAGTGTAGACGAGGAATACATAACACTTCGCAAATCATATTATATCTTACCATGAAACATAGAAATGTGATGCGATATCGCGTTTTAAGAAGCATTAGAACTCTATTGCTACGATACCTAGACATCTGCTGACGCTATTTCCTAGCAAGGAATTGCCGCATTTACATTCATTTGAAGTGTAGACGAGGAATACATGACACTTCGCAAATCATATTATATCTTACCATGAAATATAGAAATGAGATGCGATATCGCGTTTTAAGAAGCATTAGAACACTTTTTGCTACGATACGTAGACATCTGCAAACGCTATTCCCTAGCGAGGAAGTGTCGCATTTACATTCATTTGAAGTGTAGACGAGGGACACATAACACTTCGCAAATCATATTATATCTTACCATGAAACATAGAAATGAGATGCGATATCGCGTTTTAAGAAGCATTAGAACTCTATTGCTACGATACCTAGACATCTGCAAACGCTATTTCCTTGCAGGGAAGTGTCGCATTTACATTCATTTGAAGTGTAGACGAGGAAAACATGACACTCCGCAAATCATATTATATCTTACCATGAAACATAGAAATGAGATGCGATATCGCGTTTTAAGAAGCATTAGAAATCTATTGCTACGATACGTAGACATCTGCAAACGCTATTCCCTAGCGAGGAAGTGTCGCATTTACATTTATTTGAAGTGTAGACGACGGATACATAACACTTCGCAAATCATATTATACCTTACCATGAAACATAGAAATGAGATGCGATATCGCGTTTTAACAATCATAAGAACTCTATTGCTACGATACGTAGACATCTGCAAACGCTATTTCCTTGCAAGGAAATGTCGCATTTACATTCATTTGAAGTGTACACGAGGAATACATGACACTTCGCAAATCATATAATATCCTACCATGAAACGTAGAAATGAGATGCGATATCGCGTTTTAAGAATCATAAGAACTCTATTGCTACGATACGTAGACATCTGCAAACGCTATTTCCTTGCAAGGAAGTGTAGCATTTACATTCAGTTGATGTGTTGATGAGGAATACATAACACTTCGCAAATCATATTATATCTTACCATGAAACATAGAAATGAGATGCGATATCGCGTTTTAAGAAGCATTAGAACTCTATTGCTACGATACGTAGACATCTGCAATCGCTATTTCCTTGCAACGAAGTGTCGCAATTACTTTCATTTGAATCGTAGACGAGGAATGCATAACACTTCGCAATGAATATTATATCTTATCTTGAAACATAGATATGAGATGCGATATCGCGTTTTAAGAATCATATGAACTCTATTGCTACGATACGTAGACATCTGCAATCGCTATTTCCTTGCAAGGAAGTGTCGCATTTACTTTCATTTGAATCGTAGACGAGGAATGCATAACACTTCGCAATGAATATTATATCTTATCATGAAACGTAGATATGAGATGCAATATCTCGTTTTAAGAAGCATTTGAAATCTATTGCTACGATACGTAGACATCTGCAGACGCTATTTCCTAGCAAGGAAGTGTCGCATTTACATTCATTTGAAGTGCAGACGAGGAATACATAACACTTCGCGCATCATATTATATCTTACCATGAAACATAGAAATGAGATGCGATATCGCGTTTTAAGAAGCATTAGAACTCTATTGCTACGATACGTAGACATCTGCAAACGCTATTCCCTAGCGAGGAAGTGTCGCATTTACATTCATTTGAAGTGTAGACGAGGGACACATAACACTTCTCAAATCATATTATATCTTACCATGAAACATAGAAATGAGATGCGATATCGCGTTTTAAGAAGCATTAGAACTCTATTGCTACGATACCTAGACATCTGCAAACGCTATTTCCTTGCAGGGAAGTGTCGCATTTACATTCATTTGAAGTGTAGACGAGGAAAACATGACACTCCGCAAATCATATTATATCTTACCATGAAACATAGAAATGAGATGCGATATCGCGTTTTAAGAATCATAAGAACTCTATTGCTACGATACGTAGACATCTGCAAACGCTATTTCCTTGCAAGGAAGTGTCGCATTTACATTCAGTTGACGTGTTGATGAGGAATACATGACACTCCGCAAATCATATTATATCTTACCATGAAACATAGAAATGAGATGCGATATCGCGTTTTAAGAATCATAAGAACTCTATTGCTACGATACGTAGACATCTGCAAACGCTATTTCCTTGCAAGGAAGTGTCGCACTTAAATTCAGTTGATGTGTTGATGAGGAATACATAACACTTCGCAAATCATATTATATCTTACCATGAAACATAGAAATGAGATGCGATATCGCGTTTTAAGAAGCATTAGAACTCTATTGCTACGATACGTAGACATCTGCAAACGCTGTTTCCTTGCAAGGAAGTGTCGCATTTGCATTCATTTGAAGTGTAAACGAGGAATACATGACACTTCGCAAATCATATTATATCTTACCATGAAACATAGAAATGTGATGCGATATCGCGTTTTAAGAAGCATTAGAACACTATTGCTACGATACGTAGACATCTGCAAACGCTATTTCCTTGCAAGGAAGTGTCGCATTTACATTCATTTGATGTGTAGACGAGGTATACATAACACTTCGCAAATCATATTATATCTTACCATGAAACATAGAAATGGGATGCGATATCGCGTTTTAAGAAGCATTAGAACACTATTGCTACGATAGGTAGACATTTGCAAACGCTATTTCCTTGCAAGGAAGTGTCGCATTTACATTCATTTGAAGTGTAGACGAGGAATACATGACACTTCGCAAATCATATTATATCTTACCATGAAACATAGAAATGAGATGCGATATCGCGTTTTAAGAAGCATTAGAACACTATTGCTACGATAGGTAGACATTTGCAAACGCTATTTCCTTGCAAGGAAGTGTCGCATTTACATTCATTTGAAGTGTAGACGAGGAATCCATGACACTTCGCAAATCATATTATATCTTACCATGAAACATAGAAATGAGATGCGATATCGCGTTTTAAGAAGCATTAGAAAACTATTGCTACGATAGGTAGACAATTGCAAACGCTATTTCCTTGCAAGGAAGTGTCGCATTTACATTCATTTGAAGTGTAGACGAGGAATACATAACACTTCGCAAATCATATTATATCTTACCATGAAACATAGAAATGAGATGCGATATCGCGTTTTAAGAAGCATTAGAACACTATTGCTACGATAGGTATACATTTGCAAACGCTATTTCCTTGCAAGGAAGTGTCGCATTTACATTCATTTGAAGTGTAGACGAGGAATACATAACACTTCGCAAATCATATTATATCTTACCATGAAACATAGAAATGTGATGCGGTATCGCGTTTTAAGAAGCATTAGAACTCTATTGCTACGATACCTAGACATCTGCAGACGCTATTTCCTAGCAAGGAAGTGTCGCATTTACATTCATTTGAAGTGTAGACGAGGAATACATAACACTTCGCAAATCATATTATATCTTAGCATGAAACATAGAAATGTGATGCGATATCGCGTTTTAAGAAGCATTAGGACTCTATTGCTACGATACCTAGACATCTGCAGGCGCTATTTCCTAGCAAGGAAGTGTCGCATTTACGTTCATTTGAAGTGTAGACGAGGAATACATAACACATCGCAAATCATATTATATCTTACCATGAAACATAGAAATGAGATGCGATATCGCGTTTTAAAAAGCATTAGAATTCTATTGCTACGATACCTAGACATCTGCAGACGCTATTTCCTTGCAAGGCAGTGTCGCATTTACATTCATTTGAAGTGTAAACGAGGAATACATGACACTTCGCAAATCATATTATATCTTACCATGAAACACAGAAATGAGATGCGATATCGCGTTTTAAGAAGCATTAGAAAACTATTGCTACGATAGGTAGACAATTGCAAACGCTATTTCCTTGCAAGGAAGTGTCGCATTTACATTCATTTGAAGTGTAGACGAGGAATACATAACACTTCGCAAATCATATTATATCTTACCATGAAACATAGAAATGAGATGCGATATCGCGTTTTAAGAAGCATTAGAACTCTATTGCTACGATACCTAGACATCTGCAGATGCTATTTCCTTGCAAGGAAGTGTCGCATTTACATTCATTTGAAGTGTAGACGAGGAATACATAACACTTCGCAAATCATATTATATCTTACCATGAAACATAGAAATGAGATGCGATATCACGTTTTAAGAAGCAGCAGAAATCCATTGCTACGATACGTAGACATCTGCAAATGCTACTTCCTTGCAAGAAAGTGTCGCATTTACATTCATTTGATGTGTAGACGAGGAATACATAACACTTCGCAAATCATATTATATCTTACCATGAAACATAGAAATGTGATGCGATATCGCGTTTTAAGAATCATAAGAACTCTATTGCTACGATACGTAGACATCTGCAAACGCTATTTCCTTGCAAAGAAGTGTCGCATTTACATTCATTTGAAGTGTAGACGAGGAATACACAACACTTCGCAAATCATATTATATCTTACCATGAAACATAGAAACGAGATGCGATATCGCGTTTTAAGAAGCATTAGAAAACTATTGCTACGATAGGTAGACAATTGCAAACGCTATTTCCTTGCAAGGAAGTGTCGCATCTACATTCATTTGAAGTGTAGACGAGGAATACATAACACTTCGCAAATCATATTATATCTTACCATGAAGCATATAGATGAGATGCGATATCGAGTTTTAAGAATCATAAGAACTCTATTGCTTCGATACGTAGACATCTGCAAACGCTATTTCCTTGCAAGGAAGTGTCGCATTTACATTCATTTGAAGTGTGGACAAG
The DNA here is from genome assembly GCF_050948175.1 of Xylocopa sonorina. NCBI lineage: Eukaryota > Metazoa > Arthropoda > Insecta > Hymenoptera > Apidae > Xylocopa > Xylocopa sonorina. Next base: position 188,361 of record NC_135196.1, on the reverse strand, counting down.
GAATACATAACACTTCGCAAATCATATTATACCTTACCATGAAACATAGAAATGAGTTGCGATATCCCGTTTTAAGAAGCGTTAGAAAACTATTGCTACGATAGGTAGACAATTGCAAACGCTATTTCCTTGCAAGGAAGTGTCGCATTTACATTCATTTGAAGTGTAGACGAGGAATACATAACACTTCACAAATCATATTGTATCTTACCATGAAGCATATAGATGAGATGCGATATCGCGTTTTAAGAATCATAAGAACTCTATTGCTTCGATACGTAGACGTCTGCAAACGCTATTTCCTTGCAAGGAAGTGTCGCATTTACATTCATTTGAAGTGTAGACGAGGAATACATGACACTCCGCAAATCATATTATATCTTACCATGAAACATTGAAATGAGATGCGATATCGCGTTTTAAGAAGCAGCAGAAATCCATTGCTACGATACGTAGACATCTGCAAATGCTATTTCCTTGCAAGAAAGTGTCGCATTTACATTCATTTGATGTGTAGACGAGGAATACATAACACTTCGCAAATCATATCATATCTTACCATGAAACATAGAAATGTGATGCGATATCGCGTTTTAAGAAGCATTAGAACTCTATTGCTACGATACGTAGACATCTGCAAACGCTATTTCCTTGCAGGGAAGTGTCGCATTTGCATTCATTTGAAGTGTAAACGAGGAATACATGACACTTCGCAAATCATATTATATCTTACCATGAAACATAGAAATGTGATGCGATATCGCGTTTTAAGAAGCATTAGAACTCTATTGCTACGATACGTAGACATCTGCAAACGCTATTTCCTTGCAAGGAAGTGTCGCATTTACATTCATTTGATGTGTAGACGAGGAATACATAACACTTCGCAAATCATATTATATCTTAGCATGAAACATAGAAATGTGATGCGATATCGCGTTTTAAGAAGCATTAGGACTCTATTGCTACGATACCTAGACATCTGCAGGCGCTATTTCCTAGCAAGGAAGTGTCGCATTTACGTTCATTTGAAGTGTAGACGAGGAATACATAACACATCGCAAATCATATTATATCTTACCATGAAACATAGAAATGAGATGCGATATCGCGTTTTAAAAAGCATTAGAATTCTATTGCTACGATACCTAGACATCTGCAGACGCTATTTCCTTGCAAGGCAGTGTCGCATTTACATTCATTTGAAGTGTAAACGAGGAATACATGACACTTCGCAAATCATATTATATCTTACCATGAAACACAGAAATGAGATGCGATATCGCGTTTTAAGAAGCATTAGAAAACTATTGCTACGATAGGTAGACAATTGCAAACGCTATTTCCTTGCAAGGAAGTGTCGCATTTACATTCATTTGAAGTGTAGACGAGGAATACATAACACTTCGCAAATCATATTATATCTTACCATGAAACATAGAAATGAGATGCGATATCGCGTTTTAAGAAGCATTAGAACTCTATTGCTACGATACCTAGACATCTGCAGATGCTATTTCCTTGCAAGGAAGTGTCGCATTTACATTCATTTGAAGTGTAGACGAGGAATACATAACACTTCGCAAATCATATTATATCTTACCATGAAACATAGAAATGAGATGCGATATCACGTTTTAAGAAGCAGCAGAAATCCATTGCTACGATACGTAGACATCTGCAAATGCTACTTCCTTGCAAGAAAGTGTCGCATTTACATTCATTTGATGTGTAGACGAGGAATACATAACACTTCGCAAATCATATTATATCTTACCATGAAACATAGAAATGTGATGCGATATCGCGTTTTAAGAATCATAAGAACTCTATTGCTACGATACGTAGACATCTGCAAACGCTATTTCCTTGCAAAGAAGTGTCGCATTTACATTCATTTGAAGTGTAGACGAGGAATACACAACACTTCGCAAATCATATTATATCTTACCATGAAACATAGAAACGAGATGCGATATCGCGTTTTAAGAAGCATTAGAAAACTATTGCTACGATAGGTAGACAATTGCAAACGCTATTTCCTTGCAAGGAAGTGTCGCATTTACATTCATTTGAAGTGTAGACGAGGAATACATAACACTTCGCAAATCATATTATATCTTACCATGAAGCATATAGATGAGATGCGATATCGAGTTTTAAGAATCATAAGAACTCTATTGCTTCGATACGTAGACATCTGCAAACGCTATTTCCTTGCAAGGAAGTGTCGCATTTACATTCATTTGAAGTGTGGACAAGGAATACATAACACTTCGCAAATCATATTATACCTTACCATGAAACATAGAAATGAGTTGCGATATCCCGTTTTAAGAAGCGTTAGAAAACTATTGCTACGATAGGTAGACAATTGCAAACGCTATTTCCTTGCAAGGAAGTGTCGCATTTACATTCATTTGAAGTGTAGACGAGGAATACATAACACTTCACAAATCATATTGTATCTTACCATGAAGCATATAGATGAGATGCGATATCGCGTTTTAAGAATCATAAGAACTCTATTGCTTCGATACGTAGACGTCTGCAAACGCTATTTCCTTGCAAGGAAGTGTCGCATTTACATTCATTTGAAGTGTAGACGAGGAATACATGACACTCCGCAAATCATATTATATCTTACCATGAAACATTGAAATGAGATGCGATATCGCGTTTTAAGAAGCAGCAGAAATCCATTGCTACGATACGTAGACATCTGCAAATGCTATTTCCTTGCAAGAAAGTGTCGCATTTACATTCATTTGATGTGTAGACGAGGAATACATAACACTTCGCAAATCATATCATATCTTACCATGAAACATAGAAATGTGATGCGATATCGCGTTTTAAGAAGCATTAGAACTCTATTGCTACGATACGTAGACATCTGCAAACGCTATTTCCTTGCAAGGAAGTGTCGCATTTGCATTCATTTGAAGTGTAAACGAGGAATACATGACACTTCGCAAATCATATTATATCTTACCATGAAACATAGAAATGTGATGCGATATCGCGTTTTAAGAAGCATTAGAACTCTATTGCTACGATACGTAGACATCTGCAAACGCTATTTCCTTGCAAGGAAGTGTCGCATTTACATTCATTTGATGTGTAGACGAGGTATACATAACACTTCGCAAATCATATTATATCTTACCATGAAACATAGAAATGAGATGCGATATCCCGTTTTAAGAAGCATTAGAACACTATTGCTACGATACGTAGACATCTGCAAACGCTATTTCCTTGCAGGGAAGTGTCGCATTTACATTCATTTGAAGTGTAGACGAGGAATACATGACACTTCGCAAATCATATTATATCTTACCATGAAACATAGAAATGAGATGCGATTCGCGTTTTGAGAAGCATTAGAACACTATTGCTACGATAGGTAGACATTTGCAAACGCTATTTCCTTGCAAGGAAGTGTCGCATTTACATTCATTTGAAGTGTAGACTAGGAGTACATAACACTTCGCAAATCATATTATATCTTACCATGAAACATAGAAATGAGATGCGATATCGCGTTTTAAGAAGCAGCAGAAATCTATTGCTTCGATACGTAGACATCTGCAAACGCTATTTCCTTGCAAGGAAGTGTCACATTTACGTTCATTTGAAGCGTAGACGAGGAATACATAACACTTCGCAATGAATATTATATCTTATCTTGAAACATAGATATGAGATGCGATATCGCGTTTTAAGAATCATATGCACTCTATTGCTACTATACGTAGACACCTGCAATCGCTATTTCCTTGCAAGGAAGTGTCGCATTTACTTTCATTTGAAGTGTAGACGAGGAATACATAACACTTCGCAAATCATATTATATCTTACCATGAAACATAGAAATCTGATGCGATATCGCGTTTTAAGAAGCATTAGAACTCTATTGCTACGATACCTAGACATCTGCAGACGCTATTTCCTAGCAAGGAAGTGTCGCATTTACATTCATTTGAAGTGTAGACGAGGAATACATAACACTTCGCAATGAATATTATATCTTACCCTGAAACATAGAAATGAGATGCGACATCGTGTTTTAAGAAGCATTAGAACTCTATTGCTACGATACCTAGTGTCACGTCTCAAGTTCGGGAAAATTTCCTATTTGACCGTGATCGACACGTAGCCGTCTCCGAAATCTGCTCGCTGAATTGCGGCGGACGCCGGGTTCTTTATGGCTCGCGAAACACTGGTACGAAACGGGGACGCGGTGAACAAGGACGTTCACCTACCTTTTGATGGCTTGAGTGGCTGCTTTAATCGGCTTTCCTTTGTAGATACCGCTGGAAACGTGGATCCCCCTCCGGAATGGTCCCAGTATACGGGCTGTGAGGCGGAATCGTCAAAGGGATGAGTTTCCAGCGAGACTGCTCGGTGGGGTTGGACTTCTCTGTACTCTGCGGTGAAGACGGCTGTGCAGGACGGCCGGTGTGCGGAGGAGCCACGGCGAGGATGGCTGAATAGCTGAAGATCGGTACTTGACTTTCCAGGCCCGCGTATTCTCGCACCAATCGACGTATGAAATTCTTCCTTCCCGCGCGTCGAGTTCTTTTCCTACCGTCGGCACAACGCATTCAGCCTACTTCCTCAAAGTCCGGATACGGGTCCACTAAGCGGCGGTCCGCTCTAGTTTGCCGGTCCGTAAGAGTGGAAGGTCGACGTAGATTCGCTCGTAGTGAGACAATGGGTCGATCCAGCTAAGCGGCGGTCCTCTCTAACCGATCGATTACCAAGCCTCGACTACGGTGAAACTCGAATGTGTTTAATACGCGAGAACTCGTGGAAGACTTCGTATTATACTCGAGTGTTGCAAGGAATTGTATTAACGAGAGATATTAATTCTGATAAAATAAAGATATATTCTAAATAATCCTAGGCTTACACTTACTGTCCCTATCGAGCTAAGTTAAAATTAGTTTAATATTAGAAATAGAATAACAAGACTTTAGAATTAGAATTGACTTTGATTTAGAAGTTGTAATACCTCCAAGTGAGGCAGAGACTGGCCCGAAGGCATGAGGCTGAAGACCGTTCAGCTTGAGCGACAGACGATTACTGATCTCTGACTTGCGTGTCCGCGACCTCCTCGGATCGCGCGGCGCGCGAGTCGTTGGGCCCCAGAGTGGGGCGGCCGGTCGTGGAGGGGCGCGGCTCGCGTTGAGCGTGAGCCGGGCGCGTCGGACGCTTGTTCGAGCGTATCGTAGCGGATTATAATGTAATTTAGGAATTAGTATTCAACATAGATTTGCCTTAAAATTATTCGTGTGTGTTGTTTCTGTATATACATGGTCGTGTAGTGTGCTTACTAGCTACGGACTTAAGATATCTTATGAGTAGACATTAGAGAAGTATATATAATGGAGATTTACAGCTGCTGACTCTGTGCAGTGTGCGATGGCGTCTTCGTGCTGCGGCTGGGGGTTGCGTACCCTCCAACTTCGTCGAGGTCGCGCGTCGTGGCGCGGTCGAGTGGTCGAATCCCCGGGTGTGTAGATGGCTGCCTTGGCTCGGCGATCGGGCTGGTTGCCCGTGTACAGGGGCGCTCGTCCCTTGTGGCTACGTGCGGCTGGCGGTGCGTATGGACCTGCCGGGTGCTGCGGGAGGCGTTGGGGGGTGGAAGGCGGTACGCCGGACGTCACACCTCCCCCCTTAAAAAGGAATCTTGGCGTTGCCAAGATCTCCTGACTGCTAGGTGCGTCTGTGGAGAAGACTGCATTTTCGAGATTTTGCCGGTTAGTTGCCGTACTTCGAGATTGTCCTCGTCGGATGTGTTGCAGCGGGCTCGCTTCGTTCCTGTAGGATGACCCTGGTTGGAGTTGCTTTCCCTCGATGGCCTGTTTTTTGCACTATGCGCTCTCACACTACTGTCACTGCTGTGTTTAATGTTTTTGGTACGCGGTTTTTCAGTTTTTTCACTTTTCGCGTTAGCACTATCAGTTTTTGTCTCTCTCACGTTACTCATTCTCTTACAAAGTTTTAGCTTATTTGTATGTACGATCTTATATCTACCTTTAATATCTAATTTGGCGTTGTTATTATTCAGAATTTCGACGATTCTGTAAGGTCCCACGTACCGGGACTGAAATTTGTGTTTGTTGGGTTCTCTTAGCAAGAAAACCCATTGTCCTGCTTCGAATTTCTGAATATTTACCTTCTTATCATAATAAAATTTTGCGCGGCGTTTTGCGTTTTCGAGATTTTCCCTTGCGATTTTCTGAGACTTGGTGATTTTATCGTTGAGGTTAATAAGATAATCTGAATATGTTTCATTTTCTGTGTTATCTTGAAACGGTGTGTCTGACGGAACCCTCGCAATACGGCCAAAAACCAATTCGTGAGGTGTATACAGCGTGCCCTCGTGGACGCTGGTATTATAGGAAAGCATGGCATACGGGAGCCATCTTTCCCAATCGTTACTGGTGTGGATGAAGTGTTTCAGGTACTCCGCGAGAACATGATGGGAGCGTTCCACCGAGCCGTTGGTCTGTGGGTGGAAGGCGGTGGACTTGTATTGTTTTATTTTAAACTTAATCGCGATTGCCTTAATCAAACTGTTAATAAAGTTAGAACCTTGGTCTGTTAGGATGCCCTTTGGGCAACCGAATCTGCATATAAATCCAGTAATTAGTGCGTCTGCAATATCGACCGCTGATGTTTGCTTCAAGGGTATAGCTACTGAGTACTTAGTCAAAAGATCCTGGATGGTTAGGATATTCGTGTAACCGTCGGGGGTAGTCGGGAGAGGACCCATCACGTCCATGGAAATCTTGTCGAAAGCACATCCCGGAGTGTCTGTTAATGTCAAGGGTTGCTTTGTCTTAACGCGAACTAGTTTTTCTAACTGACAGCTCCTGCACTTGCTGATATAATCTTGGATTTGTGATTTCATGTTCGACCAATAGTATTTTTCTCTAATCCGCGAGTAAGTTTTATTTACACCTTTATGACCTCCCACGGGTGTGTCGTGATTATCCTGAATTATTTTTAATCTTTTTTCTTCGGGTGGGATATGAATTAAACCCTGGCATACTGTTATTTGAATCGGTTGTTCGTAAAATAGGTCCTGTAACGCTCTCTGAATCTGAAACCATGGCAGTGAATCGAGCGAGGTTTGTGCTATGCTAAAGGATTTTAGTTGGAGTTCGGTAGTTACGTCGAACAATGAGCGTAGTGATTCAATAATAATTTGATAATCGATGGATCGACTTGCGTGTTCTATTATGGGCAGTTGAATTTGATAATGGTCGTCTATCTTGGTTACCCTGGCTTTCGCGAGATTTATGTCCTTTTTGTTAAATAAAAATTTTCCGGATTTTTCGATTTCTTTGGCGCCGGCGTCGTATGGATGTCCCGATTGCGTGATAAAAATTACATTGTTGTCGCGTCTAGTCGCTATGGTGTCTCTAGTGAATTTAAATAACGGTTCGTAACGTACGTGTTCGTGTGGCATTGGTGTGTACATTTCTGTTTTTGAGCTGGAAGTCGGTAATGGCGCCGGTAATGAAGGACTTGTTTTTGGTATAGTAGGAACCTGTGTAGGACGGTTATCGTCGGAACTCGGAGAAGGTGGTGGTGGAGGAGGAACTACGTGTTTTTTCCGTTGGTAGCGTTTCGGTAGTGGGTCAAATATATTTTCGTCGGAAGATGATGATAGCGTGATAGGAAGAACTTTGACTGGATTGCGAGAAAGCGCATCTGCGTTTAAATTAGTTTTTCCGGTTTTATATATCATCTCGTAATCGTATTCAGCTAATTTGAGCCTCCACCTCACAAGACGGCTGGATGGATCCTTCACGGAATTCATCCACACCAGTGGACGGTGGTCAGTGACTAATTTAAATTGGTTGCCGTAAATGTACGGCCTGAAATGGTGTACAGCGTAAATAATGGCCAAACATTCCTTTTCGATGGTTGAGTAATTTTTTTCGGCGGAATTCAGAAGTCGTGACGTGTATGCGATCGGTAAATCGCGGCCTATCGGTCCTTGACTCAGGACAGCGCCTATAGCATCCGCTGATGCGTCGGTTGTAATTACGAATGGTAATTTAAAATTCGGGTATTGTAAGATGGGCGCCTCGCATAGCGCGTCTCGTAGTTTCACAAATGCATTTTCTTGTTCATTTCGCCAGATAAATTGAACATCTTTCTTCAATAGGTTGGTTAAAGGTTTCGAAATGTTTGAGAAGTTAGAAATAAAGCGTCTATAGTATCCTGCTAGGCCTAAGAACTGTTTTATTTGTTTAGAATTGGTCGGACGGGGAAAATCTCGAACAGCGCTTACTTTAGCGGGATCCGGTTTCACGCCACTCTCACTGATTATGTGCCCGAGGTAACTCACTTCGCGCCTCAAGAACTCGCACTTATCCGGCTGGAGGACCAGGTTGGCCTCTCTCAGACGGCGCGTTAGTTTATCGAACTTGACTTGGTGTTCTTGTAGCGAGCTTGCGTAAATTACGATATCGTCTAAGTAAACGAAAAGTTCGTTACCTTGGAGTCCCGCGAGCACATTGTCCATGAGTCGCTGGAATGTGGCGGGCGCATTTTTTAAACCAAACGGCATCCTCGTAAACTCAAAGTGGCCATGCGGTGTGGAGAATGCCGTTTTGTGCGCGTCAGCGGGTTCCATTGGAATTTGATGAAACCCGCTGGCTAAATCAAACGTGCTGAAATACTTGGCACTGCCAAGCTGGTCAAGTATTTCAGTGATGCATGGCAAGGGATAAGCGTCGGCGATAGATTTTTCGTTCAATGCCCGATAATCTATTACGACGCGCCAGCGCTTATTCCCTTGCGAGTCTGCTTTTTTTGGAACAACCCACAACGGCGAGTTATAGGGTGACTTTGAATCTCGAATGACACCGTTTTGCAAGAGTTTCCCTACCTGGTCACGAATCTCCTCTTTGTGCGCAGGGGGAAATCTATATTGCTTGACATTAATCGGTCTATCGTCGACCGTCGGAATTTTGTGAGTGGTAGCTGTTGTATATCCTAACGTGTCTCCTTCGATGTAAAATAGGTCTTGCGTTTTTTCTACCAACCCGATAACATATTGCCTTTCCTCGTCGTTGAGGTGATTCAGCCTTAATAGTTCGATTAATTGGTTTAATCGAGGTTTCGACGCGGTTACAGGATTTTGCGACGGACGTTTATTTTCGATCGGTGTGGCTTTTATAACGGATTTTGCTACTTGTGCATATGTTAAAGATCTCGTGCTTCTAGAGCAAAGGGGAGGTTCGTAACCGGGATACGGTGTCGAACGCGAACTTGAATTTAATATTTTCCCTTTTTGGGAAGAACCCAACAGCGCGGATTGGGCGATATTTGGAGCTAGATTTGCATTTGATTTTGTATTAACGGGCGGATTTGGATTATGAAAGACCGGGAAGAGCGCGGGGCAATCTTCCTCGGGTATCGGAGATATGACCTGCACTGGTTCCAGTTTCACGGCAGGTAAAGCGATTTTGACCGTCCTATCGGTTGAGTTAATTACTCGCGTAATCGCTTCACCTTCGTTAACCTTTACCAGCGCGTTTCCGAGAAACACGCCAGGCGCGATGTCGAGTCGAGGAATTATCCCCTCTGAAATTTGTGAGTTGATTACTCGTATTTTTAACCCGACGTTCATTCGCGGCGGCAGAGAGACCTTTTCCGAGGGTTTTGAAAAATTTTGTGGCGTTGAGGAGTATTTATCGGCGATTTTCGGAGCGTTTTTCGACGATCGATATACCTTCTCGGCGGTCTTTAGAATGTTTCTCGGCGTAGAGTTTTCTTTTTCAGCGATTTTCGATGTCGTCACGAACGGAACCGGCGGAGGCTTATTTTCGATACGTTCGATCTCACATTTGAATGGGATTGTTTTCCCGTACCACTTTATTAATCCCTTTGGAAATGATATTTCCGCGTCGGCGCAGAAACCCGAACCTAAAATGCCGTCTGGTCCGAGGGGAAAATCATCGCTTACGACATTAAACGGCACTACGCGGTCAAACAAGACTATGTTCACGGTACCGATCGTAGTAGTTTTCCCGTTAGTGACCCCCGTGATTACCGCTGTTTCCGACGGGTCGATGCGAGCGAGGGAGGAAAGCGCGGAATGCTTAATAACATTTATTTCAGCACCGGTGTCGATCATAAATTCGGTGGGCTCAATTAGCGCACTCGAAGTTAGTACGACACTCGGCGTGTTTGTTTTCCCTGTTAAATTTATTGTGGCACCGGCTCCACGATTTCCGCGGGGATATCGTTCGTCGCGAGAGAGCGGATGTTCGGATGGGCCTCGCGTCCTGTCTCGCGGCGCGGCGGGAGGCCACTCTCGTTTCCCGAATATCGAGTATTATTATAATATTGACGTTTCCGGCATTCGTCAATCTCGTGGCCGGGAGTCTTGCAGTACCTACAGTATTTCTCCCGCACTGCAGGCGGTCGTGGTTGTTCGATAACGGGTCTCGGGGTCGAGGTATACCTGCTATGGGTATTAACGGTACGCGGGTAATATTCGCGTTGATCGGTCGGCGGTTCTCGTTGCGGAAGCGGCCTGGATCGGCAATCCCTCGCATAGTGGCCGGAATTGTTGCAAATAGAACATATTATTTCGGGACGTCTTTCCCGAGGATCTGCGCGCGGGCGAGGATTGCGTAACCTATCGCAATCCAGCTCGTGTCTCTTATGCAATTCGCGAGCGCGTGCAAACGCGTCCCTATGTGACTCAAAAGAATTTATTGGCATCTGGATGCGAATTTCGGGTATAAGACCGTCGATAAAGCATCTGAGTGTTAGTTCGTCGACGTTCGAGAAGCTGCCGTGAGACGCGTACGGCGTTAGTCGCTCGCAGTCTATGATGGCGGTACGCAAATCTTTCACGCGGCTAATGTACTCTAAGATGTGTTCTCCCGGCTTCATAAAAATGTTTGTAAGTTCTCCGCGGTAGTGGTCAGCGGAGCGGATAGCGCCAAACGAATTCCTAAGTATATCGGTAAATTCCAAAATAGTATGGCACGGCTCGTCCTCGAGTGCCAGGTATGCGCGACCTTTTAATTTAGATTTCAGTAAACGCGTGAATGCCCTTTCGCAACCGTTTGGGATTAGGTCGTATGCCCGTTTACACGCCCGGGTAAATTGGAGGACAGGCATATTTTGCCCGTCATAATTCGGTACCGCTTCTAGAGCTTGCTTTAAGGAAAGTTCATCGTGGTGCGAACTCGGAGTTTCTATTTGTGAATTAGGCGATGTTGTTTGTAACAGAGGAAGCGTATCGGTACGCGATACGTCCTGAGAACGGCGAAGAGCCTCTAGTTCACGACGCATTTGCTCGATCTGTTGCATAAGCGAGATTGTATTGTCGGGCGTCTTATTAACGGTCGCGGTATCGGATGTACGTGGTAACGGATCGGCGAGCGCGTCTTGGAAATCAATTGCTCGAGTTACGCGTTTATCGCGGTCGGCATCTACGCCGGCGGCGACGGCTCGAGGTGGTTGGTGTCGCGTTTTTGTTGGCGTTCGCGTAGCCATGGTTTATCGTATTCCTTACGCGGCTGAATTTCCGGAATGAAACACGAGATATCCCACCGCTGTCACCAAAAATACGTGTCACGTCTCAAGTTCGGGAAAATTTCCTATTTGACCGTGATCGACACGTAGCCGTCTCCGAAATCTGCGCGCTGAATTGCGGCGGACGCCGGGTTCTTTATGGCTCGCGAAACACTGGTACGAAACGGGGACGCGGTGAACAAGGACGTTCACCTACCTTTTGATGGCTTGAGTGGCTGCTTTAATCGGCTTTCCTTTGTAGATACCGCTGGAAACGTGGATCCCCCTCCGGAATGGTCCCAGTATACGGGCTGTGAGGCGGAATCGTCAAAGGGATGAGTTTCCAGCGAGACTGCTCGGTGGGGTTGGACTTCTCTGTACTCTGCGGTGAAGACGGCTGTGCAGGACGGCCGGTGTGCGGAGGAGCCACGGCGAGGATGGCTGAATAGCTGAAGATCGGTACTTGACTTTCCAGGCCCGCGTATTCTCGCACCAATCGACGTATGAAATTCTTCCTTCCCGCGCGTCGAGTTCTTTTCCTACCGTCGGCACAACGCATTCAGCCTACTTCCTCAAAGTCCGGATACGGGTCCACTAAGCGGCGGTCCGCTCTAGTTTGCCGGTCCGTAAGAGTGGAAGGTCGACGTAGATTCGCTCGTAGTGAGACAATGGGTCGATCCAGCTAAGCGGCGGTCCTCTCTAACCGATCGATTACCAAGCCTCGACTACGGTGAAACTCGAATGTGTTTAATACGCGAGAACTCGTGGAAGACTTCGTATTATACTCGAGTGTTGCAAGGAATTGTATTAACGAGAGATATTAATTCTGATAAAATAAAGATATATTCTAAATAATCCTAGGCTTACACTTACTGTCCCTATCGAGCTAAGTTAAAATTAGTTTAATATTAGAAATAGAATAACAAGACTTTAGAATTAGAATTGACTTTGATTTAGAAGTTGTAATACCTCCAAGTGAGGCAGAGACTGGCCCGAAGGCATGAGGCTGAAGACCGTTCAGCTTGAGCGACAGACGATTACTGATCTCTGACTTGCGTGTCCGCGACCTCCTCGGATCGCGCGGCGCGCGAGTCGTTGGGCCCCAGAGTGGGGCGGCCGGTCGTGGAGGGGCGCGGCTCGCGTTGAGCGTGAGCCGGGCGCGTCGGACGCTTGTTCGAGCGTATCGTAGCGGATTATAATGTAATTTAGGAATTAGTATTCAACATAGATTTGCCTTAAAATTATTCGTGTGTGTTGTTTCTGTATATACATGGTCGTGTAGTGTGCTTACTAGCTACGGACTTAAGATATCTTATGAGTAGACATTAGAGAAGTATATATAATGGAGATTTACAGCTGCTGACTCTGTGCAGTGTGCGATGGCGTCTTCGTGCTGCGGCTGGGGGTTGCGTACCCTCCAACTTCGTCGAGGTCGCGCGTCGTGGCGCGGTCGAGTGGTCGAATCCCCGGGTGTGTAGATGGCTGCCTTGGCTCGGCGATCGGGCTGGTTGCCCGTGTACAGGGGCGCTCGTCCCTTGTGGCTACGTGCGGCTGGCGGTGCGTATGGACCTGCCGGGTGCTGCGGGAGGCGTTGGGGGGTGGAAGGCGGTACGCCGGACGTCACACTAGACATCTGCAAACGCTATTTCCTTGCAGGGAAGTGTCGCATTTACATTCATTTGAAGTGTAGACGAGGAATACATGACACTCCGCAAATCATATTATATCTTAGCATGAAACATAGAAATGTGATGCGATATCGCGTTTTAAGAAGCATTAGAACTCTATTGCTACGATACCTAGACATCTGCAGACGCTATTTCCTAGCAAGGAAGTGTCGCATTTACGTTCATTTGAAGTGTAGACGAGGAATACATAACACTTCGCAGATCATATTATATCTTACCCTGAAACATAGAAATGAGATGCGACATCGCGTTTTAAGAAGCATCAGAAATCCATTGCTGCGATACGTAGACATCTGCAAACGCTATTTCCTTGCAAGAAAGTGTCGCATTTACATTCATTTGAAGTGTAGACGAGGAATACATAACACTTCGCAAATCATATTATATCTTACCATGAAACATAGAAATGAGATGCGATATCGCGTTTTAAGAAGCATTAGAACACTATTGCTACGATAGGTAGACATTTGCAAACGCTATTTCCTTGCAAGGAAGTGTCGCATTTACATTCATTTGAAGTGTAGACGAGGAATACATGACACTTCGCAAATCATATTATATCTTACCATGAAACATAGAAATGAGATGCGATATCGCGTTTTAAGAAGCATTAGAACACTATTGCTACGATAGGTATACATTTGCAAACGCTATTTCCTTGCAAGGAAGTGTCGCATTTGCATTCATTTGAAGTGTAGACGAGGAATACATAACACTTCGCAAATCATATTATATCTTACCATGAAACATAGAAATGTGATGCGATATCGCTTTTTAAGAAGCATTAGAACTCTATTGCTACGATACCTAGACATCTGCAGACGCTATTTCCTAGCAAGGAAGTGTCGCATTTACATTCATTTGAAGTGTAGACGAGGAATACATAACACTTCGCAAATCATATTATATCTTAGCATGAAACATAGAAATGTGATGCGATATCGCGTTTTAAGAAGCATTAGAACTCTATTGCTACGATACCTAGACATCTGCAGGCGCTATTTCCTAGCAAGGAAGTGTCGCATTTACGTTCATTTGAAGTGTAGACGAGGAATACATAACACATCGCAAATCATATTATATCCTACCATGAAACATAGAAATGAGATGCGATATCGCGTTTTAAGAAGCAGCAGAAATCCATTGCTACGACACGCAGATATCTGCAAACGCTATTTCCTTGCAAGCAAGTGTCGCATTTACATTCATTTGAATCGTAGACGAGGAATGCATAACACTTCGCAAAGAATATTATATCTTATCATGAAACATAGATATGAGATGCAATATCTCGTTTTAAGTAGCATTTGAACTCTATTGCTACGATACCTAGACATCTGCAGACGCTATTTCCTTGCAAGGAAGTGTCGCATTTCATTCATTTGAATCGTAGACGAGGAATGCATAACACTTCGCAATGAATATTACATCTTACCATGAAACATAGAAATGAGATGCGATATCGCGCTTTAAGAAGCATTAGAAATCTATTGCTACGATACGTAGACATCTGCAAGCGCTATTTCCTAGCGAGGAAGTGTCGCATTCACGTTCATTTGAAGTGTAGACGAGGAATGCATATCACTTCGCAATGAATATTATATCTTACCATGAAACATAGAAACGAGATGCGATATCGCGTTTTAAGAAGCATTAGAACTCTATTGCTACGATACGTAGACATCTGCAAACGCTATTTCCTTGCAAGGAAGTGTTGCATTTACATTCATTTGAACCGTAGACGGGGAATGCATAACACTTCGCAATGAATATTATATCTTATCATGAAACATAGATATGAGATGCAAAATCTCGTTTTAAGAAGCATTTGAACTTTATTGCTTCGATACGCTGACATCTGCAAACGCTATTTCCTTGCAAGGAAGTGTCGCATTTACATTCATTTGATGTGTAGACGAGGAATACATAACACTTCGCAGATCATATTATATCTTACCCTGAAACATAGAAGTGAGATGCGACATCGCGTTTTAAGAAGCATCAGAAATCCATTGCTGCGATACGTAGACATCTGCAAACGCTATTTCCTTGCAAGAAAGAGTCGCATTTACATTCATTTGAAGTGTAGACGAGGAATACATAACACTTCGCAAATCATATTATATCTTACCATGAAACATAGAAATGAGATGCGACATCGCGTTCTAAGAAGCATTAGAACACTACTGCTACGATACCTAGACATCTGCAGACGCTATTTCCTAGCAAGGAAGTGTCGCATTTACATTCATTTGAAGTGTAGACGAGGAATACATAACACTTCGCAAATCATATTATATCTTACCATGAAATATAGAAATGAGATGCGATATCGCGTTTTAAGAAGCATTAGAACTCTATTGCTACGATACGTAGACATCTGCAAACGCTATTCCCTAGCGAGGAAGTGTCGCATTTACATTCATTTGAAGTGTAGACGAGGGACACATAACACTTCGCAAATCATATTATATCTTACCATGAAACATAGAAATGAGATGCGATATCGCGTTTTAAGAAGCATTAGAACTCTATTGCTACGATACCTAGACATCTGCAAACGCTATTTCCTTGCAGGGAAGTGTCGCATTTACATTCATTTGAAGTGTAGACGAGGAAAACATGACACTCCGCAAATCATATTATATCTTACCATGAAACATAGAAATGAGATGCGATATCGCGTTTTAAGAAGCATTAGAAATCTATTGCTACTATACGTAGACATCTGCAAACGCTATTCCCTAGCGAGGAAGTGTCGCATTTACATTTATTTGAAGTGTAGACGACGGATACATAACACTTCGCAAATCATAATATACCTTACCATGAAACATAGAAATGAGATGCGATATCGCGTTTTAAGAATCATAAGAACTCTATTGCTACGATACGTAGACATCTGCAAACGCTATTTCCTTGCAAGGAAATGTCGCATTTACATTCATTTGATGTGTAGACGAGTTATACATAACACTTCGCAAATCATATTATATCTTACCATGAAACATAGAAATGAGATGCGACATCGCGTTCTAAGAAGCATTAGAACACTACTGCTACGATAGGTAGACATTTGCAAACGCTTTTTCCTTGCAAGGAAGTGTCGCATTTACATTCATTTGAAGTGTAGACGAGGGATACATAACACTTCGCAAATCATATTATATCTTACCATGAAACATGGAAATGAGATGCGATATCGTGTTTTAAGAAGCAGCAGAAATCCATTGCTACGATACGTAGACATCTGCAAATGCTATTTCCTTGCAAGAAAGTGTCGCATTTACATTCATTTGATGTGTAGACGAGGAATACATAACACTTCGCAAATCATATCATATCTTACCATGAAACATAGAAATGTGATGCGATATCGCGTTTTAAGAATCATAAGAACTCTACTGCTACGATACGTAGACATCTGCAAACGCTATTTCCTTGCAAAGAAGTGTCGCATTTACATTCATTTGAAGTGTAGACGAGGAATACACAACACTTCGCAGATCATATTATATCTTACCATGAAACATAGAAACGAGATGCGATATCGCGTTTTAAGAAGCATTAGAACTCTATTGCTACGATACGTAGACATCTGCAAACGCTATTTCCTTGCAAGGAAGTGTAGCATTTACATTCATTTGAACCGTAGACGAGGAATGCATAACACTTCGCAATGAATATTATATCTTATCATGAAACATAGATATGAGATGCAATATCTCGTTTTAAGAAGCATTTGAACTCTATTGCTTCGATACGCTGACATCTGCAAACGCTATTTCCTTGCAAGGAAGTGTCGCATTTACATTCATTTGATGTGTAGACGAGGAATACATAACACTTCGCAGATCATATTATATCTTACCCTGAAACATAGAAATGAGATGCGACATCGCGTTTTAAGAAGCATCAGAAATCCATTGCTGCGATACGTAGACATCTGCAAACGCTATTTCCTTGCAAGAAAGTGTCGCATTTACATTCATTTGAAGTGTAGACGAGGAATACATAACACTTCGCAAATCATATTATATCTTACCATGAAACATAGAAATGAGATGCGACATCGCGTTCTAAGAAGCATTAGAACACTACTGCTACGATACCTAGACATCTGCAGACGCTATTTCCTAGCAAGGAAGTGTCGCATTTACATTCATTTGAAGTGTACACGAGGAATACATGACACTTCGCAAATCATATAATATCCTACCATGAAACGTAGAAATGAGATGCGATATCGCGTTTTAAGAATCATAAGAACTCTATTGCTACGATACGTAGACATCTGCAAACGCTATTTCCTTGCAAGGAAGTGTAGCATTTACATTCAGTTGATGTGTTGATGAGGAATACATAACACTTCGCAAATCATATTATATCTTACCATGAAACATAGAAATGAGATGCGATATCGCGTTTTAAGAAGCATTAGAACTCTATTGCTACGATACGTAGACATCTGCAATCGCTATTTCCTTGCAACGAAGTGTCGCAATTACTTTCATTTGAATCGTAGACGAGGAATGCATAACACTTCGCAATGAATATTATATCTTATCTTGAAACATAGATATGAGATGCGATATCGCGTTTTAAGAATCATATGAACTCTATTGCTACGATACGTAGACATCTGCAATTGCTATTTCCTTGCAAGGAAGTGTCGCATTTACTTTCATTTGAATCGTAGACGAGGAATGCATAACACTTCGCAATGAATATTATATCTTATCATGAAACGTAGATATGAGATGCAATATCTCGTTTTAAGAAGCATTTGAAATCTATTGCTACGATACGTAGACATCTGCAGACGCTATTTCCTAGCAAGGAAGTGTCGCATTTACATTCATTTGAAGTGTAGACGAGGAATACATAACACTTCGCACATCATATTATATCTTACCATGAAACATAGAAATGAGATGCGATATCGCTTATTAAGAAGCATTAGAACACTATTGCTACGATAGGTAGACATTTGCAAACGCTATTTCCTTGCAAGGAAGTGTCGCATTTACATTCATTTGAAGTGTAGACGAGGAATACATGACACTTCGCAATGAATATTAAATCTTACCATGAAACATAGAAATGAGATGCGATATCGCGCTTTAAGAAGCATTAGAAATCTATTGCTACGATACGTAGACATCTGCAAGCGCTATTTCCTAGCGAGGAAGTGTCGCATTCACGTTCATTTGAAGTGTAGACGAGGAATGCATATCACTTCGCAATGAATGTTATATCTCATCATGAAACATAGGTGTGAGATGCAATATCTCGTTTTAAGAAGCATTTGAACTCTATTGCTTCGATACGTAGACATATGCAAACGCTATTTCCTTGCAAGGAAGTGTCGCATTTACATTCATTTGAAGTGTAGACGAGGAATACATGACGCTTCCCAAATCATATTATATCTTACCATGAAGCATAGAAATGAGATGCGATATCGCGTTTTAAGAAGCATTAGAACTCTATTGCTACGATACCTAGACATCTGCAGACGCTATTTCCTAGCAAGGAATTGCCGCATTTACATTCATTTGAAGTGTAGACGAGGAATACATGACACTTCGCAAATCATATTATATCTTACCATGAAATATAGAAATGAGATGCGATATCGCGTTTTAAGAAGCATTAGAACTCTATTGCTACGATACGTAGACATCTGCAAACGCTATTCCCTAGCGAGGAAGTGTCGCATTTACATTTATCTGAAGTGTAGACGACGGATACATAACACTTCGCAAATCATATTATACCTTACCATGAAACATAGAAATGAGATGCGATATCGCGTTTTAAGAATCATAAGAACTCTATTGCTACGATACGTAGACACCTGCAAACGCTATTTCCTTGCAAGGAAATGTCGCATTTACATTCATTTGATGTGTAGACGAGGTGTACATAACACTTCGCAAATCATATTATATCTTACCATGAAACATAGAAATGAGATGCGACATCGCGTTCTAAGAAGCATTAGAACACTACTGCTACGATAGGTAGACATTTGCAAACGCTTTTTCCTTGCAAGGAAGTGTCGCATTTACATTCATTTGAAGTGTAGACGAGGGACACATAACACTTCGCAAATCATATTATATCTTACCATGAAACATAGAAATGAGATGCGATATCGCGTTTTAAGAAGCAGCAGAAATCCATTGCTACGATACGTAGACATCTGCAAATGCTATTTCCTTGCAAGAAAGTGTCGCATTTACATTCATTTGATGTGTAGACGAGGAATACATAACACTTCGCAAATCATATCATATCTTACCATGAAACATAGAAATGTGATGCGATATCGCGTTTTAAGAATCATAAGAACTCTACTGCTACGATACGTAGACATCTGCAAACGCTATTTCCTTGCAAAGAAGTGTCGCATTTACATTCATTTGAAGTGTAGACGAGGAATACATGACACTTCGCAAATCATATAATATCCTACCATGAAACGTAGAAATGTGATGCGATATCGCGTTTTAAGAATCATAAGAACTCTATTGCTACGATACGTAGACATCTGCAAACGCTATTTCCTTGCAAGGAAGTGCCGCATTTACATTCATTTGAAGTGTAGACGAGGAATACATGACACTTCGCAATGAATATTAAATCTTACCATGAAACATAGAAATGAGATGCGATATCGCGCTTTAAGAAGCATTAGAAATCTATTGCTACGATACGTAGACATCTGCAAGCGCTATTTCCTAGCGAGGAAGTGTCGCATTCACGTTCATTTGAAGTGTAGACGAGGAATGCATATCACTTCGCAATGAATGTTATATCTCATCATGAAACATAGGTGTGAGATGCAATATCTCGTTTTAAGAAGCATTAGAACACTATTGCTACGATAGGTAGACATTTGCAAACGCTATTTCCTTGCAAGGAAGTGTCGCATTTGCATTCATTTGAAGTGTAGACGAGGAATACATGACACTTCGCAATGAATATTAAATCTTACCATGAAACATAGAAATGAGATGCGATATCGCGCTTTAAGAAGCATTAGAAATCTATTGCTACGATACGTAGACATCTGCAAGCGCTATTTCCTAGCGAGGAAGTGTCGCATTCACGTTCATTTGAAGTGTAGACGAGGAATGCATATCACTTCGCAATGAATGTTATATCTTATCATGAAACATAGGTGTGAGATGCAATATCTCGTTTTAAGAAGCATTTGAACTCTATTGCTTCGATACGTAGACATATGCAAACGCTATTTCCTTGCAAGGAAGTGTCGCATTTACATTCATTTGAAGTGTAGACGAGGAATACATGACACTTCACAAATCATATTATATCTTACCATGAAGCATAGAAATGAGATGCGATATCGCGTTTTAAGAAGCATTAGAACTCTATTGCTACGATACCTAGACATCTGCAGACGCTATTTCCTAGCAAGGAATTGCCGCATTTACATTCATTTGAAGTGTAGACGAGGAATACATGACACTTCGCAAATCATATTATATCTTACCATGAAATATAGAAATGAGATGCGATATCGCGTTTTAAGAAGCATTAGAACACTTTTTGCTACGATACGTAGACATCTGCAAACGCTATTCCCTAGCGAGGAAGTGTCGCATTTACATTCATTTGAAGTGTAGACGAGGGACACATAACACTTCGCAAATCATATTATATCTTACCATGAAACATAGAAATGAGATGCGATATCGCGTTTTAAGAAGCATTAGAACTCTATTGCTACGATACCTAGACATCTGCAAACGCTATTTCCTTGCAGGGAAGTGTCGCATTTACATTCATTTGAAGTGTAGACGAGGAAAACATGACACTCCGCAAATCATATTATATCTTACCATGAAACATAGAAATGAGATGCGATATCGCGTTTTAAGAAGCATTAGAAATCTATTGCTACGATACGTAGACATCTGCAAACGCTATTCCCTAGCGAGGAAGTGTCGCATTTACATTTATTTGAAGTGTAGACGACGGATACATAACACTTCGCAAATCATATTATACCTTACCATGAAACATAGAAATGAGATGCGATATCGCGTTTTAACAATCATAAGAACTCTATTGCTACGATACGTAGACATCTGCAAACGCTATTTCCTTGCAAGGAAATGTCGCATTTACATTCATTTGAAGTGTACACGAGGAATACATGACACTTCGCAAATCATATAATATCCTACCATGAAACGTAGAAATGAGATGCGATATCGCGTTTTAAGAATCATAAGAACTCTATTGCTACGATACGTAGACATCTGCAAACGCTATTTCCTTGCAAGGAAGTGTAGCATTTACATTCAGTTGATGTGTTGATGAGGAATACATAACACTTCGCAAATCATATTATATCTTACCATGAAACATAGAAATGAGATGCGATATCGCGTTTTAAGAAGCATTAGAACTCTATTGCTACGATACGTAGACATCTGCAATCGCTATTTCCTTGCAACGAAGTGTCGCAATTACTTTCATTTGAATCGTAGACGAGGAATGCATAACACTTCGCAATGAATATTATATCTTATCTTGAAACATAGATATGAGATGCGATATCGCGTTTTAAGAATCATATGAACTCTATTGCTACGATACGTAGACATCTGCAATCGCTATTTCCTTGCAAGGAAGTGTCGCATTTACTTTCATTTGAATCGTAGACGAGGAATGCATAACACTTCGCAATGAATATTATATCTTATCATGAAACGTAGATATGAGATGCAATATCTCGTTTTAAGAAGCATTTGAAATCTATTGCTACGATACGTAGACATCTGCAGACGCTATTTCCTAGCAAGGAAGTGTCGCATTTACATTCATTTGAAGTGCAGACGAGGAATACATAACACTTCGCGCATCATATTATATCTTACCATGAAACATAGAAATGAGATGCGATATCGCGTTTTAAGAAGCATTAGAACTCTATTGCTACGATACGTAGACATCTGCAAACGCTATTCCCTAGCGAGGAAGTGTCGCATTTACATTCATTTGAAGTGTAGACGAGGGACACATAACACTTCTCAAATCATATTATATCTTACCATGAAACATAGAAATGAGATGCGATATCGCGTTTTAAGAAGCATTAGAACTCTATTGCTACGATACCTAGACATCTGCAAACGCTATTTCCTTGCAGGGAAGTGTCGCATTTACATTCATTTGAAGTGTAGACGAGGAAAACATGACACTCCGCAAATCATATTATATCTTACAATGAAACATAGAAATGAGATGCGATAACGCGTTTTAAGAAGCATTAGAAATCTATTGCTACGATACGTAGACATCTGCAAACGCTATTCCCTAGCGAGGAAGTGTCGCATTTACATTTATTTGAAGTGTAGACGGCGGATACATAACACTTCGCAAATCATATTATACCTTACCATGAAACATAGAAATGAGATGCGATATCGCGTTTTAACAATCATAAGAACTCTATTGCTACGATACGTAGACATCTGCAAACGCTATTTCCTTGCAAGGAAATGTCGCATTTACATTCATTTGAAGTGTACACGAGGAATACATGACACTTCGCAAATCATATAATATCCTACCATGAAACGTAGAAATGAGATGCGATATCGCGTTTTAAGAATCATAAGATCTCTATTGCTACGATACGTAGACATCTGCAAACGCTATTTCCTTGCAAGGAAGTGTAGCATTTACATTCAGTTGATGTGTTGATGAGGAATACATAACACTTCGCAAATCATATTATATCTTACCATGAAACATAGAAATGAGATGCGATATCGCGTTTTAAGAAGCATTAGAACTCTATTGCTACGATACGTAGACATCTGCAATCGCTATTTCCTCGCAAGGAAGTGTCGCATTTACTTTCATTTGAATCGTAGACGAGGAATGCATAACACTTCGCAATGAATATTATATCTTATCATGAAACGTAGATATGAGATGCAATATCTCGTTTTAAGAAGCATTTGAAATCTATTGCTACGATACGTAGACATCTGCAGACGCTATTTCCTAGCAAGGAAGTGTCGCATTTACATTCATTTGAAGTGCAGACGAGGAATACATAACACTTCGCACATCATATTATATCTTACCATGAAACATAGAAATGTGATGCGATATCGCGTTTTAAGAAGCATTAGAACTCTATTTCTACGATACGTAGACATCTGCAAACGCTATTTCCTTGCAAGAAAGTGTCGCATTTACATTCATTTGAAGTGTAGACGAGGAATACATGACACTCCGCAAATCATATTATATCTTACCATGAAACATAGAAATGAGATGCGATATCGCGTTTCAAGAAGCAGCAGAAATCCATTGCTACGATACGTAGACATATGCAAATGCTATTTCCTTGCAAGAAAGTGTCGCATTTACATTCATTTGATCTGTAGACGAGGAATACATAACACTTCGCAAATCATATCATATCTTACCATGAAACATAGAAATGTGATGCGATATCGCGTTTTAAGAAGCATTAGAACTCTATTGCTACGATACGTAGACATCTGCAAGCGCTATTTCCTAGCGAGGAAGTGTCGCATTCACGTTCATTTGAAGTGTAGACGAGGAATGCATATCACTTCGCAATGAATGTTATATCTTATCATGAAACATAGGTGTGAGATGCAATATCTCGTTTTAAGAAGCATTTGAACTCTATTGCTTCGATACGTAGACATATGCAAACGCTATTTCCTTGCAAGGAAGTGTCGCATTTACATTCATTTGAAGTGTAGACGAGGAATACATGACACTTCACAAATCATATTATATCTTACCATGAAGCATAGAAATGAGATGCGATATCGCGTTTTAAGAAGCATTAGAACTCTATTGCTACGATACCTAGACATCTGCAGACGCTATTTCCTAGCAAGGAATTGCCGCATTTACATTCATTTGAAGTGTAGACGAGGAATACATGACACTTCGCAAATCATATTATACCTTACCATGAAACATAGAAATGAGATGCGATATCGCGTTTTAAGAATCATAAGAACTCTATTGCTACGATACGTAGACATCTGCAAACGCTATTTCCTAGCAAGGAAGTGTCGCATTTACATTCATTTGATGTGTAGACGAGGAGTACATAACACTTAGCAAATCATATTATATCTTACCATGAAACATAGAGATGAGATGCGATATCGCGTTTTAAGAAGCATTAGAACTCTATTGCTTCGAAACGTAGACATCTGCAAACGCTATTTCCTTGCAAGGAAGTGTCGCGTTTACATTCATTTGAAGTGTAGACGAGGAATACATAACACTTCGCAAATCATATTATATCTTACCATGAAACATAGAAATGAGATCCGACATCGCGTTCTAAGAAGCATTAGAACACTACTGCTACGACACCTAGACATCTGCAGACGCTATTTCCTAGCAAGGAAGTGTCGCATTTACATTCATTTGAAGTGTACACGAGGAATACGTGACACTTCGCAAATCATATAATATCCTACCATGAAACGTAGAAATGAGATGCGATATCGCGTTTTAAGGATCATAAGAACTCTATTGCTACGTTACGTAGACATCTGCAAACGCTATTTCCTTGCAAGGAAGTGTCGCATTTACATTCAGTTGATGTGCTGATGAGGAATACATAACACTTCGCAAATCATATTCTATCTTACCATGAAACATAGAAATGAGATGCGATATCGCGTTTTAAGGAGCATCAGAAATCCATTGCTACGATACGTAGACATCTGCAAACGCTATTTCCTTCCAAGGAAGTGTCGCATTTACATTCATTTGATGTGTAGATGAGGAATACATAACACTTCGCAGATCATATTATATCTTACCCTGAAACATAGAAATGAGATGCGACATCGCGTTTTAAGAAGCATCAGAAATCCATTGCTACGATACGTAGACATCTGCAAACGCTATTTCCTTGCAAGGAAGTGTCGCATTTACATTCATTTGAAGTGTAGACGAGGAATACATGACAATTCGCAAATCATATTATATCTTACCATGAAACATAGAAATGAGATGCGATATCGCGTTTTAAGAAGCATTAGAACACTATTGCTACGATAGGTAGACATTTGCAGACGCTATTTCCTTGCAAGGAAGTGTCGCATTTACATTCATTTGAAGTGTAGACGAGGAATACATAACACTTCGCAAATCATATTATATCTTACCATGAAACATAGAAATGTGATGCGATATCGCGTTTTAAGAAGCATTAGAACTCTATTGCTACGATACCTAGACATCTGCAGACGCCATTTCCTAGCTAGGAAGTGTCGCATTTACAATCATTTGAAGTGTAGGCGAGGAATACATAACACTTCGCAAATCATATTATATCTTAGCATGAAACATAGAAATGTGATGCGATATCGCGTTTTAAGAAGCATTAGAACTCTATTGCTACGATACCTAGACATCTGCAGACGCTATTTCCTAGCAAGGAAGTGTCGCATTTACGTTCATTTGAAGTGTAGACGAGGAATACATAACACATCGCAAATCATATTATATCTTACCATGAAACATAGAAATGAGATGCGATATCGCGTTTTAAGAAGCAGCAGAAATCCATTGCTACGATACGTAGATATCTGCAAACGCTATTTCCTTGCAAGGAAGTGTCGCATTTACATTCATTTGAATCGTAGACGAGGAATGCATAACACTTCGCAAAGAATATTATATCTCATCATGAAACATAGAAATGAGATGCGATATCGCGTTTTAAGAAGCATTAGAACTCTATTGCTACGATACGTAGACATCTGCAATCGCTATTTCCTTGCAACGAAGTGTCGCATTTACATTCATTTGAAGTGTGGACGAGGAATACATGACACTTCGCAAATCATATTATATCTTACCATGAAACATAGAAATGAGATGCAATATCTCGTTTTAAGAAGCATTTGAAATCTATTGCTTCGATACGTAGACATCTGCAAACGCTATTTCCTTGCAAGGTAGTGTCGCATTTACATTCATTTGAAGTGTAGACGAGGAATACATAACACTTCGCAAATCATATTATATCTTACCATGAAACATAGAAATGAGATGCGATATCGCGTTTTAAGAATCATAAGAACTCTATTGCTACGATACGTAGACATCTGCAAACGCTATTTCCTAGCAAGGAAGTGTCGCATTTACATTCATTTGAAGTGTACACGAGGAATACGTGACACTTCGCAAATCATATAATATCCTACCATGAAACGTAGAAATGAGATGCGATATCGCGTTTTAAGGATCATAAGAACTCTATTGCTACGTTACGTAGACATCTGCAAACGCTATTTCCTTGCAAGGAAGTGTCGCATTTACATTCAGTTGATGTGCTGATGAGGAATACATAACACTTCGCAAATCATATTCTATCTTACCATGAAACATAGAAATGAGATGCGATATCGCGTTTTAAGGAGCATCAGAAATCCATTGCTACGATACGTAGACATCTGCAAACGCTATTTCCTTCCAAGGAAGTGTCGCATTTACATTCATTTGATGTGTAGATGAGGAATACATAACACTTCGCAGATCATATTATATCTTACCCTGAAACATAGAAATGAGATGCGACATCGCGTTTTAAGAAGCATCAGAAATCCATTGCTACGATACGTAGACATCTGCAAACGCTATTTCCTTGCAAGGAAGTGTCGCATTTACATTCATTTGAAGTGTAGACGAGGAATACATGACAATTCGCAAATCATATTATATCTTACCATGAAACATAGAAATGAGATGCGATATCGCGTTTTAAGAAGCATTAGAACACTATTGCTACGATAGGTAGACATTTGCAGACGCTATTTCCTTGCAAGGAAGTGTCGCATTTACATTCATTTGAAGTGTAGACGAGGAATACATAACACTTCGCAAATCATATTATATCTTACCATGAAACATAGAAATGTGATGCGATATCGCGTTTTAAGAAGCATTAGAACTCTATTGCTACGATACCTAGACATCTGCAGACGCCATTTCCTAGCTAGGAAGTGTCGCATTTACATTCATTTGAAGTGTAGGCGAGGAATACATAACACTTCGCAAATCATATTATATCTTAGCATGAAACATAGAAATGTGATGCGATATCGCGTTTTAAGAAGCATTAGAACTCTATTGCTACGATACCTAGACATCTGCAGACGCTATTTCCTAGCAAGGAAGTGTCGCATTTACGTTCATTTGAAGTGTAGACGAGGAATACATAACACATCGCAAATCATATTATATCTTACCATGAAACATAGAAATGAGATGCGATATCGCGTTTTAAGAAGCAGCAGAAATCCATTGCTACGATACGTAGATATCTGCAAACGCTATTTCCTTGCAAGGAAGTGTCGCATTTACATTCATTTGAATCGTAGACGAGGAATGCATAACACTTCGCAAAGAATATTATATCTCATCATGAAACATAGAAATGAGATGCGATATCGCGTTTTAAGAAGCATTAGAACTCTATTGCTACGATACGTAGACATCTGCAATCGCTATTTCCTTGCAACGAAGTGTCGCATTTACATTCATTTGAAGTGTGGACGAGGAATACATGACACTTCGCAAATCATATTATATCTTACCATGAAACATAGAAATGAGATGCAATATCTCGTTTTAAGAAGCATTTGAAATCTATTGCTTCGATACGT
Organism: Xylocopa sonorina; assembly: GCF_050948175.1. Classification (NCBI taxonomy): domain Eukaryota; kingdom Metazoa; phylum Arthropoda; class Insecta; order Hymenoptera; family Apidae; genus Xylocopa; species Xylocopa sonorina. The sequence goes on along the minus strand of NC_135196.1, from coordinate 160,382 downwards.
AGACATCTGCAAACGCTATTTCCTTGCAAGGTAGTGTCGCATTTACATTCATTTGAAGTGTAGACGAGGAATACATAACACTTCGCAAATCATATTATATCTTACCATGAAGCATAGAAATGAGATGCGATATCGCGTTTTAAGAATCATAAGAACTCTATTGCTACGATACGTAGACATCTGCAAACGCTATTTCCTTGCAAAGAAGTGTCGCATTTACATTCATTTGAAGTGTAGACGAGGAATACACAACACTTCGCAGATCATATTATATCTTACCATGAAACATAGAAATGAGATGCGACATCGCGTTCTAAGAAGCATTAGAACACTACTGCTACGATACCTAGACATCTGCAGACGCTATTTCCTAGCAAGGAAGTGTCGCATTTACATTCATTTGAAGTGTACACGAGGAATACATGACACTTCGCAAATCATATAATATCCTACCATGAAACGTAGAAATGAGATGCGATATCGCGTTTTAAGAAGCATTAGAACTGTATTTCTACGATACCTAGACATCTGCAGACGCTATTTCCTAGCAAGGAAGTGTCGCATTTACATTCATTTGAAGTGTGGACGAGGAATACATGACACTTCGCAAATCATATTATATCTTACCATGAAACATAGAAATGAGATGCAATATCTCGTTTTAAGAAGCATTTGAAATCTATTGCTTCGATACGTAGACATCTGCAAACGCTATTTCCTTGCAAGGTAGTGTCGCATTTACATTCATTTGAAGTGTAGACGAGGAAGACATAACACTTCGCAAATCATATTATATCTTAGCATGAAAAATAGAAATGTGATGCGATATCGCGTTTTAAGAAGCATTAGAACTCTATTGCTACGATACCTAGACATCTGCAGACGCTATTTCCTAGCAAGGAAGTGTCGCATTTACGTTCATTTGAAGTGTAGACGAGGAATACATAACACATCGCAAATCATATTATATCTTACCATGAAACATAGAAATGAGATGCGATATCGCGTTTTAAGAAGCAGCAGAAATTCATTGCTACGATACGTAGATATCTGCAAACGCTATTTCCTTGCAAGGAAGTGTCGCATTTACATTCATTTGAATCGTAGACGAGGAATACATAACACTTCGCAGATCATATTATATCTTACCCTGAAACATAGAAATGAGATGCGATATCGCGTATTAAGAATCATAAGAACTCTATTGCTACGATACGTAGACATCTGCAAACGCTATTTCCTTGCAAAGAAGTGTCGCATTTACATTCATTTGAAGTGTAGACGAGGAATACATGACACTTCGCAAATCATATTATATCTTACCATGAAACATAGAAATGAGATGCGACATCGCGTTCTAAGAAGCATTAGAACACTACTGCTACGATACCTAGACATCTGCAGACGCTATTTCCTAGCAAGGAAGTGTCGCATTTACATTCATTTGAAGTGTACACGAGGAATACATGACACATCGCAAATCATATTATATCTTACCATGAAACATAGAAATGAGATGCGATATCGCGTTTTAAGAAGCATTAGAACTCTATTGCTACGATACCTAGACATCTGCAAACGCTATTTCCTTGCAAGGAAGTGTCGCATTTACATTCATTTGATGCGTAGACGAGGAATACATAACACTTCGCAAATCATATTATATATTACCATGAAACATAGGAATGAGATGCGATATCGCGTTTTAGGAAGCATTAGAACTCTATTGCTACGATACCTAGACATCTGCAGACGCTATTTCCTAGCAAGGAAGTGTCGCATTTACATTCATTTGAAGTGTAGACGAGGAATACATGACACTTCGCAAATCATATAATATCTTACCATGAAACATAGAAATGAGATGCGATATCGCGTTTTAAGAAGCACTAGAAAGTTATTGCTACGATACGTAGACATCTGCAAACACTATTTCCTAGCGAGGAAGTATCGCATTCACATTCATTTGAAGTGTAGACTAGGAATACATAACACATCGCAAATCATGTTGTATCTTACCATGAAACATAGAAATGAGATGCGATATCGCGTTTTAAGTAGCATTAGAAAACTATTGCTACGATAGGTAGACAATTGCAAACGCTATTTCCTTGCAAGGAAGTGTCGCATTTACATTCATTTGAAGTGTAGACGAGGAATACATAACACTTCGCAAATCATAATATATATCTTACCATGAAACATAGAAATGAGATGCGATATCGCGTTTTAAGAAGCATTAGAACTCTATTGCTACGATACCTAGACATCTGCAGATGCTATTTCCTAGCAAGGAAGTGTCGCATTTACATTCATTTGAAGTGTAGACGAGGAGTTCATAACACTTCGCAAATCATATTATACCTTACCATGAAACATAGAAATGAGATGCGATATCGCGTTTTAAGAAGCATTAGAAATCTATTGCTACGATTCGTAGACATCTGCAAACGCTATTCCCTAGCGAGGAAGTGTCGCATTTACATTTATTTGAAGTGTAGACGAGGTATACATAACACTTCGCAAATCATATTATATCTTACCATGAAACATAGAAATGAGATGCGACATCGCGTTCTAAGAAGCATTAGAACACTACTGCTACGATAGGTAGACATTTGCAAACGCTTTTTCCTTGCAAGGAAGTGTCGCATTTACATTCATTTGAAGTGTAGACGAGGGATACATAACACATCGCAAATCATATTATATCTTACCATGAAACATAGAAATGAGATGCGATATCGCGTTTTAAGAAGCATTAGAACTCTATTGCTACGATACCTAGACATCTGCAAACGCTATTTCCTTGCAAGGAAGTGTCGCATTTACATTCATTTGATGCGTAGACGAGGAATACATAACACTTCGCAAATCATATTATATATTACCATGAAACATAGGAATGAGATGCGATATCGCGTTTTAGGAAGCATTAGAACTCTATTGCTACGATACCTAGACATCTGCAGACGCTATTTCCTAGCAAGGAAGTGTCGCATTTACATTCATTTGAAGTGTAGACGAGGAATACATAACACTTCGCAAATCATATTATATCTTACCATGAAACATAGAAATGTGATGCGATATCGCGTTTTAAGAAGCATTAGAACTGTATTTCTACGATACCTAGACATCTGCAGACGCTATTTCCTAGCAAGGAAGTGTCGCATTTACATTCATTTGAAGTGTGGACGAGGAATACATGACACTTCGCAAATCATATTATATCTTACCATGAAACATAGAAATGAGATGCAATATCTCGTTTTAAGAAGCATTTGAAATCTATTGCTTCGATACGTAGACATCTGCAAACGCTATTTCCTTGCAAGGTAGTGTCGCATTTACATTCATTTGAAGTGTAGACGAGGAATACATAACACTTCGCAAATCATATTATATCTTACCATGAAACATAGAAATGAGATGCGATATCGCGTTTTAAGGATCATAAGAACTCTATTGCTACGATACGTAGACATCTGCAAACGCTATTTCCTTGCAAAGAAGTGTCGCATTTACATTCATTTGAAGTGTAGACGAGGAATACACAACACTTCGCAGATCATATTATATCTTACCATGAAACATAGAAATGAGATGCGACATCGCGTTCTAAGAAGCATTAGAACACTACTGCTACGATACCTAGACATCTGCAGACGCTATTTCCTAGCAAGGAAGTGTCGCATTTACATTCATTTGAAGTGTAGACGAGGAATACATGACACTTCGCAAATCATATAATATCCTACCATGAAACGTAGAAATGAGATGCGATATCGCGTTTTAAGAATCATAAGAACTCTATTGCTACGATACGTAGACATCTGCAAACGCTATTTCCTTGCAAGGAAGTGTCGCATTTACATTCAGTTGATGTGTTGATGAGGAATACATATCACTTCGCAAATCATATTATATCTTATCATGAAACATAGATATGAGATGCAATATCTCATCTTAAGAAGCATTTTAACTCTATTGCTTCGATACGTAGACATCTGCAAACGCTATTTCCTTGCAAGGAAGTGTCGCATTTACATTCATTTGAAGTGTAGACGAGGAATACATAACACTTCGCAAATCATATTATATCTTACCATGAAATATAGAAATGAGATGCGATATCGCGTTTTAAGAAGCATTAGAACTCTATTGCTACGATAGGTAGACGTTTGCAAACGATATTTCCTTGCAAGGAAGTGTCGCATTTACATTCATTTGAAGTGTACACGAGGAATACATTTTATATCGCAAAACATATTATATCTTACCATGAAACCTAGAAATGAAATGCGATATCGCGTTTTAAGAAGCATTAGAACTCTATTTCTACGATACCTAGACATCTGCAGACGCTATTTCCTAGCGAGGAAGTATCGCATTCACATTCATTTGAAGTGTAGACTAGGAATACATAACACATCGCAAATCATGTTGTATCTTACCATGAAACATAGAAATGAGATGCGATATCGCGTTCTAAGAAGCATTAGAAAACTATTGCTACGATAGGTAGACAATTGCAAACGCTATTTCCTTGCAAGGAAGTGTCGCATTTACATTCATTTGAAGTGTAGACGAGGAATACATAACACTTCGCAAATCATAATATATATCTTACCATGAAACATAGAAATGAGATGCGATATCGCGTTTTAAGAAGCAGCAGTAATCCATTGCTACGATACGTAGACATCTGCAAATGCTATTTCCTTGCAAGAAAGTGTCGCATTTACATTCATTTGATGTGTAGACGAGGAATACATAACACTTCGCAAATCATATCATATCTTACCATGAAACATAGAAATGTGATGCGATATAGCGTTTTAAGAATCATAAGAACTCTATTGCTACGATACGTAGACATCTGCAAACGCTATTTCCTTGCAAGGAAGTGTCGCATTTACATTCATTTGATGTGTAGACGAGGTATACATAACACATCGCAAATCATATTATATCTTACCATGAAACATAGAAATGAGTTGCGACATCGCGTTCTAAGAAGCATTAGAACACTATTGCTACGATAGGTAGACATTTGCAAACGCTATTTCCCTGCAAGGAAGTGTCGCATTTACATTCATTTGAAGTGTAGACGAGGAATACATAACACTTCGCAAATCATATTATATCTTACCATGAAACATAGAAATGAGATGCGATATCGCGTTTTAAGAAGCATTAGAACTCTATTGCTACGATACGTAGACATCTGCAGACGCTATTTCCTAGCAAGGAAGTGTCGCATTTACTATCATTTGAAGTGTAGACGAGGAATACATAACACTTCGCACATCATATTATATCTTACCATGAAACATAGAAATGAGATGCGATATCGCGTTTTAAGAAGCATTAGAAATCTATTGCTACGATACGTAGACATCTGCAAACGCTATTCCCTAGCGAGGAAGTGTCGCATTTACATTTATTTGAAGTGTAGACGACGGATACATAACAATTCGCAAATCATATTATACCTTACCATGAAACATAGAAATGAGATGCGATATCGCGTTTTAAGAATCATAAGAACTCTATTGCTACGATACGTAGACATCTGCAAACGCTATTTCCTTGCAAGGAAATGTCGCATTTACATTCATTTGATGTGTAGACGAGGAATACATAACACTTCGCAAATCATATTATATCTTACCATGAAACACAGAAATGAGATGCGACATCGCGTTCTAAGAAGCATTAGAACACTACTGCTACGATAGGTAGACATTTGCAAACGCTTTTTCCTTGCAAGGAAGTGTCGCATTTACTTTCATTTGAAGTGTAGACGAGGGATACATAACACTTCGCAAATCATATTATATCTTACCATGAAACATAGAAATGAGATGCGATATCGCGTTTTAAGAAGCATTAGAACTCTATTGCTACGATACCTAGACATCTGCAAACGCTATTTCCTTGCAGGGAAGTGTCGCATTTACATTCATTTGAAGTGTAGACGAGGAATGCATAACACTTCGCAATGAATATTCTATCTTATCATGAAACATAGATATGAGATGCAATATCTCATTTTAAGAAGCATTTGAACTCTATTGCTTCGATACGTAGGCATCTGCAAACGCTATTTCCTTGCAAGGAAGTGTCGCATTTACATTCATTTGAAGTGTAGACGAGGAATACATAACACTTCGCAAATCATATTATATCTTACCATGAAACATAGAAATGAGATCCGATATCGCGTTTTAAGAAGCATTAGAACTCTATTGCTACGATAGGTAGACATTTGCAGTCGCTTTTTCCTTGCAAGGAAGTGTCGCATTTACATTCATTTGAAGTGTAGACGAGGAATGCATAACACTTCGCAATGAATATTCTATCTTATCATGAAACATAGATATGAGATGCAATATCTCATTTTAAGAAGCATTTGAACTCTATTGCTTCGATACGTAGGCATCTGCAAACGCTATTTCCTTGCAAGGAAGTGTCGCATTTACATTCATTTGAAGTGTAGACGAGGAATACATAACACTTCGCAAATCATATTATATCTTACCATGAAACATAGAAATGAGATCCGATATCGCGTTTTAAGAAGCATTAGAACTCTATTGCTACGATACGTAGACATCTGCAATCGCTATTTCCTTGCAACGAAGTGTCGCATTTACATTCAGTTGATGTGTTGATGAGGAATACACAACACTTCGCAAATCATATTATATCTTACCATGAAACATAGAAATGAGATGCGATATCGCGTTTTAAGAAGCAGCAGAAATCCATTGCTACGATACGTAGACATCTGCAAATGCTATTTCCTTGCAAGAAAGAGTCGCATTTACATTCATTTGATGTGTAGACGAGGAATACATAACACTTCGCAAATCAAATCATATTTTACCATGAAACATAGAAATGAGATGCGATGTCGCGTCTTAAGAAGCTTTTGAACTCTATTGCTTCGAAACCTAGACATCTGCAGACGCTATTTAATAGCAAGCAAGTGTCGCATTTACATTCATTTGAAGTGTAGACGAGGAATACATGATACTCCGAATATCATATTATATCTTACCATGAAACATAGAAATGAGATGCGATATCGCGTTTTAAGAAGCATTAGAACACTATTGCTGCGATAGGTAGACATTTTCAAACGCTATTTCCTAGTAAAGGAGTGTCGCATTTACATTCATTTGAAGTGTAGACGAGGAATACATAACACTTCGCAAATCATATTATATCTTACCATGAAACATAGAAATGAGATCCGATATCGCGTTTTAAGAAGCATTAGAACTCTATTGCTACGATACGTAGACATCTGCAATCGCTATTTCCTTGCAAGGAAATGTCGCATTTACATTCATTTGATGTGTAGACGAGGTATACATAACACTTCGCAAATCATATTATATCTTACCATGAAACATAGAAATGAGATGCGACATCGCGTTCTAAGAAGCATTAGAACACTACTGCTACGATAGGTAGACATTTGCAAACGCTTTTTCCTTGCAAGGAAGTGTCGCATTTACATTCATTTGAAGTGTAGACGAGGGATACATAACACTTCGCAAATCATATTATATCTTACCATGAAACATAGAAATGAGATGCGATATCGCGTTTTAAGAAGCATTAGAACTCTATTGCTACGATACCTAGACATCTGCAAACGCTATTTCCTTGCAGGGAAGTGTCGCATTTACATTCATTTGAAGTGTAGACGAGGAATACATGACACTCCGCAAATCATATTATATCTTACCATGAAACATAGAAATAAGATGCGATATCGCGTTTTCAGAAGCATTAGAAATCTATTGCTACGATACGTAGACATCTGCAAACGCTATTCCCTAGCGAGGAAGTGTCGCATTTACATTTATTTGAAGTGTAGACGACGGATACATAACAATTCGCAAATCATATTATACCTTACCATGAAACATAGAAATGAGATGCGATATCGCGTTTTAAGAATCATAAGAACTCTATTGCTACGATACGTAGACATCTGCAAACGCTATTTCCTTGCAAGGAAATGTCGCATTTACATTCATTTGATGTGTAGACGAGGTATACATAACACTTCGCAAATCATATTATATCTTACCATGAAACATAGAAATGAGATGCGACATCGCGTTCTAAGAAGCATTAGAACACTACTGCTACGATAGGTAGACATTTGCAATCGCTTTTTCCTTGCAAGGAAGTGTCGCATTTACATTCATTTGAAGTGTAGACGAGGAATGCATAACACTTCGCAATGAATATTCTATCTTATCATGAAACATAGATATGAGATGCAATATCTCATTTTAAGAAGCATTTGAACTCTATTGCTTCGATACGTAGGCATCTGCAAACGCTATTTCCTTGCAAGGAAGTGTCGCATTTACATTCATTTGAAGTGTAGACGAGGAATACATAACACTTCGCAAATCATATTATATCTTACCATGAAACATAGAAATGAGATCCGATATCGCGTTTTAAGAAGCATTAGAAATCTATTGCTACGATACGTAGACATCTGCAAACGCTATTCCCTAGCGAGGAAGTGTCGCATTTACATTTATTTGAAGTGTAGACGACGGATACATAACAATTCGCAAATCATATTATACCTTACCATGAAACATAGAAATGAGATGCGATATCGCGTTTTAAGAATCATAAGAACTCTATTGCTACGATACGTAGACATCTGCAAACGCTATTTCCTTGCAAGGAAATGTCGCATTTACATTCATTTGATGTGTAGACGAGGTATACATAACACTTCGCAAATCATATTATATCTTACCATGAAACATAGAAATGAGATGCGACATCGCGTTCTAAGAAGCATTAGAACACTACTGCTACGATAGGTAGACATTTGCAATCGCTTTTTCCTTGCAAGGAAGTGTCGCATTTACATTCATTTGAAGTGTAGACGAGGAATGCATAACACTTCGCAATGAATATTCTATCTTATCATGAAACATAGATATGAGATGCAATATCTCATTTTAAGAAGCATTAGAACACTACTGCTACGATAGGTAGACATTTGCAATCGCTTTTTCCTTGCAAGGAAGTGTCGCATTTACATTCAGTTGATGTGTTGATGAGGAATACACAACACTTCGCAAATCATATTATATCTTACCATGAAACATAGAAATGAGATGCGATATCGCGTTTTAAGAAGCAGCAGAAATCCATTGCTACGATACGTAGACATCTGCAAATGCTATTTCCTTGCAAGAAAGAGTCGCATTTACATTCATTTGATGTGTAGACGAGGAATACATAACACTTCGCAAATTATATTATATCTTACCATGAAACATAGAAATGAGATGCGATATCGCGTTTTAAGAAGCATTAGAAAGCTATTGCTACGATACGTAGACATCTGCAAACGCTATTTCCTAGCAAGGAAGTATCGCATTTACATTCATTTGATGTGTAGACGAGGAATACATAACACTTCGCAAATCATGTTATATCTTACCATGAAACATAGAAATGAGATGCGATATCGCGTTTTAAGAATCATATGAACTCTATTGCTACGATACGTAGACATCTGCAATCGCTATTTCCTAGCAAGGAAGTGTCGCATTTACATTCATTTGAAGTGTAGACGAGGAATACATGATACTTCGCAAATCATATTATATCTTACCATGAAACATAGAAATGATATGCGATATCGCGTTTTAAGAATCATATGAACTCTATTGCTACGATACGTAGACATCTGCAATCGCTATTTCCTAGCAAGGAAGTGTCGCATTTACATTCATTTGAAGTGTAGACGAGGAATGCATAACACTTCGCAAATCATATTATATCTTACCATGAAACATAGGAATGAGATGCGATATCGCGTTTTAAGAATCATATGAACTCTATTGCTACGATACGTAGACATCTGCAATCGCTATTTCCTAGCAAGGAAGTGTCGCATTTACATTCATTTGAAGTGTAGACGAGGAATGCATAACACTTCGCAATGAATATTATATCTTATCATGAAACATAAATATGAGATGCAATATCTCGTTCTAAGAAGCATTTGAACTGTATTGCTTCGATACGTAGACATCTGCAATCGCTATTTCCTAGCAAGGAAGTGTCGCATTTACATTCATTTGAAGTGTAGACGAGGAATGCATAACACTTCGCAATGAATATTATATCTTATCATGAAACATAGATATGAGATGCAATATCTCGTTCTAAGAAGCATTTGAACTGTATTGCTTCGATACGTAGACATCTGCAAACGCTATTTCCTTGCAAGGAAGTGTCGCATTTACATTCATTTGAAGTTTAGACGAGGAATACATGATACGTCGCAAATCATATTATATCTTACCATGAAACATAGAAATGAGATGCGAAATCGCGTTTTAAGAAGCATTAGAACACTGTTGCTACGATATGTAGACATTTGCAAACGCTATTTCCTAGCAAAGAAGTGTCGCATTTACATTCATTTGAAGTGTAGACGAGGAAAAGATAACACTTCGCAATTCATATTATATCTTACCATGAAACATAGAAATGAGATGCGATATCGCGTTTTAAGAAGCATTAGAACTCTATTGCTACGATACGTAGACATCTGCAAACGCTATTTCCTAGCGAGGAAGTGTCGCATTCACATTCATTTGAAGTGTAGACGAGGAATACATAACACTTCGCAAATCATATTATATCTTACCATGAAACATAGAAATGAGATGCGATATCGCGTTTTAAGAAGCATTAGAACACTGTTGCTACGATATGTAGACATTTGCAAACGCTATTTCCTAGCAAAGAAGTGTCGCATTTACATTCATTTGAAGTGTAGACGAGGAATACATAACACTTCGCAAATCATATTATATCTTACCATGAAACATAGAAATGAGATGCGATATCGCGTTTTAAGAAGAATTAGAACACTATTGCTACGACGATAGGTAGATATTTGCAAACGCTATTTCCTAGCGAGGAAGTGTCGCATTTACAATCATTTGAAGTGTAGACGAGGAATACATAACACTTCGCAAATCATATTATATCTTACCATGAAACATAGAAATGAGATGCGATATCGCGTATTAAGAAGCTTTAGAACTCTATTGCTACGATACCTAGACATCTGCAAACGCTATTTCCTAGCAAAGAAGTGTCGCATTTACATTCATTTGAAGTGTAGGCGAGGAATACATAACACTTCGCAAATCATATTATATCTTACCATGAAACATAGAAATGAGACGCGATATCGCGTTTTAAGAAGCATTAGAACACTGTTGCTACGATATGTAGACATTTGCAAACGCTATTTCCTAGCAAAGAAGTGTCGCATTTACATTCATTTGAAGTATAGACGAGGAATACATATCACTTCGCAAATCATATTATATCTTACCATGAAACATAGAAATGAGATGCGATATCGCGTTTTAAGAAGCATTAGAACTCTATTGCTACGATACGTAGACATCTGCAAACGCTATTTCCTAGCGAGGAAGCGTCGCATTCACATTCATTTGAAGTGTAGACGAGGAATACATAACACTTCGCAAATCATGTTATATCTTACCATGAAACATAGAAATGAGATGCAATATCGCGTTTTAAGAATCATAAGAACACTATTGCTACGATACGTAGACTTCTGCAAACGCTATTTCCTTGCAAGGAAGTGTCGCATTTACATTCATTTGATTCGTAGACGAGGAATGCATAACACTTCGCAATGAATATTATATCTTATCAGGAAACATAGATATGAGATGCAATATCTCGTTTTAAGCAGCATATGAACTCTATTGCTTCGATACGTAGACATCTGCAAACGCTATTTCCTAGCCAGGAAGTGTCGCATTTACATTCATTTGAAGTGTAGACGAGGAATACATGATACTTCGCAAATCATATTATATCTTACCATGAAACATAGAAATGAGATGCGATATCGCGTTTTAAGAAGAATTAGAACACTATTGCTACGACGATAGGTAGATATTTGCAAACGCTATTTCCCTGCGAGGAAGTGTCGCATTTACATTCATTTGAAGTGTAGACGAGGAATACATAACACTTCGCAAATCATATTATATCTTACCATGAAACATAGAAATGAGATGCGATATCGCGTTTTAAGAATCATATGAACTCTATTGCTACGATACGTAGACATCTGCAATCGCTATTTCCTAGCAAGGAAGTGTCGCATTTACATTCATTTGAAGTGTAGACGAGGAATGCATAACACTTCGCAATGAATATTATATCTTATCATGAAACATAAATATGAGATGCAATATCTCGTTCTAAGAAGCATTTGAACTGTATTGCTTCGATACGTAGACATCTGCAATCGCTATTTCCTAGCAAGGAAGTGTCGCATTTACATTCATTTGAAGTGTAGACGAGGAATACATGATACTTCGCAAATCATATTATATCTTACCATGAAACATAGAAATGATATGCGATATCGCGTTTTAAGAATCATATGAACTCTATTGCTACGATACGTAGACATCTGCAATCGCTATTTCCTAGCAAGGAAGTGTCGCATTTACATTCATTTGAAGTGTAGACGAGGAATGCATAACACTTCGCAAATCATATTATATCTTACCATGAAACATAGGAATGAGATGCGATATCGCGTTTTAAGAATCATATGAACTCTATTGCTACGATACGTAGACATCTGCAATCGCTATTTCCTAGCAAGGAAGTGTCGCATTTACATTCATTTGAAGTGTAGACGAGGAATGCATAACACTTCGCAATGAATATTATATCTTATCATGAAACATAAATATGAGATGCAATATCTCGTTCTAAGAAGCATTTGAACTGTATTGCTTCGATACGTAGACATCTGCAATCGCTATTTCCTAGCAAGGAAGTGTCGCATTTACATTCATTTGAAGTGTAGACGAGGAATGCATAACACTTCGCAATGAATATTATATCTTATCATGAAACATAGATATGAGATGCAATATCTCGTTCTAAGAAGCATTTGAACTGTATTGCTTCGATACGTAGACATCTGCAAACGCTATTCCCTTGCAAGGAAGTGTCGCATTTACATTCATTTGAAGTTTAGACGAGGAATACATGATACGTCGCAAATCATATTATATCTTACCATGAAACATAGAAATGAGATGCGAAATCGCGTTTTAAGAAGCATTAGAACACTGTTGCTACGATATGTAGACATTTGCAAACGCTATTTCCTAGCAAAGAAGTGTCGCATTTACATTCATTTGAAGTGTAGACGAGGAAAAGATAACACTTCGCAATTCATATTATATCTTACCATGAAACATAGAAATGAGATGCGATATCGCGTTTTAAGAAGCATTAGAACTCTATTGCTACGATACGTAGACATCTGCAAACGCTATTTCCTAGCGAGGAAGTGTCGCATTCACATTCATTTGAAGTGTAGACGAGGAATACATAACACTTCGCAAATCATATTATATCTTACCATGAAACATAGAAATGAGATGCGATATCGCGTTTTAAGAAGCATTAGAACACTGTTGCTACGATATGTAGACATTTGCAAACGCTATTTCCTAGCAAAGAAGTGTCGCATTTACATTCATTTGAAGTGTAGACGAGGAATACATAACACTTCGCAAATCATATTATATCTTACCATGAAACATAGAAATGAGATGCGATATCGCGTTTTAAGAATCATATGAACTCTATTGCTACGATACGTAGACATCTGCAATCGCTATTTCCTAGCAAGGAAGTGTCGCATTTACATTCATTTGAAGTGTAGACGAGGAATACATGATTCTTCGCAAATCATATTATATCTTACCATGAAACATAGAAATGAGATGCGATATCGCGTTTTAAGAAGAATTAGAACACTATTGCTACGACGATAGGTAGATATTTGCAAACGCTATTTCCTAGCGAGGAAGTGTCGCATTTACAATCATTTGAAGTGTAGACGAGGAATACATAACACTTCGCAAATCATATTATATCTTACCATGAAACATAGAAATGAGATGCGATATCGCGTATTAAGAAGCTTTAGAACTCTATTGCTACGATACCTAGACATCTGCAAACGCTATTTCCTAGCAAAGAAGTGTCGCATTTACATTCATTTGAAGTGTAGGCGAGGAATACATAACACTTCGCAAATCATATTATATCTTACCATGAAACATAGAAATGAGACGCGATATCGCGTTTTAAGAAGCATTAGAACACTGTTGCTACGATATGTAGACATTTGCAAACGCTATTTCCTAGCAAAGAAGTGTCGCATTTACATCCATTTGAAGTATAGACGAGGAATACATATCACTTCGCAAATCATATTATATCTTACCATGAAACATAGAAATGAGATGCGATATCGCGTTTTAAGAAGCATTAGAACTCTATTGCTACGATACGTAGACATCTGCAAACGCTATTTCCTAGCGAGGAAGCGTCGCATTCACATTCATTTGAAGTGTAGACGAGGAATACATAACACTTCGCAAATCATGTTATATCTTACCATGAAACATAGAAATGAGATGCAATATCGCGTTTTAAGAATCATAAGAACACTATTGCTACGATACGTAGACTTCTGCAAACGCTATTTCCTTGCAAGGAAGTGTCGCATTTACATTCATTTGATTCGTAGACGAGGAATGCATAACACTTCGCAATGAATATTATATCTTATCAGGAAACATAGATATGAGATGCAATATCTCGTTTTAAGCAGCATATGAACTCTATTGCTTCGATACGTAGACATCTGCAAACGCTATTTCCTAGCCAGGAAGTGTCGCATTTACATTCATTTGAAGTGTAGACGAGGAATACATGATACTTCGCAAATCATATTATATCTTACCATGAAACATAGAAATGAGATGCGATATCGCGTTTTAAGAAGAATTAGAACACTATTGCTACGACGATAGGTAGATATTTGCAAACGCTATTTCCCTGCGAGGAAGTGTCGCATTTACATTCATTTGAAGTGTAGACGAGGAATACATAACACTTCGCAAATCATATTATATCTTACCATGAAACATAGAAATGAGATGCGATATCGCGTTTTAAGAAGCATTAGAACTCTATTGCTACGATACCTAGACATCTGCAAACGCTATTTCATAGCGAGGAAGCGTCGCATTCACATTCATTTGAAGTGTAGACGAGGAATACATAACACTTCGCAAATCATGTTATATCTTACCATGAAACATAGAAATGAGATGCAATATCGCGTTTCAAGAATCATAAGAACACTATTGCTACGATACGTAGACTTCTGCAAACGCTATTTCCTTGCAAGGAAGTGTCGCATTTACATTCATTTGATTCGTAGACGAGGAATGCATAACACTTCGCAATGAATATTATATCTTATCAGGAAACATAGATATGAGATGCAATATCTCGTTTTAAGAAGCATTTGAACTCTATTGCTTCGATACGTAGACATCTGCAAACGCTATTTCCTAGCCAGGAAGTGTCGCATTTACATTCATTTGAAGTGTAGGCGAGGAATACATGATACTTCGCAAATCATATTATATCTTACCATGAAACATAGAAATGATATGCGATATCGCGTTTTAAGAATCATATGAACTCTATTGCTACAATACGTAAACATCTGCAATCGCTATTTCCTAGCAAGGAAGTGTCGCATTTACATTCATTTGAAGTGTAGACGAGGAATGCATAGCACTTCGCAATGAATATTATATCTTATCATGAAACATAGATATGAGATGCAACATCTCGTTCTAAGAAGCATTTGAACTGTATTGCTTCGATACGTATACATCTGCAAACGCTATTTCCTTGCAAGGAAGTGTCGCATTTACATTCATTTGAAGTGTAGACGAGGAATACATGATACTTCGCAAATCATATTATATCTTACCATGAAACATAGAAACGAGATGCGATATCGCGTTTTAAGAAGCATTAGAACACTGTTTCTACGATATGTAGACATTTGCAAACGCTATTTCCTAGCAAAGAAGTGTCGCATTTACATTCATTTGAAGTGTAGACGAGGAATACATAACACTTCGCAAATCATATTATATCTTACCATGAAACATAGAAATGAGATGCGATATCGCGTTTTAAGAAGCATTAGAACACTGTTGCTACGATATGTAGACATTTGCAAACGCTATTTCCTAGCAAAGAAGTGTCGCATTTACATTCATTTGAAGTGTAGACGAGGAATACATAACACTTCGCAAATCATATTATATCTTACCATGAAACATAGGAATGAGATGCGATATCGCGTTTTAAGAATCATATGAACTCTATTGCTACGATACGTAGACATCTGCAATCGCTATTTCCTAGCAAGGAAGTGTCGCATTTACATTCATTTGAAGTGTAGACGAGGAATGCATAACACTTCGCAATGAATATTATATCTTATCATGAAACATAAATATGAGATGCAATATCTCGTTCTAAGAAGCATTTGAACTGTATTGCTTCGATACGTAGACATCTGCAATCGCTATTTCCTAGCAAGGAAGTGTCGCATTTACATTCATTTGAAGTGTAGACGAGGAATGCATAACACTTCGCAATGAATATTATATCTTATCATGAAACATAGATATGAGATGCAATATCTCGTTCTAAGAAGCATTTGAACTGTATTGCTTCGATACGTAGACATCTGCAAACGCTATTCCCTTGCAAGGAAGTGTCGCATTTACATTCATTTGAAGTGTAGACGAGGAATACATGATACGTCGCAAATCATATTATATCTTACCATGAAACATAGAAATGAGATGCGAAATCGCGTTTTAAGAAGCATTAGAACACTGTTGCTACGATATGTAGACATTTGCAAACGCTATTTCCTAGCAAAGAAGTGTCGCATTTACATTCATTTGAAGTGTAGACGAGGAAAAGATAACACTTCGCAATTCATATTATATCTTACCATGAAACATAGAAATGAGATGCGATATCGCGTTTTAAGAAGCATTAGAACTCTATTGCTACGATACGTAGACATCTGCAAACGCTATTTCCTAGCGAGGAAGTGTCGCATTCACATTCATTTGAAGTGTAGACGAGGAATACATAACACTTCGCAAATCATATTATATCTTACCATGAAACATAGAAATGAGATGCGAAATCGCGTTTTAAGAAGCATTAGAACACTGTTGCTACGATATGTAGACATTTGCAAACGCTATTTCCTAGCAAAGAAGTGTCGCATTTACATTCATTTGAAGTGTAGACGAGGAAAAGATAACACTTCGCAATTCATATTATATCTTACCATGAAACATAGAAATGAGATGCGATATCGCGTTTTAAGAAGCATTAGAACTCTATTGCTACGATACGTAGACATCTGCAAACGCTATTTCCTAGCGAGGAAGTGTCGCATTCACATTCATTTGAAGTGTAGACGAGGAATACATAACACTTCGCAAATCATATTATATCTTACCATGAAACATAGAAATGAGATGCGATATCGCGTTTTAAGAAGCATTAGAACACTGTTGCTACGATATGTAGACATTTGCAAACGCTATTTCCTAGCAAAGAAGTGTCGCATTTACATTCATTTGAAGTGTAGACGAGGAATACATAACACTTCGCAAATCATATTATATCTTACCATGAAACATAGAAATGAGATGCGATATCGCGTTTTAAGAATCATATGAACTCTATTGCTACGATACGTAGACATCTGCAATCGCTATTTCCTAGCAAGGAAGTGTCGCATTTACATTCATTTGAAGTGTAGACGAGGAATACATGATACGTCGCAAATCATATTATATCTTACCATGAAACATAGAAATGAGATGCGAAATCGCGTTTTAAGAAGCATTAGAACACTGTTGCTACGATATGTAGACATTTGCAAACGCTATTTCCTAGCAAAGAAGTGTCGCATTTACATTCATTTGAAGTGTAGACGAGGAAAAGATAACACTTCGCAATTCATATTATATCTTACCATGAAACATAGAAATGAGATGCGATATCGCGTTTTAAGAAGCATTAGAACTCTATTGCTACGATACGTAGACATCTGCAATCGCTATTTCCTAGCAAGGAAGTGTCGCATTTACATTCATTTGAAGTGTAGACGAGGAATACATAACACTTCGCAAATCATATTATATCTTACCATGCAACATAGAAATGAGATGCGATATCGCGTTTTAAGAAGCATTAGAACACTGTTGCTACGATATGTAGACATTTGCAAACGCTATTTCCTAGCAAAGAAGTGTCGCATTTACATTCATTTGAAGTGTAGACGAGGAATACATATCACTTCGCAAATCATATTATATCTTACCATGAAACATAGAAATGAGATGCGATATCGCGTTTTAAGAATCATATGAACTCTATTGCTACGATACGTAGACATCTGCAATCGCTATTTCCTAGCAAGGAAGTGTCGCATTTACATTCATTTGAAGTGTAGACGAGGAATACATGATTCTTCGCAAATCATATTATATCTTACCATGAAACATAGAAATGAGATGCGATATCGCGTTTTAAGAAGAATTAGAACACTATTGCTACGACGATAGGTAGATGTTTGCAAACGCTATTTCCTAGCGAGGAAGTGTCGCATTTACAATCATTTGAAGTGTAGACGAGGAATACATAACACTTCGCAAATCATATTATATCTTACCATGAAACATAGAAATGAGATGCGATATCGCGTTTTAAGAAGCTTTAGAACTCTATTGCTACGATACCTAGACATCTGCAAACGCTATTTCCTAGCAAAGAAGTGTCGCATTTACATTCATTTGAAGTGTAGGCGAGGAATACATAACACTTCGCAAATCATATTATATCTTACCATGAAACATAGAAATGAGACGCGATATCGCGTTTTAAGAAGCATTAGAACACTGTTGCTACGATATGTAGACATTTGCAAACGCTATTTCCTAGCAAAGAAGTGTCGCATTTACATTCATTTGAAGTATAGACGAGGAATACATATCACTTCGCAAATCATATTATATCTTACCATGAAACATAGAAATGAGATGCGATATCGCGTTTTAAGAAGCATTAGAACTCTATTGCTACGATACGTAGACATCTGCAAACGCTATTTCCTAGCGAGGAAGCGTCGCATTCACATTCATTTGAAGTGTAGACGAGGAATACATAACACTTCGCAAATCATGTTATATCTTACCATGAAACATAGAAATGGGATGCAATATCGCGTTTTAAGAATCATAAGAACACTATTGCTACGATACGTAGACTTCTGCAAACGCTATTTCCTTGCAAGGAAGTGTCGCATTTACATTCATTTGATTCGTAGACGAGGAAAGCATAACACTTCGCAATGAATATTATATCTTATCAGGAAACATAGATATGAGATGCAATATCTCGTTTTAAGAAGCATATGAACTCTATTGCTTCGATACGTAGACATCTGCAAACGCTATTTCCTAGCCAGGAAGTGTCGCATTTACATTCATTTGAAGTGTAGACGAGGAATACATGATACTTCGCAAATCATATTATATCTTACCATGAAACATAGAAATGAGATGCGATATCGCGTTTTAAGAATCATATGAACTCTATTGCTACGATACGTAGACATCTGCAATCGCTATTTCCTAGCAAGGAAGTGTCGCATTTACATTCATTTGAAGTGTAGACGAGGAATACATGATTCTTCGCAAATCATATTATATCTTACCATGAAACATAGAAATGAGATGCGATATCGCGTTTTAAGAAGAATTAGAACACTATTGCTACGACGATAGGTAGATATTTGCAAACGCTATTTCCTAGCGAGGAAGTGTCGCATTTACAATCATTTGAAGTGTAGACGAGGAATACATAACACTTCGCAAATCATATTATATCTTACCATGAAACATAGAAATGAGATGCGATATCGCGTTTTAAGAAGCTTTAGAACTCTATTGCTACGATACCTAGACATCTGCAAACGCTATTTCCTAGCAAAGAAGTGTCGCATTTACATTCATTTGAAGTGTAGGCGAGGAATACATAACACTTCGCAAATCATATTATATCTTACCATGAAACATAGAAATGAGACGCGATATCGCGTTTTAAGAAGCATTAGAACACTGTTGCTACGATATGTAGACATTTGCAAACGCTATTTCCTAGCAAAGAAGTGTCGCATTTACATTCATTTGAAGTATAGACGAGGAATACATATCACTTCGCAAATCATATTATATCTTACCATGAAACATAGAAATGAGATGCGATATCGCGTTTTAAGAAGCATTAGAACTCTATTGCTACGATACGTAGACATCTGCAAACGCTATTTCCTAGCGAGGAAGCGTCGCATTCACATTCATTTGAAGTGTAGACGAGGAATACATAACACTTCGCAAATCATGTTATATCTTACCATGAAACATAGAAATGAGATGCAATATCGCGTTTTAAGAATCATAAGAACACTATTGCTACGATACGTAGACTTCTGCAAACGCTATTTCCTTGCAAGGAAGTGTCGCATTTACATTCATTTGATTCGTAGACGAGGAATGCATAACACTTCGCAATGAATATTATATCTTATCAGGAAACATAGATATGAGATGCAATATCTCGTTTTAAGAAGCATATGAACTCTATTGCTTCGATACGTAGACATCTGCAAACGCTATTTCCTAGCCAGGAAGTGTCGCATTTACATTCATTTGAAGTGTAGACGAGGAATACATGATACTTCGCAAATCATATTATATCTTACCATGAAACATAGAAATGAGATGCGATATCGCGTTTTAAGAAGAATTAGAACACTATTGCTACGACGATAGGTAGATATTTGCAAACGCTATTTCCCTGCGAGGAAGTGTCGCATTTACATTCATTTGAAGTGTAGACGAGGAATACATAACACTTCCCAAATCATATTATATCTTACCATGAAACATAGAAATGAGATGCGATATCGCGTTTTAAGAAGCATTAGAACTCTATTGCTACGATACCTAGACATCTGCAAACGCTATTTCATAGCGAGGAAGCGTCGCATTCACATTCATTTGATGTGTAGACGAGGAATACATAAGACTTCGCAAATCATGTTATATCTTACCATGAAACATAGAAATGAGATGCAATATCGCGTTTTAAGAATCATAAGAACACTATTGCTACGATACGTAGACTTCTGCAAACGCTATTTCCTTGCAAGGAAGTGTCGCATTTACATTCATTTGATTCGTAGACGAGGAATGCATAACACTTCGCAATGAATATTATATCTTATCAGGAAACATAGATATGAGATGCAATATCTCGTTTTAAGCAGCATATGAACTCTATTGCTTCGATACGTAGACATCTGCAAACGCTATTTCCTAGCCAGGAAGTGTCGCATTTACATTCATTTGAAGTGTAGACGAGGAATACATGATACTTCGCAAATCATATTATATCTTACCATGAAACATAGAAATGAGATGCGATATCGCGTTTTAAGAAGAATTAGAACACTATTGCTACGACGATAGGTAGATATTTGCAAACGCTATTTCCCTGCGAGGAAGTGTCGCATTTACATTCATTTGAAGTGTAGACGAGGAATACATAACACTTCGCAAATCATATTATATCTTACCATGAAACATAGAAATGAGATGCGATATCGCGTTTTAAGAAGCATTAGAACTCTATTGCTACGATACCTAGACATCTGCAAACGCTATTTCATAGCGAGGAAGCGTCGCATTCACATTCATTTGAAGTGTAGACGAGGAATACATAACACTTCGCAAATCATGTTATATCTTACCATGAAACATAGAAATGAGATGCAATATCGCGTTTTAAGAATCATAAGAACACTATTGCTACGATACGTAGACTTCTGCAAACGCTATTTCCTTGCAAGGAAGTGTCGCATTTACATTCATTTGATTCGTAGACGAGGAATGCATAACACTTCGCAATGAATATTATATCTTATCAGGAAACATAGATATGAGTTGCAATATCTCGTTTTAAGAAGCATTTGAACTCTATTGCTTCGATACGTAGACATCTGCAAACGCTATTTCCTAGCCAGGAAGTGTCGCATTTACATTCATTTGAAGTGTAGGCGAGGAATACATAACACTTCGCAATGAATATTACATCTTATCATGAAACTTAGAATTGAGATGCGACATCTTGTTTTTAGAAGCATTTGAACTCTATTGCTTCGATACGTAGACATCTGCAAACGCTATTTCCTAGCAAGGAAGTGTCGCATTTACTTCCATTTGAATCGTAGACGAGGAATGCATAACACTTCGCAATGAATATTATATCTTATCATGAAACATAGATATGAGATGCAATATCTCGATTTCGGAAGCATTTGAACTCTATTGCTTCGATACGTAGACATCTGCAAACGCTATTTCCTTGCAAGGAAGTGTCGCATTTACATTCATTTGAAGTGTAGGCGAGGAATACATAACACTTCGCAATGAATATTACATCTTATCATGAAACTTAGAATTGAGATGCGACATCTTGTTTTTAGAAGCATTTGAACTCTATTGCTTCGATACGTAGACATCTGCAAACGCTATTTCCTAGCAAGGAAGTGTCGCATTTACTTCCATTTGAATCGTAGACGAGGAATGCATAACACTTCGCAATGAATATTATATCTTATCATGAAACATAGATATGAGATGCAATATCTCGATTTCGGAAGCATTTGAACTCTATTGCTTCGATACGTAGACATCTGCAAACGCTATTTCCTTGCAAGGAAGTGTCGCATTTATATTCATTTGAAGTGTAGACGAGGAATACATAACACTTCGCAAATCATATTATATCTTACCATGAAACATAGAAATGAGATGCGATATCGCGTTTTAAGAAGCATTAGAAAGCTATTGCTACGATACGCAGACATCTGCAAACGCTATTTCCTAGCGAGGAAGTATCGCATTTACATTCATTTGAAGTGTAGACGAGGAATACATAACACTTCGCAAATCATGTTATATCTTACCATGAAACATAGAAATGAGATTCGATATCGCGTTTTAAGAATCATATGAACTCTATTGCTACGATACGTAGACATCTGCAATCGCTATTTCCTAGCAAGGAAGTGTCGCATTTACATTCATTTGAAGTGTAGACGAGGAATACATGATACTTCGCAAATCATATTATATCTTACCATGAAACATAGAAATGATATGCGATATCGCGTTTTAAGAATCATATGAACTCTATTGCTACAATACGTAAACATCTGCAATCGCTATTTCCTAGCAAGGAAGTGTCGCATTTACATTCATTTGAAGTGTAGACGAGGAATGCATAGCACTTCGCAATGAATATTATATCTTATCATGAAACATAGATATGAGATGCAACATCTCGTTCTAAGAAGCATTTGAACTGTATTGCTTCGATACGTATACATCTGCAAACGCTATTTCCTTGCAAGGAAGTGTCGCATTTACATTCATTTGAAGTGTAGACGAGGAATACATGATACTTCGCAAATCATATTATATCTTACCATGAAACATAGAAACGAGATGCGATATCGCGTTTTAAGAAGCATTAGAACACTGTTGCTACGATATGTAGACATTTGCAAACGCTATTTCCTAGCAAAGAAGTGTCGCATTTACATTCATTTGAAGTGTAGACGAGGAATACATAACACTTCGCAAATCATATTATATCTTACCATGAAACATAGAAATGAGATGCGATATCGCGTTTTAAGAAGCATTAGAACACTGTTGCTACGATATGTAGACATTTGCAAACGCTATTTCCTAGCAAAGAAGTGTCGCATTTACATTCATTTGAAGTGTAGACGAGGAATACATAACACTTCGCAAATCATATTATATCTTACCATGAAACATAGGAATGAGATGCGATATCGCGTTTTAAGAATCATATGAACTCTATTGCTACGATACGTAGACATCTGCAATCGCTATTTCCTAGCAAGGAAGTGTCGCATTTACATTCATTTGAAGTGTAGACGAGGAATGCATAACACTTCGCAATGAATATTATATCTTATCATGAAACATAAATATGAGATGCAATATCTCGTTCTAAGAAGCATTTGAACTGTATTGCTTCGATACGTAGACATCTGCAATCGCTATTTCCTAGCAAGGAAGTGTCGCATTTACATTCATTTGAAGTGTAGACGAGGAATGCATAACACTTCGCAATGAATATTATATCTTATCATGAAACATAGATATGAGATGCAATATCTCGTTCTAAGAAGCATTTGAACTGTATTGCTTCGATACGTAGACATCTGCAAACGCTATTCCCTTGCAAGGAAGTGTCGCATTTACATTCATTTGAAGTGTAGACGAGGAATACATGATACGTCGCAAATCATATTATATCTTACCATGAAACATAGAAATGAGATGCGAAATCGCGTTTTAAGAAGCATTAGAACACTGTTGCTACGATATGTAGACATTTGCAAACGCTATTTCCTAGCAAAGAAGTGTCGCATTTACATTCATTTGAAGTGTAGACGAGGAAAAGATAACACTTCGCAATTCATATTATATCTTACCATGAAACATAGAAATGAGATGCGATATCGCGTTTTAAGAAGCATTAGAACTCTATTGCTACGATACGTAGACATCTGCAAACGCTATTTCCTAGCGAGGAAGTGTCGCATTCACATTCATTTGAAGTGTAGACGAGGAATACATAACACATCGCAAATCATATTATATCTTACCATGAAACATAGAAATGAGATGCGATATCGCGTTTTAAGAAGCATTAGAACACTGTTGCTACGATATGTAGACATTTGCAAACGCTATTTCCTAGCAAAGAAGTGTCGCATTTACATTCATTTGAAGTGTAGACGAGGAATACATAACACTTCGCAAATCATATTATATCTTACCATGAAACATAGAAATGAGATGCGATATCGCGTTTTAAGAATCATATGAACTCTATTGCTACGATACGTAGACATCTGCAAACGCTATTTCCTTGCAAGGAAGTGTCGCATTTACATTCATTTGAAGTGTAGACGAGGAATACATGATACTTCGCAAATCATATTATATCTTACCATGAAACATAGAAACGAGATGCGATATCGCGTTTTAAGAAGCATTAGAACACTGTTTCTACGATATGTAGACATTTGCAAACGCTATTTCCTAGCAAAGAAGTGTCGCATTTACATTCATTTGAAGTGTAGACGAGGAATACATAACACTTCGCAAATCATATTATATCTTACCATGAAACATAGAAATGAGATGCGATATCGCGTTTTAAGAAGCATTAGAACACTGTTGCTACGATATGTAGACATTTGCAAACGCTATTTCCTAGCAAAGAAGTGTCGCATTTACATTCATTTGAAGTGTAGACGAGGAATACATAACACTTCGCAAATCATATTATATCTTACCATGAAACATAGGAATGAGATGCGATATCGCGTTTTAAGAATCATATGAACTCTATTGCTACGATACGTAGACATCTGCAATCGCTATTTCCTAGCAAGGAAGTGTCGCATTTACATTCATTTGAAGTGTAGACGAGGAATGCATAACACTTCGCAATGAATATTATATCTTATCATGAAACATAAATATGAGATGCAATATCTCGTTCTAAGAAGCATTTGAACTGTATTGCTTCGATACGTAGACATCTGCAATCGCTATTTCCTAGCAAGGAAGTGTCGCATTTACATTCATTTGAAGTGTAGACGAGGAATGCATAACACTTCGCAATGAATATTATATCTTATCATGAAACATAGATATGAGATGCAATATCTCGTTCTAAGAAGCATTTGAACTGTATTGCTTCGATACGTAGACATCTGCAAACGCTATTCCCTTGCAAGGAAGTGTCGCATTTACATTCATTTGAAGTGTAGACGAGGAATACATGATACGTCGCAAATCATATTATATCTTACCATGAAACATAGAAATGAGATGCGAAATCGCGTTTTAAGAAGCATTAGAACACTGTTGCTACGATATGTAGACATTTGCAAACGCTATTTCCTAGCAAAGAAGTGTCGCATTTACATTCATTTGAAGTGTAGACGAGGAAAAGATAACACTTCGCAATTCATATTATATCTTACCATGAAACATAGAAATGAGATGCGATATCGCGTTTTAAGAAGCATTAGAACTCTATTGCTACGATACGTAGACATCTGCAAACGCTATTTCCTAGCGAGGAAGTGTCGCATTCACATTCATTTGAAGTGTAGACGAGGAATACATAACACTTCGCAAATCATATTATATCTTACCATGAAACATAGAAATGAGATGCGATATCGCGTTTTAAGAAGCATTAGAACACTGTTGCTACGATATGTAGACATTTGCAAACGCTATTTCCTAGCAAAGAAGTGTCGCATTTACATTCATTTGAAGTGTAGACGAGGAATACATAACACTTCGCAAATCATATTATATCTTACCATGAAACATAGAAATGAGATGCGATATCGCGTTTTAAGAATCATATGAACTCTATTGCTACGATACGTAGACATCTGCAATCGCTATTTCCTAGCAAGGAAGTGTCGCATTTACATTCATTTGAAGTGTAGACGAGGAATACATGATACGTCGCAAATCATATTATATCTTACCATGAAACATAGAAATGAGATGCGAAATCGCGTTTTAAGAAGCATTAGAACACTGTTGCTACGATATGTAGACATTTGCAAACGATATTTCCTAGCAAAGAAGTGTCGCATTTACATTCATTTGAAGTGTAGACGAGGAAAAGATAACACTTCGCAATTCATATTATATCTTACCATGAAACATAGAAATGAGATGCGATATCGCGTTTTACGAAGCATTAGAACTCTATTGCTACGATACGTAGACATCTGCAAACGCTATTTCCTAGCGAGGAAGTGTCGCATTCACATTCATTTGAAGTGTAGACGAGGAATACATAACACTTCGCAAATCATATTATATCTTACCATGCAACATAGAAATGAGATGCGATATCGCGTTTTAAGAAGCATTAGAACACTGTTGCTACGATATGTAGACATTTGCAAACGCTATTTCCTAGCAAAGAAGTGTCGCATTTACATTCATTTGAAGTGTAGACAAGGAATACATAACACTTCGCAAATCATATTATATCTTACCATGAAACATAGAAATGAGATGCGATATCGCGTTTTAAGAATCATATGAACTCTATTGCTACGATACGTAGACATCTGCAATCGCTATTTCCTAGCAAGGAAGTGTCGCATTTACATTCATTTGAAGTGTAGACGAGGAATACATGATTCTTCGCAAATCATATTATATCTTACCTTGAAACATAGAAATGAGATGCGATATCGCGTTTTAAGAAGAATTAGAACACTATTGCTACGACGATAGGTAGATATTTGCAAACGCTATTTCCTAGCGAGGAAGTGTCGCATTTACAATCATTTGAAGTGTAGACGAGGAATACATAACACTTCGCAAATCATATTATATCTTACCATGAAACATAGAAATGAGATGCGATATCGCGTTTTAAGAAGCTTTAGAACTCTATTGCTACGATACCTAGACATCTGCAAACGCTATTTCCTAGCAAAGAAGTGTCGCATTTACATTCATTTGAAGTGTAGGCGAGGAATACATAACACTTCGCAAATCATATTATATCTTACCATGAAACATAGAAATGAGACGCGATATCGCGTTTTAAGAAGCATTAGAACACTGTTGCTACGATACGTAGACTTCTGCAAACGCTATTTCCTTGCAAGGAAGTGTCGCATTTACATTCATTTGATTCGTAGACGAGGAATGCATAACACTTCGCAATGAATATTATATCTTATCAGGAAACATAGATATGAGATGCAATATCTCGTTTTAAGAAGCATTTGAACTCTATTGCTTCGATACGTAGACATCTGCAAACGCTATTTCCTAGCGAGGAAGCGTCGCATTCACATTCATTTGAAGTGTAGACGAGGAATGCATAACACTTCGCAATGAATATTATATCTTATCATGAAACATAGATATGAGATGCAATATCTCGTTCTAAGAAGCATTTGAACTGTATTGCTTCGATACGTATACATCTGCAAACGCTATTCCCTTGCAAGGAAGTGTCGCATTTACATTCATTTGAAGTGTAGACGAGGAATACATGATACGTCGCAAATCATATTATATCTTACCATGAAACATAGAAATGAGATGCGAAATCGCGTTTTAAGAAGCATTAGAACACTGTTGCTACGATATGTAGACATTTGCAAACGCTATTTCCTAGCAAAGAAGTGTCGCATTTACATTCATTTGAAGTGTAGACGAGGAAAAGATAACACTTCGCAAATCATATTATATCTTACCATGAAACATAGAAATGAGATGCGATATCGCGTTTTAAGTAGCATTAGAACTCTATTGCTACGAAACGTAGACATCTGCAAACGCTATTTCCTAGCGAGGAAGTGTCGCATTCACATTCATTTGAAGTGTAGACGAGGAATACATAACACTTCGCAAATCATATTATATCTTACCATGAAACATAGAAATGATATGCGATATCGCGTTTTAAGAATCATATGAACTCTATTGCTACGATACGTAGACATCTGCAATCGCCATTTCCTAGCAAGGAAGTGTCGCATTTACATTCATTTGAAGTGTTGCCGAGGAATGCATAACACTTCGCAATGAATATTATATCTTATCATGAAACATAGATATGAGATGCAATATCTCGTTCTAAGAAGCATTTGAACTGTATTGCTTCGATACGTATACATCTGCAAACGCTATTCCCTTGCAAGGAAGTGTCGCATTTACATTCATTTGAAGTGTAGACGAGGAATACATGATACGTCGCAAATCATATTATATCTTACCATGAAACATAGAAATGAGATGCGAAATCGCGTTTTAAGAAGCATTAGAACACTGTTGCTACGATATGTAGACATTTGCAAACGCTATTTCCTAGCAAAGAAGTGTCGCATTTACATTCATTTGAAGTGTAGACGAGGAAAAGATAACACTTCGCAAATCATATTATATCTTACCATGAAACATAGAAATGAGATGCGATATCGCGTTTTAAGAATCATAAGAAATCTATTGCTACGATACGTAGACATCTGCAAACGCTATTTCCTTGCAAGGAAGTGTCGCATTTACATTCATTTGAAGTGTAGACGAGGAATACATAACACTTCGCAAATCATATTATATCTTACCATGAAACATAGAAATGAGACGCGATATCGCGTTTTAAGAAGCATAAGAACTCTATTGCTACGATACGTAGATATCTGCAAACGCTATTTCCTTGCAAGGAAGTGTCGCATTCACATTCATTTGAAGTGTAGACGAGGAATACATAACACTTCGCAAATCATATTATATCTTACCATGGAGCATAGAAATGAGATGCGATATCGCGTTTTAAGAAGGATTGGAACTCTATCCCTACGATACGTAGACATCTGCAAACGCTATTTCCTAGCAAGGAAGTGTCGCATTTACATTCATTTGAAGTGTAGGCGAGGAATACATAACACTTCGCAAATCATATTATATCTTACCATGAAACATAGAAATGAGATGCGATATCGCGTTTTAAGAAGAATTAGAACACTATTGCTACGATAGGTAGACATTTGCAAACGCTATTTCCTAGCGAGGAAGTGTCGCATTTACATTCATTTGAAGTGCAGGCGAGGAATACATAGCACTTCGCAAATCGTATTATATCTTACCATGAAACATAGAAATGAGATGCGATATCGCGTTCTAAGAATCATATGAACTCTATTGCAACGATACGTAGACATCTGCAATCGCTATTTCCTAGCAAGGAAGTGTCGCATTTACATTCATTTGAAGTGTAGGCGAGGAATACATAACACTTCGCAAATCATATTATATCTTACCATGAAGCATAGAAATGAGATGCGATATCGCGTTTTAAGAATCATATGAACTCTATTGCTACGATACGTAGATATCTGCAATCGCTATTTCCTAGCAAGGAAGTGTCGCATTCACATTCATTTCAAGTGTAGACGAGGAATGCATAACACTTCGCAATGAATATTATATCTTACCATGAAACATAGAAATGAGATGCGATATAGCGTTTTAAGAAGCGTTAGAACTCTATTGCTACGATACGTAGACATCTGCAAACGCTGTTTGCTAGCGAGGAAGTGTCGCATTCACATTCATTTGAAGTGTAAACGAGGAATACATGATACTTCGCAAATCATATTATATCTTACCATGAAACATAGAAATGAGATGCGATATCGCTTTTTAAGAAGAATTAGAACACTATTGCTACGATATGTAGACATTTGCAAACGCTATTTCCTAGCGAGGAAGTGTCGCATTTACATTCATTTGATTCGTAGACGAGGAATGCATGACACTTCGCAATGAATATTATATCTTACCATGAAACATAGAAATGAGATGCGATATCGCGTTTTAAGAAGCATTAGAAAGCTATTGCTACGATACGTAGACATCTCCAAACGCTATTCCCTTGCAAGGAAGTGTCGCATTTACATTCATTTGAAGTGTAGACGAGGAATACATAACACTTCGCAAATCATATTATATCTTACCATGAAACATAGAAATGATATGCGATATCGCGTTTTAAGAATCATATGAACTCTATTGCTACGATACGTAGACATCTGCAATCGCTATTTCCTAGCAAGGAAGTGTCGCATTTACATTCATTTGAAGTGTAGACGAGGAATGCATAACACTTCGCAATGAATATTATATCTTATCATGAAAGATAGATATGAGATGCAATATCTCGTTCTAAGAAGCATTTGAACTGTATTGCTTCGATACGTAGACATCTGCAAACGCTATTTCCTTGCAAGGAAGTGTCGCATTTACATTCACTTGAAGTGTAGACGAGGAATACATGATACTTCACAAATCATATTATATCGTACCATGAAACATAGAAATGATATGCGATATCGCGTTTTAAGAATCATATGAACTCTATTGCTACGATACGTAGACATCTGCAATCGCTATTTCCTAGCAAGGAAGTGTCGCATTTACATTCATTTGAGTGTAGACGAGGAATGCATAACACTTCGCAATGAATATTATATCTTATCATGAAAGATAGATATGAGATGCAATATCTCGTTCTAAGAAGCATTTGAACTGTATTGCTTCGATACGTAGACATCTGCAAACGCTATTTCCATGCAAGGAAGTGTCGCATTTACATTCATTTGAAGTGTAGACGAGGAATACATGATACTTCACAAATCATATTATATCGTACCATGAAACATAGAAATGAGATGCGATATCGCGTTTTAAGAAGCATTAGAACACTGTTGCTAGGATATGTAGACATTTGCAAACGCTATTTCCTAGCAAAGAAGTGTCGCATTTACATTCATTTGAAGTATAGACGAGGAATACATAACACTTCGCAAATCATATTATATCTTACCATGAAACATAGAAATGAGATGCGATATCGCGTTTTAAGAATCATATGAACTCTATTGCTACGATACGTAGACATCTGCAATCGCTATTTCCTAGCAAGGAAGTGTCGCATTTACATTCATTTGAAGTGTAGACGAGGAATACATGATTCTTCGCAAATCATATTATATCTTACCATGAAACATAGAAATGAGATGCGATATCGCGTTTTAAGAAGAATTAGAACACTATTGCTACGACGATAGGTAGATATTTGCAAACGCTATTTCCTAGCGAGGAAGTGTCGCATTTACATTCATTTGAAGTGTAGACGAGGAATACATAACACTTCGCAAATCATATTATATCTTACCATGTAACATAGAAATGAGATGCAATATCGCGTTTTAAGAAGCATAAGAACACTATTGCTACGATACGTAGACTTCTGCAAACGCTATTTCCTTGCAAGGAAGTGTCGCATTTACATTCATTTGATTCGTAGACGAGGAATGCATAACACTTCGCAATGAATATTATATCTTATCAGGAAACATAGATATGAGATGCAATATCTCGTTTTAAGAAGCATTTGAACTCTATTGCTTCGATACGTAGACATCTGCAATCGCTATTTCCTAGCAAGGAAGTGTCGCATTTACATTCATTTGAAGTGTAGACGAGGAATACATGATTCTTCGCAAATCATATTATATCTTACCATGAAACATAGAAATGAGATGCGATATCGCGTTTTAAGAAGAATTAGAACACTATTGCTACGACGATAGGTAGATATTTGCAAACGCTATTTCCTAGCGAGGAAGTGTCGCATTTACATTCATTTGAAGTGTAGACGAGGAATACATAACACTTCGCAAATCATATTATATCTTACCATGTAACATAGAAATGAGATGCAATATCGCGTTTTAAGAAGCATAAGAACACTATTGCTACGATACGTAGACTTCTGCAAACGCTATTTCCTTGCAAGGAAGTGTCGCATTTACATTCATTTGATTCGTAGACGAGGAATGCATAACACTTCGCAATGAATATTATATCTTATCAGGAAACATAGATATGAGATGCAATATCTCGTTTTAAGAAGCATTTGAACTCTATTGCTTCGATACGTAGACATCTGCAAACGCTATTTCCTAGCCAGGAAGTGTCGCATTTACATTCATTTGAAGTGTAGGCGAGGAATACATAACACTTCGCAATGAATATTACATCTTATCATGAAACTTAGAATTGAGATGCGACATCTTGTTTTTAGAAGCATTTGAACTCTATTGCTTCGATACGTAGACATCTGCAAACGCTATTTCCTAGCAAGGAAGTGTCGCATTTACTTCCATTTGAATCGTAGACGAGGAATGCATAACACTTCGCAATGAATATTCTATCTTATCATGAAACATAGATATGAGATGCAATATCTCGATTTCGGAAGCATTTGAACTCTATTGCTTCGATACGTAGACATCTGCAAACGCTATTTCCTTGCAAGGAAGTGTCGCATTTACATTCATTTGAAGTGTAGGCGAGGAATACATAACACTTCGCAATGAATATTACATCTTATCATGAAACATAGAATTGAGATGCGATATCTTGTTTTTAGAAGCATTTGAACTCTATTGCTTCGATACGTAGACATCTGCAAACGCTATTTCCTAGCAAGGAAGTGTCGCATTCACGTTCATTTGAAGTGTAGACGAGGAATACATAACACTTCGCAAATTATATTATATCTTACCATGAAACATAGAAATGAGATGCGATATCGCGTTTTAAGAAGCATTAGAAAGCTATTGCTACGATACGTAGACATCTGCAAACGCTATTTCCTAGCAAGGAAGTATCGCATTTACATTCATTTGATGTGTAGACGAGGAATACATAACACTTCGCAAATCATATTATATCTTACCATGAAACATAGAAATGATATGCGATATCGCGTTTTAAGAATCATATGAACTCTATTGCTACGATACGTAGACATCTGCAATCGCTATTTCCTAGCAAGGAAGTGTCGCATTTACATTCATTTGAAGTGTAGACGAGGAATGCATAACACTTCGCAAATCATATTATATCTTACCATGAAACATAGGAATGAGATGCGATATCGCGTTTTAAGAATCATATGAACTCTATTGCTACGATACGTAGACATCTGCAATCGCTATTTCCTAGCAAGGAAGTGTCGCATTTACATTCATTTGAAGTGTAGACGAGGAATGCATAACACTTCGCAATGAATATTATATCTTATCATGAAACATAAATATGAGATGCAATATCTCGTTCTAAGAAGCATTTGAACTGTATTGCTTCGATACGTAGACATCTGCAATCGCTATTTCCTAGCAAGGAAGTGTCGCATTTACATTCATTTGAAGTGTAGACGAGGAATGCATAACACTTCGCAATGAATATTATATCTTATCATGAAACATAGATATGAGATGCAATATCTCGTTCTAAGAAGCATTTGAACTGTATTGCTTCGATACGTAGACATCTGCAAACGCTATTCCCTTGCAAGGAAGTGTCGCATTTACATTCATTTGAAGTGTAGACGAGGAATACATGATACGTCGCAAATCATATTATATCTTACCATGAAACATAGAAATGAGATGCGAAATCGCGTTTTAAGAAGCATTAGAACACTGTTGCTACGATATGTAGACATTTGCAAACGCTATTTCCTAGCAAAGAAGTGTCGCATTTACATTCATTTGAAGTGTAGACGAGGAAAAGATATCACTTCGCAATTCATATTATATCTTACCATGAAACATAGAAATGAGATGCGATATCGCGTTTTAAGAAGCATTAGAACTCTATTGCTACGATACGTAGACATCTGCAAACGCTATTTCCTAGCGAGGAAGTGTCGCATTCACATTCATTTGAAGTGTAGACGAGGAATACATAACACTTCGCAAATCATATTATATCTTACCATGAAACATAGAAATGAGATGCGATATCGCGTTTTAAGAAGAATTAGAACACTATTGCTACGACGATAGGTAGATATTTGCAAACGCTATTTCCTAGCGAGGAAGTGTCGCATTTACAATCATTTGAAGTGTAGACGAGGAATACATAACACTTCGCAAATCATATTATATCTTACCATCAAACATAGAAATGAGATGCGATATCGCGTTTTAAGAAGCTTTAGAACTCTATTGCTACGATACCTAGACATCTGCAAACGCTATTTCCTAGCAAAGAAGTGTCGCATTTACATTCATTTGAAGTGTAGGCGAGGAATACATAACACTTCGCAAATCATATTATATCTTACCATGAAACATAGAAATGAGACGCGATATCGCGTTTTAAGAAGCATTAGAACACTGTTGCTACGATATGTAGACACTTGCAAACGCTATTTCCTAGTAAAGAAGTGTCGCATTTACATTCATTTGAAGTATAGACGAGGAATACATATCACTTCGCAAATCATATTATATCTTACCATGAAACATAGAAATGAGATGCGATATCGCGTTTTAAGAAGCATTAGAACTCTATTGCTACGATACGTAGACATCTGCAAACGCTATTTCCTAGCGAGGAAGCGTCGCATTCACATTCATTTGAAGTGTAGACGAGGAATACATAACACTTCGCAAATCATGTTATATCTTACCATGAAACATAGAAATGAGATGCAATATCGCGTTTTAAGAATCATAAGAACACTATTGCTACGATACGTAGACTTCTGCAAACGCTATTTCCTTGCAAGGAAGTGTCGCATTTACATTCATTTGATTCGTAGACGAGGAATGCATAACACTTCGCAATGAATATTATATCTTATCAGGAAACATAGATATGAGATGCAATATCTCGTTTTAAGCAGCATATGAACTCTATTGCTTCGATACGTAGACATCTGCAAACGCTATTTCCTAGCCAGGAAGTGTCGCATTTACATTCATTTGAAGTGTAGACGAGGAATACATGATACTTCGCAAATCATATTATATCTTACCATGAAACATAGAAATGAGATGCGATATCGCGTTTTAAGAAGAATTAGAACACTATTGCTACGACGATAGGTAGATATTTGCAAACGCTATTTCCCTGCGAGGAAGTGTCGCATTTACATTCATTTGAAGTGTAGACGAGGAATACATAACACTTCGCAAATCATATTATATCTTACCATGAAACATAGAAATGAGATGCGATATCGCGTTTTAAGAAGCATTAGAACTCTATTGCTACGATACCTAGACATCTGCAAACGCTATTTCATAGCGAGGAAGCGTCGCATTCACATTCATTTGAAGTGTAGACGAGGAATACATAACACTTCGCAAATCATGTTATATCTTACCATGAAACATAGAAATGAGATGCAATATCGCGTTTTAAGAATCATAAGAACACTATTGCTACGATACGTAGACTTCTGCAAACGCTATTTCCTTGCAAGGAAGTGTCGCATTTACATTCATTTGATTCGTAGACGAGGAATGCATAACACTTCGCAATGAATATTATATCTTATCAGGAAACATAGATATGAGATGCAATATCTCGTTTTAAGAAGCATTTGAACTCTATTGCTTCGATACGTAGACATCTGCAAACGCTATTTCCTAGCCAGGAAGTGTCGCATTTACATTCATTTGAAGTGTAGGCGAGGAATACATAACACTTCGCAATGAATATTACATCTTATCATGAAACTTAGAATTGAGATGCGACATCTTGTTTTTAGAAGCATTTGAACTCTATTGCTTCGATACGTAGACATCTGCAAACGCTATTTCCTAGCAAGGAAGTGTCGCATTTACTTCCATTTGGATCGTAGACGAGGAATGCATAACACTTCGCAATGAATATTATATCTTATCATGAAACATAGATATGAGATGCAATATCTCGATTTCGGAAGCATTTGAACTCTATTGCTTCGATACGTAGACATCTGCAAACGCTATTTCCTTGCAAGGAAGTGTCGCATTTACATTCATTTGAAGTGTAGGCGAGGAATACATAACACTTCGCAATGAATATTACATCTTATCATGAAACTTAGAATTGAGATGCGACATCTTGTTTTTAGAAGCATTTGAACTCTATTGCTTCGATACGTAGACATCTGCAAACGCTATTTCCTAGCAAGGAAGTGTCGCATTTACTTCCATTTGAATCGTAGACGAGGAATGCATAACACTTCGCAATGAATATTATATCTTATCATGAAACATAGATATGAGATGCAATATCTCGATTTCGGAAGCATTTGAACTCTATTGCTTCGATACGTAGACATCTGCAAACGCTATTTCCTTGCAAGGAAGTGTCGCATTTACATTCGTTTGAAGTGTAGGCGAGGAATACATAACACTTCGCAATGAATATTACATCTTATCATGAAACATAGAATTGAGATGCGATATCTTGTTTTTAGAAGCATTTGAACTCTATTGCTTCGATACGTAGACATCTGCAAACGCTATTTCCTAGCAAGGAAGTGTCGCATTCACATTCATTTGAAGTGTAGACGAGGAATACATAACACTTCGCAAATCATATTATATCTTACCATGAAACATAGAAATGAGATGCGATATCGCGTTTTAACCCTTTGCACTCCGCTGTCCCCTCTCAGGGGACATCGTATTTCTAGCATATCACTTGGATGTCCCCTCTCAGGGGACATTCAAGTTTATTAGTGATTACGGGGAATTGAGTTATTTCAGCGCAACTTTTTGGGACATGCATGTTTTCCTGTAGTTTTTCCTTGAAATGACACCAGAAATCAAATCAAAATACCGTAAAATTACTAAGATATATACAAGAAATGTCAGCGGGTTTTGCGTCAGACGAGAACGTGAGAGGCGTGCTTACGACGATCCGAGCACTTCTCGGTGCCACTTGAAAAGAGCGATGAGGGGAGTTTGTAG
This sequence comes from Xylocopa sonorina, assembly GCF_050948175.1. Classification (NCBI taxonomy): domain Eukaryota; kingdom Metazoa; phylum Arthropoda; class Insecta; order Hymenoptera; family Apidae; genus Xylocopa; species Xylocopa sonorina. Next base: position 122,812 of record NC_135196.1, on the reverse strand, counting down.
AAGAAAGGTCGGTATGCGAACATAGCACGCACTATATAGTAAGATTTATAATTATAAATAAACAAATCTAAATCTGGAGGAAAAGATTTCTAAAGCTGAGCTCAGCCTAGTTTGAAGCTTCGAGCAGTACACATAGATCTAACGAGTGAGAAAATCGAAAAAGTGATTCTTTTCTTAGTGAATGACATTCCTGAATGACAATCAGTGACACGCCACAAGTTTGTCATAACGTTTGTCAAACTAATTGACCAATTGAGGGGCGATTTTCGTGTGTCGAGAACGCGTCCATCCACATCTTCTGCGGACAATAAAATGGACAACAAATTACATATTCCCAATATGGGACAAAGAAAACGAGACTGTGTTATGTGCTCTAACAGGAAAACACCTGGTGGCATGCGTCAAACAAATTATTATTGTGAAACATGCACTAATCAGCCTGCAATGCATATTGGGGAGTGTTTCAAAATTTATCAAACTATACAAAATTATAAACAATAAAATATTGATTTTTTGCAAATATACATTCCTCGATCTCAAGCAATTCATTTAAGCCCAATATCATTATAATACGTTATTTAGTTTCAAAATTATAACAAATAATACGAGGGTCTGTAAATGTTCGATTCTGCCGCAAAGTGGCGCTGAGTAGCTGATAGCCAGTGTCCAGAATCGTGCGGAGTGCAAAGGGTTAAGAAGCATTAGAAAGCTATTGCTACGATACGTAGACATCTGCAAACGCTATTTCCTAGCAAGGAAGTGTCGCATTTACTTCCATTTGAATCGTAGACGAGGAATGCATAACACTTCGCAATGAATATTATATCTTATCATGAAACATAGATATGAGATGCAATATCTCGATTTCGGAAGCATTTGAACTCTATTGCTTCGATACGTAGACATCTGCAAACGCTATTTCCTTGCAAGGAAGTGTCGCATTTACATTCGTTTGAAGTGTAGGCGAGGAATACATAACACTTCGCAATGAATATTACATCTTATCATGAAACATAGAATTGAGATGCGATATCTTGTTTTTAGAAGCATTTGAACTCTATTGCTTCGATACGTAGACATTTGCAAACGCTATTTCCTAGCAAAGAAGTGTCGCATTTACATTCATTTGAAGTGTAGACGAGGAATACATAACACTTCGCAAATCATATTATATCTTACCATGAAACATAGAAATGAGATGCGATATCGCGTTTTAAGAAGCATTAGAACACTGTTGCTACGATATGTAGACATTTGCAAACGCTATTTCCTAGCAAAGAAGTGTCGCATTTACATTCATTTGAAGTGTAGACGAGGAATACATAACACTTCGCAAATCATATTATATCTTACCATGAAACATAGGAATGAGATGCGATATCGCGTTTTAAGAATCATATGAACTCTATTGCTACGATACGTAGACATCTGCAATCGCTATTTCCTAGCAAGGAAGTGTCGCATTTACATTCACTTGAAGTGTAGACGAGGAATGCATAACACTTCGCAATGAATATTATATCTTATCATGAAACATAAATATGAGATGCAATATCTCGTTCTAAGAAGCATTTGAACTGTATTGCTTCGATACGTAGACATCTGCAATCGCTATTTCCTAGCAAGGAAGTGTCGCATTTACATTCATTTGAAGTGTAGACGAGGAATGCATAACACTTCGCAATGAATATTATATCTTATCATGAAACATAGATATGAGATGCAATATCTCGTTCTAAGAAGCATTTGAACTGTATTGCTTCGATACGTAGACATCTGCAAACGCTATTCCCTTGCAAGGAAGTGTCGCATTTACATTCATTTGAAGTGTAGACGAGGAATACATGATACGTCGCAAATCATATTATATCTTACCATGAAACATAGAAATGAGATGCGAAATCGCGTTTTAAGAAGCATTAGAACACTGTTGCTACGATATGTAGACATTTGCAAACGCTATTTCCTAGCAAAGAAGTGTCGCATTTACATTCATTTGAAGTGTAGACGAGGAATACATAACACTTCGCAAATCATGTTATATCTTACCATGAAACATAGAAATGAGATTCGATATCGCGTTTTAAGAATCATATGAACTCTATTGCTACGATACGTAGACATCTGCAATCGCTATTTCCTAGCAAGGAAGTGTCGCATTTACATTCATTTGAAGTGTAGACGAGGAATACATGATACTTCGCAAATCATATTATATCTTACCATGAAACATAGAAATGATATGCGATATCGCGTTTTAAGAATCATATGAACTCTATTGCTACGATACGTAAACATCTGCAATCGCTATTTCCTAGCAAGGAAGTGTCGCATTTACATTCATTTGAAGTGTAGACGAGGAATGCATAGCACTTCGCAATGAATATTATATCTTATCATGAAACATAGATATGAGATGCAACATCTCGTTCTAAGAAGCATTTGAACTGTATTGCTTCGATACGTAGACATCTGCAAACGCTATTTCCTTGCAAGGAAGTGTCGCATTTACATTCATTTGAAGTGTAGGCGAGGAATACATAACACTTCGCAATGAATATTACATCTTATCATGAAACTTAGAATTGAGATGCGACATCTTGTTTTTAGAAGCATTTGAACTCTATTGCTTCGATACGTAGACATCTGCAAACGCTATTTCCTAGCAAGGAAGTGTCGCATTTACTTCCATTTGAATCGTAGACGAGGAATGCATAACACTTCGCAATGAATATTATATCTTATCATGAAACATAGATATGAGATGCAATATCTCGATTTCGGAAGCATTTGAACTCTATTGCTTCGATACGTAGACATCTGCAAACGCTATTTCCTTGCAAGGAAGTGTCGCATTTACATTCATTTGAAGTGTAGGCGAGGAATACATAACACTTCGCAATGAATATTACATCTTATCATGAAACATAGAATTGAGATGCGATATCTTGTTTTTAGAAGCATTTGAACTCTATTGCTTCGATACGTAGACATCTGCAAACGCTATTTCCTAGCAAGGAAGTGTCGCATTCACGTTCATTTGAAGTGTAGACGAGGAATACATAACACTTCGCAAATCATATTATATCTTACCATGAAACATAGAAATGAGATGCGATATCGCGTTTTAACCCTTTGCACTCCGCTGTCCCCTCTCAGGGGACATCGTATTTCTAGCATATCACTCGGATGTCCCCTCTCAGGGGACATTCAAGTTTATTAGTGATTACGGGGAATTGAGTTATTTCAGCGCAACTTTTTGGGACATGCATGTTTTCCTGTAGTTTTTCCTTGAAATGACACCAGAAATCAAATCAAAATACCGTAAAATTACTAAGATATATACAAGAAATGTCAGCGGGTTTTGCGTCAGACGAGAACGTGAGAGGCGTGCTTACGACGATCCGAGCACTTCTCGGTGCCACTTGAAAAGAGCGATGAGGGGAGTTTGTAGAAGAGAGGTCGGTATGCGAACATAGCACGCACTATATAGTGTCACGTCCCAGAGTGCCGATGCACTCGATACGTTAAACGAGTCTAAGCCGGTTCCCGAAATCAACGCGAATTGCGCGGAGCTGGGTTCGTTGGCGGTTAGGACGCGATTTACCGAATAAAACATGCAGCACTTACCTTTTCGATGCATAGAATTTCTATTTGCTTTCCCGTTCCAGGTATCGTGGACGTCGTGGGTCGGAGACCGGGATCGCAGCGGCGTACGGCTGGAACGGCGGAACGGTTATCGGAACAAGGCGCCACGCAGGTTGATCCTGGCTGGTGCGTATCGTCGCTGAAATTGGACGGTCCTGGGCTCGTACGCGACGTACGGCGGCGAAAACCTCCTTGACGGGAACGGAAGCTGCTCGATGGTGATCCGGATACGGGTACTCGGGTGTACCTCCCACGTATTCGCGAATAAGATGTCGAATATATTCTTTTCGTCCCGCGCGTCGTGTACGCTTTCTCGGAGGCTCGGAGTTCATCGAGAGTATTTGCGCTTTGACAGGGTACTGCTCGGCTAAGCGTTGGTTCGCTCTAGCTTGCAGGGATCCGCGTGGGCGCAAGATACTCGGTTACGGTAGCAGTGAAGTAAGAGCAGCTAAGCGTTGGTTCGCTCTAACCGTCCAGCTTCAAGACTATCGCAGACGAATTCGGAACTAGTAAGATATTCGCGAGCGTACCAGCGAATTAGAATTAGGAATTATGATTGAATATTGAATAAAGAGGCGTTGGATCTGGTAAAAGCTAATGTATATTCTATAATTTCACTACCCTAATACACTTCGACTAATTCTAAGATATTGAATAAGGTTACAATAAGAGATTGAAATAGAACTAAGTTTACGTTAAGGACTCCGCTAAGGGAGATGCGATAAAAAGAGAAGCATTAGAGCTGAGAGCTCGTTGCTTGGGAGCCAAGTGCTCGATTCGGAGGCGAGATAGGAACTGACTTCGGATCAGCGCGTCCGCGACCTCCTCGGGTCGCGAGGCGCGCGAGTCGCTGGGCCCCGGAGTGGGGACGGCGCGTGGCGGAAGAGCGGGGAGGCCGCTCGTGGTGGGGACGACCGCGTTACGCGGTGAGCCGCGCGCGTCGGCCGCGCGCTCGAGCGTGAACGTGTCTTAATTCTAGCGCACTTATATTATGTACATTTCCTTAATTCTATGTGTTTGTGGTGTGTGTATGTACATGAACGTGTCGTGTGCTTATACCTAAGACCGCATGTACGCGAATAGGGAATATGGGTGCGTAATTGCGGGTGAGTCCAGGAAGTAGTTGTCGTATTGCTCCTCTGGAGATGACGTGGGTGGAGACGGCCTCCTGGGGGTGGAAGGTGGTACGCCTGACGTTACACCACCCCCCTTGGAAAAAGAATCTCGGCCATGCCGAGATCTCTTGTCTGTCCTTCGGAACTCGGAGGGTTGGAATTTCTCGCCTGGCTCGTCCTGGCGAGGTCGTTTGAATACTGGACGGCGTTGATGAGCATTGTTCGTACTGGAGGAACTAGAGTCACTTTCGCGATTAGCGTTCGTTTGAAGTTCACTGGTTTCACTATCACTCAGTTCGAATTGTGTCACTTTCATTTCGCCCATTCTTGCGCTATACATACTATGCATTCTTTTACACAGCTTAATTTTATTAGTATGCACAATCTTATGTCGGCCTTTTACATTGAGTTTGACGTTGTTTTTGTTCAAAACTTCGAGAATTCTGTATGGTCCCGAATACTGTGCTTGAAACTTATGTTTATGGGGTTCTTTTAAGAGATAAACCCATTGACCAACCTCGAAATTTTGAACGTTAAGATTTCGATCGTAATAGAATTTGGATTTTTGTTTCGCGTTATCTAAATTGGTTTTCGCTATTTCCTGTGATTTTGAAATTCTCTCGTGGAGCTCGATAAGGTAATCGCTATATGTCTCGTTTTCGGAATTATCCTGAAAAGGAGTGGCTGACGGTGTCCTTGCTATTCTTCCAAACACTAGTTCGTGCGGTGTATACAGCGTTCCCTCGTGTACACTAGTATTATACGAGAACATTGCATACGGTAACCACTTTTCCCAGTTGTTACTCGCCTGAAGAGAGCTGGCGTATATGACAATATCATCTAGATAAACAAAAATTTCGTTGCCTTGAAGACCGGACAGGACGTTGTCCATGAGTCTTTGGAAAGTTGCGGGCGCATTTTTCAGGCCGAAAGGCATCCTTTTAAACTCGTAGTGCCCGTGCGGCGTGGAAAATGCGGTTTTCGGAATATCGGCGGGTTCCATAGGAATTTGGTGGAACCCGCTCGCGAGGTCGAAGGTGCTAAAATACTTTGCGCTCCCGAGCTGGTCCAAGATCTCGGTGATGCAAGGGAGGGGATACGCGTCGGCTACGGACTTCTCATTAAGCGCGCGATAGTCTATCATGACGCGCCACTGTTTGTTGCCCAAGGAATCTGGTTTCTTGGGTACAACCCACAGTGGTGAATTGAATGGCGATTTTGAAGGAGAGATGACATCCTTTTGTAATAACTTCTCGACTTGTCGCCGAATCTCCTCCTTGTGGGCTGGCGGAAAGCGATACTGCTTTACATTTACGGGGCGATCGTCGATCGTCGGAATTTTATGCGTAGCGGCCGACGTATAACCTAATTTGTCGCCTTCGATATGAAAGCGATCCTGCGCGCTGTAGATGAGACGGATTACATGGTCCTTTTCCTCAGGATTGAGGTGATCGAGACGGAGGAGCTTCAGTATGCGTTCTAGACGCGATTCCGAGGATTCAGCGGATTTCGGCGGTAGCGGCGTTTTCGGCTTCGAATCCCGCTTTACATTGTTACCGACTGCTTGCGCGTAGGATAATTGTTGTACGCTAGCTACGTTGTAACGCGAAGGAGGAGCTTCGTTCGTCGAGTAGGATGTCGAATTAGAAATTGAATTAGAATTAGAATTTTCCCTTATGCGGGATGAGCCGATCGGTACGGCGGATACAGTGGATTTAGAATTGGAAATAGCAGATTTAATAAAAATTGGAAATAGTAAAGGACTCTCTTCCTCGTGGAGGGGAGTCATGGTTTGAATTGGCTCGAGGTTTACGTTGGGTAAGGTGATTTCCACCGCGCGGTCCGAAGAATTAATTATTCTGGTGACGGCTTTACCCTGTATTACCCTTACCAATGCGTTTCCGAAGAATATCCCCGGCGCCAAATCTATACGCGGAATTATTCCTTCCGGGAGGTTCGAGTTAATTACGCGGACCTTAATCCCGATATTTGAGCGCGGAGGAATTGCTATTCGATCTCCGCACTTCGGAGAAGAGACTTTATTCTTTATCTTTGAATTACGTTTCGCAGGCTTATCGCGTTTCGAAGGAGACTGTGCTTCACGCGGAGGCTGCGGCGGCGGCGGGCCGGAGATAGGATTTCGATGCGGCGTACTCGGAGTTTGTTTATTTTGTAGCGATAGCGGAGGAGTAGGTTTCGGATGCGGCGACGGTTCGTCGATTGGTTTTATTTCGTTCTCGAAGGGAATCGTCTGACCGTTCCATCGAATATATTTCTTTAAAAACGAAATCCCCGCGTCCGCGCAAAATCCCGAGCCAAGGATTCCCGCGGTTTTGAGTGGAAAGTCGTCCCTCACCACGTTGAAAGGGACGACGCGGTCGAAAATAACTAAGTTTACCGTCCCTAGGGTAACGGTTCTGCCGTCGGTAACACCCGTTATTACGACTATTTCCGTAGTATCTATGCGCGCGGACGATTTTAACGCTGAACGTTTAATGATATTGACTTCCGCCCCGGTATCGATCATGAATCGCGTCGGCGCGACTAGAAGTTCTGTTTGCAAAATAACGTTCGGCGTACTCGTTTTGCCGGTGATGTTTACTGCGGCATCTCGGTTGAATCGGCGTTCATATCGTTTGCTGCGAGAGGGCGGACTCTTGGTGCGGCCTCGCGACCTGTCTCGCGGCTGGTGCGGAGGCCGTGGTCGTTTCCCGAGTTTCTAGCTAAATTATTATTATACTGCCGCTTCCGGCACTCGTCGATATCGTGCCCAGGACTTTTGCAGTATCTGCAGAATTTACTAGCGTCTCTAGAAAAAATTTGACGCGGCTGTTCGAACGCGGCGCGCTGTGCGGGAGGGGGCGCGTCCCTGGGTCGCAGGTAAGCGTCCCGACGTTCTTGCGAAAGGTACGGCGGATTCGCTTTAAAGCGGCATTCAGTCGCGTAATGGCCATAATTGTTGCATTTGTTACAAACTATTTCCGTACGTTTTTCGCGTGAATCTGCTCGTGACCGTGTTTTTCCTAACCGATTACAGTCGCGTTCGTATATTTGAAATAATTCCCGTGCTCGGGTGAAAATTTGTTGTAACGTATGGAACGAGTCTGTTGGCATTTGCATCCTAATTTCGGGGATAAACCCGTCTCTGAAACACTGCGATGTTAGTTTGTTTACCGCTTCAAGAGACTCTTGAGGGTCTCGCTGAGTGAGGCGGTCGCAATCTATTATGGCGTTTCGTAGGTCTTTAACGCGGCCAATGTAGTCGAGAATATGTTCACCGGCGCGCATATATATATTTGTGAGTTCGCCCTTATAATGTTCGGCGGATTTAACGGGCGCGAACGAACTACGAAGGATGTCGGTTAATTGAAGGATCGTTGTACATGGTTCGTCCTCTAAAGCGGCATAAGCGCGTCCTTTGAGTTTGCCTTTAAGCAAACGTGTAAAAGTGCGTTCGCAGCCGTTAGGGATTAAATCGTAAGCTCTTTTGCATGCCCGAGTGAATTGCAAAACCGGGATATTCTGCCCGTCGAATGCAGGTATGGCTTCGAGTGCCTGTTTAAGGGAAAGCTCGTCGTGCTGTGAATAGTGCGCGTAAGGAAAAGTACCTGAGCTTTGTGTCGGAGTCGGATCTAAGTGCGGAAAATCTAGCGGCACCGTATTTTCGCGTGTTAAGTCTGGCGTTCGGCGAATCGTCTCTATTTCGCGGCGTAGAATTTCAATTTGTTGTAATAGCGCAACGGTATTGGGATCCGCGTTATCACTTGCTTTCGCGGAACCGCTCGGTCGCGCGTTGTCCGGAATTTGATCGCTAGCGGTATCTTGAAAATCGAGCGTTCTGTTTATGCGTTTGTCGCGGTCGGCTTCTTGCATCGCGGCTGCTTTTTGTGCCTGTTGGCGTGTCTTTGTCGGTGGCGTCCTGGTTGCCATGGCTTTTTCGCGATCCCTTACGGCAGAATTTCCGGAAGAAAACGCGTGGCTATCCCACCGCTGTCACCAAAAATGTCACGTCCCGGAGTGCCGATGCACTCGATACGTTAAAACGAGTTTAAGCCGGTTCCCGAAATCAACGCGAATTGCGCGGAGCTGGGTTCGTTGGCGGTTAGGACGCGGTTTACCGAATAAAACATGCAGCACTTACCTTTTCGATGCATAGAATTCCTATTTGCTTTCCCGTTCCAGGTATCGTGGACGTCGTGGGTCGGAGACCGGGATCGCAGCGGCGTACGGCTGGAACGGCGGAACGGTTATCGGAACAAGGCGCCACGCAGGTTGATCCTGGCTGGTGCGTATCGTCGCTGAAATTGGACGGTCCCGGGCTCGTACGGGACGTACAGCGGCGAAAACCTCCTTGACGGGAACGGAAGCTGCTCGATGATGATCCGGATACGGCTACTCGGGTGTACCTCCCACGTATTCGCGAATAAGATGTCGAATATATTCTTTTCGGCTCGAAGTTCATCGAGAGTATTTGCGCTTTGACAGAGTACTGCTCGCCTAAGCGTTGGTTCGCTCTAGCTTGCAGGGATCCGCGTGGGCGCAAGATACTCGGTTACGGTAGCAGTGAAGTAAGAGCAGCTAAGCGTTGGTTCGCTCTAACCGTCCAGCTTCAAGACTATCGCAGACGAATTCGGAACTAGTAAGATATTCGCGAGCGTACCAGCGAATTAGAATTAGGAATTATGATTGAATATTGAATAAAGAGGCGTTGGATCTGGTAAAAGCTAATGTATATTCTATAATTTCACTACCCTAATACACTTCGACTAATTCTAAGATATTGAATAAGGTTACAATAAGAGATTGAAATAGAACTAAGTTTACGTTAAGGACTCGGCTAAGGGAGATGCGATAAAAAGAGAAGCATTAGAGCTGAGAGCTCGTTGCTTGGGAGCCAAGTGCTCGATTCGGAGGCGAGATAGGAACTGACTTCGGATCAGCGCGTCTGCGACCTCCTCGGGTCGCGAGGCGCGCGAGTCGCTGGGCCCCGGAGTGGGGACGGCGCGTGGCGGAAGAGCGGGGAGGCCGCTCGTGGTGGGGACGACCGCGTTACGCGGTGAGCCGCGCGCGTCGGCCGCGCGCTCGAGCGTGAACGTGTCTTAATTCTAGCGCACTTATATTATGTACATTTCCTTAATTCTATGTGTTTGTGGTGTGTGTATGTACATGAACGTGTCGTGTGCTTATACCTAAGACCGCATGTACGCGAATAGGGAATATGGGTGCGTAATTGCGGGTGAGTCCAGGAAGTAGTTGTCGTATTGCTCCTCTGGAGATGACGTGGGTGGAGACGGCCTCCTGGGGGTGGAAGGTGGTACGCCTGACGTTACAATTGCTACGATACCTAGACATCTGCAAACGCTATTTCATAGCGAGGAAGCGTCGCATTCACATTCATTTGAAGTGTAGACGAGGAATACATAACACTTCGCAAATCATGTTATATCTTACCATGAAACATAGAAATGAGATGCAATATCGCGTTTTAAGAATCATAAGAACACTATTGCTACGATACGTAGACTTCTGCAAACGCTATTTCCTTGCAAGGAAGTGTCGCATTTACATTCATTTGATTCGTAGACGAGGAATGCATAACACTTCGCAATGAATATTATATCTTATCAGGAAACATAGATATGAGATGCAATATCTCGTTTTAAGAAGCATTTGAACTCTATTGCTTCGATACGTAGACATCTGCAAACGCTATTTCCTAGCCAGGAAGTGTCGCATTTACATTCATTTGAAGTGTAGGCGAGGAATACATAACACTTCGCAATGAATATTACATCTTATCATGAAACTTAGAATTGAGATGCGACATCTTGTTTTTAGAAGCATTTGAACTCTATTTCTTCGATACGTAGACATCTGCAAACGCTATTTCCTAGCAAGGAAGTGTCGCATTTACTTCCATTTGAATCGTAGACGAGGAATACATAACACTTCGCAAATCATATTATATCTTACCATGAAACATAGAAATGAGATGCGATATCGCGTTTTAAGAAGCATTAGAAAGCTACTGCTACGATACGTAGACATCTGCAAACGCTATTTCCTAGCAAGGAAGTATCGCATTTACATTCATTTGATGTGTAGACGAGGAATACATAACACTTCGCAAATCATGTTATATCTTACCATGAAACATAGAAATGAGATGCGATATCGCGTTTTAAGAATCATATGAACTCTATTGCTACGATACGTAGACATCTGCAATCGCTATTTCCTAGCAAGGAAGTGTCGCATTTACATTCATTTGAAGTGTTGACGAGGAATACATGATACTTCGCAAATCATATTATATCTTACCATGAAACATAGAAATGATATGCGATATCGCGTTTTAAGAATCATATGAACTCTATTGCTACGATACGTAGACATCTGCAATCGCTATTTCCTAGCAAGGAAGTGTCGCATTTACATTCATTTGAAGTGTAGACGAGGAATGCATAGCACTTCGCAATGAATATTATATCTTATCATGAAACATAGATATGAGATGCAACATCTCGTTCTAAGAAGCATTTGAACTGTATTGCTTCGATACGTATACATCTGCAAACGCTATTTCCTTGCAAGGAAGTGTCGCATTTACATTCATTTGAAGTGTAGACGAGGAATACATGATACTTCGCAAATCATATTATATCTTACCATGAAACATAGAAACGAGATGCGATATCGCGTTTTAAGAAGCATTAGAACACTGTTGCTACGATATGTAGACATTTGCAAACGCTATTTCCTAGCAAAGAAGTGTCGCATTTACATTCATTTGAAGTGTAGACGAGGAATACATAACACTTCGCAAATCATATTATATCTTACCATGAAACATAGAAATGAGATGCGATATCGCGTTTTAAGAAGCATTAGAACACGGTTGCTACGATATGTAGACATTTGCAAACGCTATTTCCTAGCAAAGAAGTGTCGCATTTACAATCATTTGAAGTGTAGACGAGGAATACATAACACTTCGCAAATCATATTATATCTTACCATGAAACATAGGAATGAGATGCGATATCGCGTTTTAAGAATCATATGAACTCTATTGCTACGATACGTAGACATCTGCAATCGCTATTTCCTAGCAAGGAAGTGTCGCATTTACATTCATTTGAAGTGTAGACGAGGAATACATGATACTTCGCAAATCATATTATATCTTACCATGAAACATAGAAATGATATGCGATATCGCGTTTTAAGAATCATATGAACTCTATTGCTACGATACGTAGACATCTGCAATCGCTATTTCCTAGCAAGGAAGTGTCGCATTTACATTCATTTGAAGTGTAGACGAGGAATACATGATACTTCGCAAATCATATTATATCTTACCATGAAACATAGAAATGAGATGCGATATTGCGTTTTAAGAAGCATTAGGACACTGTTGCTACGATATGTAGACATTTGCAAACGTTATTTCCTAGCAAAGAAGTGTCGCATTTACATTCATTTGAAGTATAGACGAGGAACACATATCACTTCGCAAATCATATTATATCTTACCATGAAACATAGAAATGAGACGCGATATCGCGTTTTAAGAAGCATTAGAACTCTATTGCTACGATACGTAGACATCTGCAAACGCTATTTCCTAGCGAGGAAGCGTCGCATTCACATTCATTTGAAGTGTAGACGAGGAATACATAACACTTCGCAAATCATGTTATATCTTACCATGAAACATAGAAATGAGATGCAATATCGCGTTTTAAGAATCATAAGAAAACTATTGCTACGATACGTAGACTTCTGCAAACGCTATTTCCTTGCAAGGAAGTGTCGCATTTACATTCATTTGATTCGTAGACGAGGAATGCATAACACTTCGCAATGAATATTATATCTTACCATGAAACATAGATATGAGATGCAATATCTCGTTTTAAGAACCATTTGAACTCTATTGCTTCGATACGTAGACATCTGCAAACGCTATTTCCTAGCCAGGAAGTGTCGCATTTACATTCATTTGAAGTGTAGGCGAGGAATACGTAACACTTCGCAATGAATATTACATCTTATCATGAAACTTAGAATTGAGATGCGACATCTTGTTTTTAGAAGCATTTGAACTCTATTGCTTCGATACGTAGACATCTGCAAACGCTATTTCCTAGCAAGGAAGTGTCGCATTTACTTCCATTTGAATCGTAGACGAGGAATGCATAACACTTCGCAATGAATATTATATCTTATCATGAAACATAGATATGAGATGCAATATCTCGTTTTCGGAAGCATTTGAACTCTATTGCTTCGATACGTAGACATCTGCAAACGCTATTTCCTTGCAAGGAAGTGTCGCATTTACATTCATTTGAAGTGTAGGCGAGGAATACATAACACTTCGCAATGAATATTACATCTTATCTTGAAACATAGAATTGAGATGCGATATCTTGTTTTTAGAAGCATTTGAACTCTATTGCCTCGATACGTAGACATCTGCAAACGCTATTTCCTAGCAAGGAAGTGTCGCATTCACGTTCATTTGAAGTGTAGACGAGGAATACATAACACTTCGCAAATCATATTATATCTTACCATGAAACATAGAAATGAGATGCGATATCGCGTTTTAAGAAGCATTAGAAAGCTATTGCTACGATACGTAGACATCTGCAATCGCTATTTCCTAGCAAGGAAGCGTCGCATTTACATTCATTTGAAGTGTAGACGAGGAATACATGATACTTCGCAAATCATATTATATCTTACCATGAAACATAGAAATGATATGCGATATCGCGTTTTAAGAATCATATGAACGCTATTGCTACGATACGTAGACATCTGCAATCGCTATTTCCTAGCAAGGAAGTGTCGCATTTGCATTCATTTGAAGTGTAGACGAGGAATGCATAACACTTCGCAATGAATATTATATCTTATCATGAAACATAAATATGAGATGCAATATCTCGTTCTAAGAAGCATTTGAACTGTATTGCTTCGATACGTAGACATCTGCAATCGCTATTTCCTAGCAAGGAAGTGTCGCATTTACATTCATTTGAAGTGTAGACGAGGAATGCATAACACTTCGCAATGAATATTATATCTTATCATGAAACATAGATATGAGATGCAATATCTCGTTCTAAGAAGCATTTGAACTGTATTGCTTCGATACGTAGACATCTGCAAACGCTATTCCCTTGCAAGGAAGTGTCGCATTTACATTCATTTGAAGTGTAGACGAGGAATACATGATACGTCGCAAATCATATTATATCTTACCATGAAACATAGAAATGAGATGCGAAATCGCGTTTTAAGAAGCATTAGAACACTGTTGCTACGATATGTAGACATTTGCAAACGCTATTTCCTAGCAAAGAAGTGTCGCATTTACATTCATTTGAAGTGTAGACGAGGAAAAGATAACACTTCGCAATTCATATTATATCTTACCATGAAACATAGAAATGAGATGCGATATCGCGTTTTAAGACGCATTAGAACTCTATTGCTACGATACGTAGACATCTGCAAACGCTATTTCCTAGCGAGGAAGTGTCGCATTCACATTCATTTGAAGTGTAGACGAGGAATACATAACACTTCGCAAATCATATTATATCTTACCATGAAAGATAGAAATGAGATGCGATATCGCGTTTTAAGAAGCATTAGAACACTGTTGCTACGATATGTAGACATTTGCAAACGCTATTTCCTAGCAAAGAAGTGTCGCATTTACATTCATTTGAAGTGTAGACGAGGAATACATAACACTTCGCAAATCATATTATATCTTACCATGAAACATAGAAATTTGATGCGATATCGCGTTTTAAGAATCATATGAACTCTATTGCTACGATACGTAGACATCTGCAATCGCTATTTCCTAGCAAGGAAGTGTCGCATTTACATTCATTTGAAGTGTAGACGAGGAATACATGATTCTTCGCAAATCATATTATATCTTACCATGAAACATAGAAATGAGATGCGATATCGCGTTTTAAGAAGAATTAGAACACTATTGTGTAACGTCAGGCGTACCACCTTCCACCCCCAGGAGGCCGTCTCCACCCACGTCATCTCCAGAGGAGCAATACGACAACTACTTCCTGGACTCACCCGCAATTACGCACCCATATTCCCTATTCGCGTACATGCGGTCTTAGGTATAAGCACACGACACGTTCATGTACATACACACACCACAAACACATAGAATTAAGGAAATGTACATAATATAAGTGCGCTAGAATTAAGACACGTTCACGCTCGAGCGCGCGGCCGACGCGCGCGGCTCACCGCGTAACGCGGTTGTCCCCACCACGAGCGGCCTCCCCGCTCTTCCGCCACGCGCCGTCCCCACTCCGGGGCCCAGCGACTCGCGCGCCTCGCGACCCGAGGAGGTCGCAGACGCGCTGATCCGAAGTCAGTTCCTATCTCGCCTCCGAATCGAGCACTTGGCTCCCAAGCAACGAGCTCTCAGCTCTAATGCTTCTCTTTTTATCGCATCTCCCTTAGCCGAGTCCTTAACGTAAACTTAGTTCTATTTCAATCTCTTATTGTAACCTTATTCAATATCTTAGAATTAGTCGAAGTGTATTAGGGTAGTGAAATTATAGAATATACATTAGCTTTTACCAGATCCAACGCCTCTTTATTCAATATTCAATCATAATTCCTAATTCTAATTCGCTGGTACGCTCGCGAATATCTTACTAGTTCCGAATTCGTCTGCGATAGTCTTGAAGCTGGACGGTTAGAGCGAACCAACGCTTAGCTGCTCTTACTTCACTGCTACCGTAACCGAGTATCTTGCGCCCACGCGGATCCCTGCAAGCTAGAGCGAACCAACGCTTAGCCGAGCAGTACCCTGTCAAAGCGCAAATACTCTCGATGAACTCCGAGCCTCCGAGAAAGCGTACACGACGCGCGGGACGAAAAGAATATATTCGACATCTTATTCGCGAATACGTGGGAGGTACACCCGAGTACCCGTATCCGGATCACCATCGAGCAGCTTCCGTTCCCGTCAAGGAGGTTTTCGCCGCCGTACGTCCCGTACGAGCCCAGGACCGTCCAATTTCAGCGACGATACGCACCAGCCAGGATCAACCTGCGTGGCGCCTTGTTCTGATAACCGTTCCGCCGTTCCAGCCGTACGCCGCTGCGATCCCGGTCTCCGACCCACGACGTCCACGATACCTGGAACGGGAAAGCAAATAGGAATTCTATGCATCGAAAAGGTAAGTGCTGCATGTTTTATTCGGTAAACCGCGTCCTAACCGCCAACGAACCCAGCTCCGCGCAATTCGCGTTGATTTCGGGAACCGGCTTAAACTCGTTTTAACGTATCGAGTGCATCGGCACTCCGGGACGTGACATTTTTGGTGACAGCGGTGGGATAGCCACGCGTTTTCTTCCGGAAATTCTGCCGTAAGGGATCGCGAAAAAGCCATGGCAACCAGGACGCCACCGACAAAGACACGCCAGCAGGCACAAAAAGCAGCCGCGATGCAAGAAGCCGACCGCGACAAACGCATAAACAGAACGCTCGATTTTGAAGATACCGCTAGCGATCAAATTCCGGACAACGCGCGACCGAGCGGTTCCGCGAAAGCAAGTGATAACGCGGATCCCAATACCGTTGCGCTATTACAACAAATTGAAATTCTACGCCGCGAAATAGAGACGATTCGCCGAACGCCAGACTTAACACGCGAAAACACGGTGCCGCTAGATTTTCCGCACTTAGATCCGACTCCGACACAAAGCTCAGGTACTTTTCCTTACGCGCACTATTCACAGCACGACGAGCTTTCCCTTAAACAGGCACTCGAAGCCATACCTGCATTCGACGGGCAGAATATCCCGGTTTTGCAATTCACTCGGGCATGCAAAGGAGCTTACGAGTTAATCCCTAACGGCTGCGAACGCACTTTTACACGTTTGCTTAAAGGCAAACTCAAAGGACGCGCTTATGCCGCTTTAGAGGACGAACCATGTACAACGATCCTTCAATTAACCGACATCCTTCGTAGTTCGTTCGCGCCCGTTAAATCCGCCGAACATTATAAGGGCGAACTCACAAATATATATATGCGCGCCGGTGAACATATTCTCGACTACATTGGCCGCGTTAAAGACCTACGAAACGCCATAATAGATTGCGACCGCCTCACTCAGCGAGACCCTCAAGAGTCCCTTGAAGCGGTAAACAAACTAACATCGCAGTGTTTCAGAGACGGGCTTATCCCCGAAATTAGGATGCAAATGCTAACAGACTCGTTCCATACGTTACAACAAATTTTCACCCGAGCACGGGAATTATTTCAAATATACGAACGCGACTGTAATCGGTTAGGGAAAACACGGTCACGAGTAGATTCACGCGAAAAACGTACGGAAATAGTTTGTAACAAATGCAACAATTATGGCCATTATGCGACTGAATGCCGCTTTAAAGCGAATCCGCCGTACCTTTCGCAAGAACGTCGGGACGCTTACCTGCGACCCAGGGACGCGCCCCCTCCCGCACAGCGCGCCGCGTTCGAACAGCCGCGGCAAATTTTTTCTAGAGACGCTAGTAAATTCTGCAGATACTGCAAAAGCCCTGGGCACGATATCGACGAGTGCCGGAAGCGGCAGTATAATAATAATTTAGCTAGAAACTCGGGAAACGACCACGGCCTCCGCACCAGCCGCGAGACAGGTCGCGAGGCCGCACCAAGAGTCCGCCCTCTCGCAGCAAACGATACGAACGCCGATTCAACCGAGATGCCGCAGTAAACATCACCGGCAAAACGAGTACGCCGAACGTTATTTTGCAAACAGAACTTCTAGTCGCGCCGACGCGATTCATGATCGATACCGGGGCGGAAGTCAATATCATTAAACGTTCAGCGTTAAAATCGTCCGCGCGCATAGATACTACGGAAATAGTCGTAATAACGGGTGTTACCGACGGCAGAACCGTTACCCTAGGGACGGTAAACTTAGTTATTTTCGACCGCGTCGTCCCTTTCAACGTGGTGAGGGACGACTTTCCACTCAAAACCGCGGGAATCCTTGGCTCGGGATTTTGCGCGGACGCGGAGATTTCGTTTTTAAAGAAATATATTCGATGGAACGGTCAGACGATTCCCTTCGAGAACGAAATAAAACCAATCGACGAACCGTCGCCGCATCCGAAACCTACTCCTCCGCTATCGCTACAAAATAAACAAACTCCGAGTACGCCGCATCGAAATCCTATCTCCGGCCCGCCGCCGCCGCAGCCTCCGCCTGAAGCACAGTCTCCTTCGAAACGCGATAAGCCTGCGAAACGTAATTCAAAGATAAAGAATAAAGTCTCTTCTCCGAAGTGCGGAGATCGAATAGCAATTCCTCCGCACTCAAATATCGGGATTAAGGTCCGCGTAATTAACTCGAACCTCCCGGAAGGAATAATTCCGCGTATAGATTTGGCGCCGGGGATATTCTTCGGAAACGCATTGGTAAGGGTAATACATGGTAAAGCCGTCACCAGAATAATTAATTCTTCGGACCGCGCGGTGGAAATCACCTTACCCAACGTAAACCTCGAGCCAATTCAAACCATGACTCCCCTCCACGAGGAAGAGAGTCCTTTACTATTTCCAATTTTTATTAAATCTGCTATTTCCAATTCTAAATCCACTGTATCCGCCGTACCGATCGGCTCATCCCGCATAAGGGAAAATTCTAATTCTAATTCAATTTCTAATTCGACATCCTACTCGACGAACGAAGCTCCTCCTTCGCGTTACAACGTAGCTAGCGTACAACAATTATCCTACGCGCAAGCAGTCGGTAACAATGTAAAGCGGGATTCGAAGCCGAAAACGCCGCTACCGCCGAAATCCGCTGAATCCTCGGAATCGCGTCTAGAACGCATACTGAAGCTCCTCCGTCTCGATCACCTCAATCCTGAGGAAAAGGACCATGTAATCCGTCTCATCTACAGCGCGCAGGATCGCTTTCATATCGAAGGCGACAAATTAGGTTATACGTCGGCCGCTACGCATAAAATTCCGACGATCGACGATCGCCCCGTAAATGTAAAGCAGTATCGCTTTCCGCCAGCCCACAAGGAGGAGATTCGGCGACAAGTCGAGAAGTTATTACAAAAGGATGTCATCTCTCCTTCAAAATCGCCATTCAATTCACCACTGTGGGTTGTACCCAAGAAACCAGATTCCTTGGGCAACAAACAGTGGCGCGTCGTGATAGACTATCGCGCGCTTAATGAGAAGTCCGTAGCCGACGCGTATCCCCTCCCTTGCATCACCGAGATCTTGGACCAGCTCGGGAGCGCAAAGTATTTTAGCACCTTCGACCTCGCGAGCGGGTTCCACCAAATTCCTATGGAACCCGCCGATATTCCGAAAACCGCATTTTCCACGCCGCACGGGCACTACGAGTTTAAAAGGATGCCTTTCGGCCTGAAAAATGCGCCCGCAACTTTCCAAAGACTCATGGACAACGTCCTGTCCGGTCTTCAAGGCAACGAAATTTTTGTTTATCTAGATGATATTGTCATATACGCCAGCTCTCTTCAGGAGCACAAAAATAAGTTCGAAAAATTAATGCAAAGGCTGAAAGAAGCTAATCTTGTTTTGCAACCGGACAAATGCGAGTTCCTGAGGAGAGAGGTTAGTTATCTAGGACATATCATCAGCGAACACGGGGTAAAACCGGACCCCAATAAGATAAGTGCCGTGAAAAATTTTCCACGACCCCGAAACGCGAAGCAAATCAAACAATTTCTCGGCCTCGCGGGGTATTATAGGAGATTTATAGCGAACTTTTCACAAATCGCCAAACCGTTGACGAATCTACTCAAAAAAGACGCGCCTTTTACGTGGCGCAACGAACAAGAAAATTCTTTTGTAAGACTTCGGGACTGCCTATGCGAGGCGCCCATATTACAATATCCAAATTTCAAGAAACCGTTTGTAATAACCACCGATGCGTCCGCCGAAGCGATCGGCGCTATTTTAAGTCAGGGTCCGATAGGCCGCGATTTGCCAATCGCGTATACGTCGCGATTACTGAACACCGCGGAAAGGAATTATTCCACTATCGAGAAGGAGTGTCTGGCGATTGTCTACGCTGTCCACTATTTTCGACCGTATATATACGGTAATCAATTTAAACTTGTTACCGATCATCGGCCGTTAGTGTGGATGAACTCGGTCAAAGACCCATCCAGTAGACTCGTGCGTTGGAGGCTCAAACTTGCAGAGTTTGACTACGAAATGGTTTACAAAAGCGGAAAGACAAACGTAAATGCAGACGCATTGTCGCGAAATCCTGTCCAAATTTTCCCGCTTTCCCATAGTCACGACTCCGAGGACGACATCTTTGACGTCTCCCCGGAACTCCGCAAAAAATACTCCACTCCAGCGCCACCTCCTACACCGGTAACATCGGGAACCGATTTACCGACGCCAGATATTCCCTCCTCTACCGACGCATCACCATCTCCGCACCCTGCTTCCGATAATCCAGAATTCTATATTCCTCTTCCAAACGAGCACGTCAGATACGAGCCGTTATTTAAATTTAGCCGCGACTCCATTTCAACAAGACGAGACAACTTGGTTGTTTTCGTCACACGGTCAGGGCACCCATACGACACGGGCGCCAAAGACCTCGAGAGAGCCGGCAAATTCATCCCACACAGAGATCTCACCCTCTCAAAAGCAAGGGTTATCAAAATCGAACAAGACTATCAAATCCAACTTCCAATTATCGATCACCCCAGCAGAACGGTCGATTTCCAAACAGCCATAGAAACTTTCCGATCCTTATACGACGTGGTGAATGAACTACAATTATCATCATTCAGCATCGCACAAACCTCCATCGATTCCATTTCCTGGTCCAGAGTACAAAAAATCCTACAAGATCTATTTTACGAGACAAATACCTGTATCACAGTCTGCCAGGGCTTAATTCGAACCCCTTCGATCGAAGACAGATTGAAGATAATTAAAGAAAACCACGACTCACCCGTGGGAGGCCACAAGGGCGTCAATAAAACTTACTCCCGTATTAGGCAACAATATTTTTGGCCTAATATGAAGACACAAATTCAAGAATATATCGGCAAGTGTAAGAGTTGCCAAACTGAAAAATTAGTTAGAATCAAAACCAGGCAACCGCTTACCTTGACAGACACCCCTGGCAGGGCCTTTGATAAGATCTCTATGGATGTTATGGGTCCTCTCCCTGAAACACCTGATGGTTTTACTAATATACTGACCATTCAGGATCTCCTCACGAAATATTCCATAGCTATCCCTCTAAAAACAACTACCGCAGTCGACATTGCCGATGCATTGATCAGAGAATTCATTTGCAAGTTCGGATGCCCGAAGGGTATACTTACAGATCAGGGTTCAAATTTCATAAACAGTCTGATCAAAGCAATAGCAATTAAGTTTCGCATCAAACAGTACAAATCCACTGCATTTCATCCTCAAACGAACGGGTCTGTTGAGAGATCCCACCATGTCTTGGCCGAGTATTTGAAGCACTATATCGAGGCGAGTAACAACTGGGAAAAGTGGTTACCGTATGCAATGTTCTCGTATAATACTAATGTACACGAGGGAACGCTGTATACACCGCACGAACTAGTGTTTGGAAGAATAGCAAGGACACCGTCAGCCACTCCTTTTCAGGATAATTCCGAAAACGAGACATATAGCGATTACCTTATCGAGCTCCACGAGAGAATTTCAAAATCACAGGAAATAGCGAAAACCAATTTAGATAACGCGAAACAAAAATCCAAATTTTATTACGATCGAAATCTTAACGTTCAAAATTTCGAGGTTGGTCAATGGGTTTATCTCTTAAAAGAACCCCATAAACATAAATTTCAAGCACAGTATTCGGGACCATACAGAATTCTCGAAGTTTTGAACAAAAACAACGTCAAACTCAATGTAAAAGGCCGACATAAGATTGTGCATACTAATAAAATTAAGCTGTGTAAAAGAATGCATAGTATGTATAGCGCAAGAATGGGTGAAATGAAAGTGACACAATTCGAACTGAGTGATAGTGAAACCAGTGAACTTCAAACGAACGCTAATCGCGAAAGTGACTCTAGTTCCTCCAGTACGAACAATGCTCATCAACGCCGTCCAGTATTCAAACGACCTCGCCAGGACGAGCCAGGCGAGAAATTCCAACCCTCCGAGTTCCGAAGGACAGACAAGAGATCTCGGCATGGCCGAGATTCTTTTTCCAAGGGGGGTGGTGTAACGTCAGGCGTACCACCTTCCACCCCCAGGAGGCCGTCTCCACCCACGTCATCTCCAGAGGAGCAATACGACAACTACTTCCTGGACTCACCCGCAATTACGCACCCATATTCCCTATTCGCGTACATGCGGTCTTAGGTATAAGCACACGACACGTTCATGTACATACACACACCACAAACACATAGAATTAAGGAAATGTACATAATATAAGTGCGCTAGAATTAAGACACGTTCACGCTCGAGCGCGCGGCCGACGCGCGCGGCTCACCGCGTAACGCGGTCGTCCCCACCACGAGCGGCCTCCCCGCTCTTCCGCCACGCGCCGTCCCCACTCCGGGGCCCAGCGACTCGCGCGCCTCGCGACCCGAGGAGGTCGCGGACGCGCTGATCCGAAGTCAGTTCCTATCTCGCCTCCGAATCGAGCACTTGGCTCCCAAGCAACGAGCTCTCAGCTCTAATGCTTCTCTTTTTATCGCATCTCCCTTAGCGGAGTCCTTAACGTAAACTTAGTTCTATTTCAATCTCTTATTGTAACCTTATTCAATATCTTAGAATTAGTCGAAGTGTATTAGGGTAGTGAAATTATAGAATATACATTAGCTTTTACCAGATCCAACGCCTCTTTATTCAATATTCAATCATAATTCCTAATTCTAATTCGCTGGTACGCTCGCGAATATCTTACTAGTTCCGAATTCGTCTGCGATAGTCTTGAAGCTGGACGGTTAGAGCGAACCAACGCTTAGCTGCTCTTACTTCACTGCTACCGTAACCGAGTATCTTGCGCCCACGCGGATCCCTGCAAGCTAGAGCGAACCAACGCTTAGCCGAGCAGTACCCTGTCAAAGCGCAAATACTCTCGATGAACTCCGAGCCTCCGAGAAAGCGTACACGACGCGCGGGACGAAAAGAATATATTCGACATCTTATTCGCGAATACGTGGGAGGTACACCCGAGTACCCGTATCCGGATCACCATCGAGCAGCTTCCGTTCCCGTCAAGGAGGTTTTCGCCGCCGTACGTCGCGTACGAGCCCAGGACCGTCCAATTTCAGCGACGATACGCACCAGCCAGGATCAACCTGCGTGGCGCCTTGTTCCGATAACCGTTCCGCCGTTCCAGCCGTACGCCGCTGCGATCCCGGTCTCCGACCCACGACGTCCACGATACCTGGAACGGGAAAGCAAATAGGAATTCTATGCATCGAAAAGGTAAGTGCTGCATGTTTTATTCGGTAAACCGCGTCCTAACCGCCAACGAACCCAGCTCCGCGCAATTCGCGTTGATTTCGGGAACCGGCTTAAACTCGTTTTAACGTATCGAGTGCATCGGCACTCCGGGACGTGACAATTGCTACGACGATAGGTAGATATTTGCAAACGCTATTTCCTAGCGAGGAAGTGTCGCATTTACATTCATTTGAAGTGTGGACGAGGAATACATAACACTTCGCAAATCATATTATATCTTACCATGAAACATAGAAATGAGATGCGATATCGCGTTTTAAGAAGCATTAGAACTCTATTGCTACGATACCTAGACATCTGCAAACGCTATTTCCTAGCAAAGAAGTGTCGCATTTACATTCATTTGAAGTATAGACGAGGAATACATATCACTTCGCAAATCATATTATATCTTACCATGAAACATAGAAATGAGATGCGATATCGCGTTTTAAGAAGCATTAGAACTCTATTGCTACGATACGTAGACATCTGCAAACGCTATTTCCTAGCAAAGAAGTGTCGCATTTACATTCATTTGAAGTGTAGGCGAGGAATACATAACACTTCGCAAATCATATTATATCTTACCATGAAACATAGAAATGAGATGCGATTTCGCCTTTTAAGAAGTATTAGAACTCTATTGCTACGATACGTAGACATCTGCAAACGCTATTTCCTAGCGAGGAAGTGTCGCATTCACATTCAATTGAAGTGTAGACGAGGAATACATAACACTTCGCAAATCATATTATATCTTACCATGAAACATAGAAATGAGATGCAATATCGCGTTTTAAGAATCATAAGAATTCTATTGCTACGATACGTAGACATCTGCAAACGCTATTTCCTTGCAAGGAAGTGTCGCATTTACATTCATTTGAAGTGTAGACGAGGAATACATAACACTTCGCAAATCATATTATATCTTACCATGAAACATAGAAATGAGACGCGATATCGCGTTTTAAGAAGCATTAGAACACTGTTGCTACGATATGTAGACATTTGCAAACGCTATTTCCTAGCAAAGAAGTGTCGCATTTACATTCATTTGAAGTATAGACGAGGAATACATATCACTTCGCAAATCATATTATATCTTACCATGAAACATAGAAATGAGATGCGATATCGCGTTTTAAGAAGCATTAGAACTCTATTGCTACGATACGTAGACATCTGCAAACGCTATTTCCTAGCGAGGAAGCGTCGCATTCACATTCATTTGAAGTGTAGACGAGGAATACATAACACTTCGCAAATCATGTTATATCTTACCATGAAACATAGAAATGAGATGCAATATCGCGTTTTAAGAATCATAAGAACACTATTGCTACGATACGTAGACTTCTGCAAACGCTATTTCCTTGCAAGGAAGTGTCGCATTTACATTCATTTGATTCGTAGACGAGGAATGCATAACACTTCGCAATGAATATTATATCTTATCAGGAAACATAGATATGAAATGCAATATCTCGTTTTAAGAAGCATTTGAACTCTATTGCTTCGATACGTAGACATCTGCAAACGCTATTTCCTAGCCAGGAAGTGTCGCATTTACATTCATTTGAAGTGTAGACGAGGAATACATGATACTTCGCAAATCATATTATATCTTACCATGAAACATAGAAATGAGATGCGATATCGCGTTTTAAGAAGCATTAGAACACTGTTGCTACGATATGTAGACATTTGCAAACGCTATTTCCTAGCAAAGAAGTGTCGCATTTACATTCATTTGAAGTGTAGATGAGGAATACATAACACTTCGCAAATCATATTATATCTTACCATGAAACATAGAAATGAGATGCGATATCGCGTTTTAAGAAGCATTAGAACACTGTTGCTACGATATGTAGACACTTGCAAACGCTATTTCCTAGCAAAGAAGTGTCGCATTTACATTCATTTGAAGTGTAGACGAGGAATACATAACACTTCGCAAATCATATTATATCTTACCATGAAACATAGGAATGAGATGCGATATCGCGTTTTAAGAATCATATGAACTCTATTGCTACGATACGTAGACATCTGCAATCGCTATTTCCTAGCAAGGAAGTGTCGCATTTACATTCATTTGAAGTGTAGACGAGGAATACATGATACTTCGCAAATCATATTATATCTTACCATGAAACATAGAAATGAGATGCGATATTGCGTTTTAAGAAGCATTAGGACACTGTTGCTACGATATGTAGACATTTGCAAACGCTATTTCCTAGCAAAGAAGTGTCGCATTTACATTCATTTGAAGTATAGACGAGGAATACATATCACTTCGCAAATCATATTATATCTTACCATGAAACATAGAAATGAGACGCGATATCGCGTTTTAAGAAGCATTAGAACTCTATTGCTACGATACGTAGACATCTGCAAACGCTATTTCCTAGCGAGGAAGCGTCGCATTCACATTCATTTGAAGTGTAGACGAGGAATACATAACACTTCGCAAATCATGTTATATCTTACCATGAAACATAGAAATGAGATGCAATATCGCGTTTTAAGAATCATAAGAAAACTATTGCTACGATACGTAGACATCTGCAATCGCTATTTCCTAGCAAGGAAGTGTCGCATTTACATTCATTTGAAGTGTAGACGAGGAATACATGATACTTCGCAAATCATATTATATCTTACCATGAAACATAGAAATGAGATGCGATATTGCGTTTTAAGAAGCATTAGGACACTGTTGCTACGATATGTAGACATTTGCAAACGCTATTTCCTAGCAAAGAAGTGTCGCATTTACATTCATTTGAAGTATAGGCGAGGAATACATATCACTTCGCAAATCATATTATATCTTACCATGAAACATAGAAATGAGACGCGATATCGCGTTTTAAGAAGCATTAGAACTCTATTGCTACGATACGTAGACATCTGCAAACGCTATTTCCTAGCGAGGAAGCGTCGCATTCACATTCATTTGAAGTGTAGACGAGGAATACATAACACTTCGCAAATCATGTTATATCTTACCATGAAACATAGAAATGAGATGCAATATCGCGTTTTAAGAATCATAAGAAAACTATTGCTACGATACGTAGACTTCTGCAAACGCTATTTCCTTGCAAGGAAGTGTCGCATTTACATTCATTTGATTCGTAGACGAGGAATGCATAACACTTCGCAATGAATATTATATCTTACCATGAAACATAGATATGAGATGCAATATCTCGTTTTAAGAAGCATTTGAACTCTATTGCTTCGATACGTAGACATCTGCAAACGCTATTTCCTAGCCAGGAAGTGTCGCATTTACATTCATTTGAAGTGTAGGCGAGGAATACATAACACTTCGCAATGAATATTACATCTTATCATGAAACTTAGAATTGAGATGCGACATCTTGTTTTTAGAAGCATTTGAACTCTATTGCTTCGATACGTAGACATCTGCAAACGCTATTTCCTAGCAAGGAAGTGTCGCATTTACTTCCATTTGAATCGTAGACGAGGAATGCATAGCACTTCGCAATGAATATTATATCTTATCATGAAACATAGATATGAGATGCAATATCTCGTTTTCGGAAGCATTTGAACTCTATTGCTTCGATACGTAGACATCTGCAAACGCTATTTCCTTGCAAGGAAGTGTCGCATTTACATTCATTTGAAGTGTTGACGAGGAATGCATAATACTTCGCAATGAATATTATATCTTATCATCAAACATAGATATGAGATGCAATATCTCGTTCTAAGAAGCATTTGAACTGTATTGCTTCGATACGTAGACATCTGCAAACGCTATTCCCTTGCAAGGAAGTGTCGCATTTACATTCATTTGAAGTGTTGACGAGGAATACATGATACGTCGCAAATCATATTATATCTTACCATGAAACATAGAAATGAGATGCGAAATCGCGTTTTAAGAAGCATTAGAACACTGTTGCTACGATATGTAGACATTTGCAAACGCTATTTCCTAGCAAAGAAGTGTCGCATTTACATTCATTTGAAGTGTAGACGAGGAAAAGATAACACTTCGCAAATCATATTATATCTTACCATGAAACATAGAAATGAGATGCGATATCGCGTTTTAAGAAGCATTAGAACTCTATTGCTACGATACGTAGACATCTGCAAACGCTATTTCCTAGCGAGGAAGTGTCGCATTCACATTCATTTGAAGTGTAGACGAGGAATACATAACACATCGCAAATCATGTTATATCTTACCGTGAAACATAGAAATGAGATGCAATATCGCGTTTTAAGAATCATAAGAACTCTATTGCTACGATACGTAGACTTCTGCAAACGCTATTTCCTTGCAAGGAAGTGTCGCATTTACATTCATTTGAATCGTAGACGAGGAATGCATAACACTTCGCAATGAATATTATATCTTATCAGGAAACATAGATATGAGATGCAATATCTCGTTTTAAGAAGCATTTGAACACTATTGCTTCGATACGTAGACATCTGCAAACGCTATTTACTAACAAGGAAGTGTCGCATTTACATTCATTTGAAGTGTAGGCGAGGAATACATAACACTTCGCAATGTATATTACATCTTATCATGAAACATAGAATTGAGATGCGATATCTTGTTTTTAGAAGCATTTCAACTCTATTGCTTCGATACGTAGACATCTGCAAACGCTATTTCCTAGCAAGGAAGTGTCGCATTTACATCCATTTGAATCGTAGGCGAGGAATAAATAACACTTCGCAATGAATATTACATCTTATCATGAAACATAGAATTGAGATGCGATATCTTGTTTTTAGAAGCATTTGAACTCTATTGCTTCGATACGTAGACATCTGCAAACGCTATTTCCTAGCAAGGAAGTGTCGCATTTACATTCATTTGAAGTGTAGACGAGGAATACATGATACGTCGCAAATCATATTATATCTTACCATGAAACATAGAAATGAGATGCGAAATCGCGTTTTAAGAAGCATTAGAACACTGTTGCTACGATATGTAGACATTTGCAAACGCTAGTTCCTAGCAAAGAAGTGTCGCATTTACATTCATTTGAAGTGTAGACGAGGAAAAGATAACAGTTCGCAATTCATATTATATCTTACCATGAAACGTAGAAATGAGATGCGATATCGCGTTTTAAGAAGCATTAGAACTCTATTGCTACGATACGTAGACATCTGCAAACGCTATTTCCTAGCGAGGAAGTGTCGCATTCACATTCATTTGAAGTGTAGACGAGGAATACATAACACTTCGCAAATCATGTTATATCTTACCGTGAAACATAGAAATGAGATGCAATATCGCGATTTAAGAATCATAAGAACTCTATTGCTACGATACGTAGACATCTGCAAACGCTATTTCCTAGCAAGGAAGTGTCGCATTTACATCCATTTGAATCGTAGGCGAGGAATAAATAACACTTCGCAATGAATATTACATCTTATCACGAAACATAGAATTGAGATGCGATATCTTGTTTTTAGAAGCATTTGAACTCTATTGCTTCGATACGTAGACATCTGCAAACGCTATTTCCTAGCACGGAAGTGTCGCATTCACATTCATTTGAAGTGTAGACGAGGAATACATAACACTTCGCAAATCATATTATATCTTACCATGAAACATAGAAATGAGATGCGATATCGCGTTTTAAGAAGCATTAGAACACTGTTGCTACGATATGTAGACATTTGCAAACGCTATTTCCTAGCAAAGAAGTGTCGCATTTACATTCATTTGAAGTGTAGACGAGGAATACATAACACTTCGCAAATCATATTATATCTTACCATGAAACATAGAAATGAGATGCGATATCGCGTTTTAAGAAGCATTAGAACACTGTTGCTACGATATGTAGACATTTGCAAACGCTATTTCCTAGCAAAGAAGTGTCGCATTTACATTCATTTGAAGTGTAGACGAGGAATACATAACACTTCGCAAATCATATTATATCTTACCATGAAACATAGAAATGAGATGCGATATCGCGTTTTAAGAATCATATGAACTCTATTGCTACGATACGTAGACATCTGCAATCGCTATTTCCTAGCAAGGTAGTGTCGCATTTACATTCATTTGAAGTGTAGACGAGGAATACATGATACTTCGCAAATCATATTATATCTTACCATGAAACATAGAAATGATATGCGATATCGCGTTTTAAGAATCATATGAACTCTATTGCTACGATACGTAGACATCTGCAATCGCTATTTCCTAGCAAGGAAGTGTCGCATTTACATTCATTTGAAGTATAGACGAGGAATACATATCACTTCGCAAATCATATTATATCTTACCATGACACATAGAAATGAGATGCGATATCGCGTTTTAAGAAGCATTAGAACTCTATTGCTACGATACGTAGACATCTGCAAACGCTATTTCCTAGCGAGGAAGCGTCGCATTCACATTCATTTGAAGTGTAGACGAGGAATGCATAACACTTCGCAAATCATATTATATCTTACCATGAAACATAGAAATGAGATGCGATATCGCGTTTTAAGAAGCATTAGAACACTGTTGCTACGACACGTAGACATTTGCAAACGCTATTTCCTTGCAAGGAAGTGTCGCATTTACATTCATTTGATTCGTAGACGAGGAATGCATAACACTTCGCAATGAATATTATATCTTATCAGGAAACATGGATATGAGATACAATATCTCGTTTTAAGAAGCATTTGAACTCTATTGCTTCGATACGTAGACATCTGCATACGCTATTTCCTAGCCAGGAAGTGTCGCATTTACATTCATTTGAAGTGTAGGCGAGGAATACATAACACTTCGCAATGAATATTACATCTTATCATGAAACTTAGAATTGAGATGCGACATCTTGTTTTTAGAAGCATTTGATCTCTATTGCTTCGATACGTAGACATCTGCAAACGCTATTTCCTAGCAAGGAAGTGTCGCATTTACTTCCATTTGAACCGTAGACGAGGAATGCATAACACTTCGCAATGAATATTATATCTTATCATGAAACATAGATATGAGATGCAATATCTCGTTTTCGGAAGCATTTGAACTCTATTGCTTCGATACGTAGACATCTGCAAACGCTATTTCCTTGCAAGGAAGTGTCGCATTTACATTCATTTGAAGTGTAGGCGAGGAATACATAACACTTCGCAATGAATATTACATCTTATCATGAAACATAGAATTGAGATGCGATATCTTGTTTTTAGAAGCATTTGAACTCTATTGCTTCGATACGTAGACATCTGCAAACGCTATTTCCTAGCAAGGAAGTGTCGCATTCACGTTCATTTGAAGTGTAGACGAGGAATACATAAAACTTCGCAAATCATATTATATCTTACCATGAAACATAGAAATGATATGCGATATCGCGTTTAAAGAATCATATGAACTCTATTGCTACGATACGTAGATATCTGCAATCGCTATTTCCTAGCAAGGAAGTGTCGCATTTACATTCATTTGAAGTGTAGACGAGGAATGCACAACACTTCGCAATGAATATTATATCTTATCATGAAACATAGATATGAGATGCAATATCTCGTTCTAAGAAGCATTTGAACTGTATTGCTTCGATACGTAGACATCTGCAATCGCTATTTCCTAGCAAGGAAGTGTCGCATTTACATTCATTTGAAGTGTAGACGAGGAATTCATAACACTTCGCAAATCATATTATATCTTATCAGGAAACATAGATATGAGATGCAATATCTCGTTTTAAGAAGCATTTGAACTCTATGGCTTCGATACGTAGACATCTGCAAACGCTAGTTCCTAGCAAAGAAGTGTCGCATTAACATTCATTTGAAGTGTAGACGAGGAAAAGGTAACAGTTCGCAATTCATATTATATCTTACCATGAAACGTAGAAATGAGATGCGATATCGCGTTTTAAGAAGCATTAGAACTCTATTGCTACGATACGTAGACATCTGCAAACGCTATTTCCTAGCGAGGAAGTGTCGCATTCACATTCATTTGAAGTGTCGACGAGGAATACATAACACTTCGCAAATCATGTTATATCTTACCGTGAAACATAGAAATGAGATGCAATATCGCGTTTTAAGAATCATAAGAACTCTATTGCTACGATACGTAGACATCTGCAAACGCTATTTCCTAGCAAGGAAGTGTCGCATTTACATCCATTTGAATCGTAGGCGAGGAATAAATAACACTTCGCAATGAATATTACATCTTATCACGAAACATAGAATTGAGATGCGATATCTTGTTTTTAGAAGCATTTGAACTCTATTGCTTCGATACGTAGACATCTGCAAACGCTATTTCCTAGCAAGGAAGTGTCGCATTCACATTCATTTGAAGTGTAGACGAGGAATACATAACACTTCGCAAATCATATTATATCTTACCATGAAACATAGAAATGAGATGCGATATCGCGTTTTAAGAAGCATTAGAACACTGTTGCTACGATATGTAGACATTTGCAAACGCTATTTCCTAGCAAAGAAGTGTCGCATTTACATTCATTTGAAGTGTAGACGAGGAATACATAACACTTCGCAAATCATATTATATCTTACCATGAAACATAGAAATGATATGCGATATCGCGTTTTAAGAATCATATGAACTCTATTGCTACGATACGTAGACATCTGCAATCGCTATTTCCTAGCAAGGAAGTGTCGCATTTACATTCATTTGAAGTATAGACGAGGAATACATATCACTTCGCAAATCATATTATATCTTACCATGACACATAGAAATGAGATGCGATATCGCGTTTTAAGAAGCATTAGAACTCTATTGCTACGATACGTAGACATCTGCAAACGCTATTTCCTAGCGAGGAAGCGTCGCATTCACATTCATTTGAAGTGTAGACGAGGAATACATAACACTTCGCAAATCATGTTATATCTTACCATGAAACATAGAAATGAGATGCAATATCGCGTTTTAAGAATCATAAGAACACTATTGCTACGATACGTAGACTTCTGCAAACGCTATTTCCTTGCAAGGAAGTGTCGCATTTACATTCATTTGATTCGTAGACGAGGAATGCATAACACTTCGCAATGAATATTGTATCTTATCAGGAAACGTGGATATGAGATGCAATATCTCGTTTTAAGAAGCATTTGAACTCTATTGCTTCGATACGTAGACATCTGCATACGCTATTTCCTAGCCAGGAAGTGTCGCATTTACATTCATTTGAAGTGTAGGCGAGGAATACATAACACTTCGCAATGAATATTACATCTTATCATGAAACTTAGAATTGAGATGCGACATCTTGTTTTTAGAAGCATTTGATCTCTATTGCTTCGATACGTAGACATCTGCAAACGCTATTTCCTAGCAAGGAAGTGTCGCATTTACTTCCATTTGAACCGTAGACGAGGAATGCATAACACTTCGCAATGAATATTATATCTTATCATGAAACATAGATATGAGATGCAATATCTCGTTTTCGGAAGCATTTGAACTCTATTGCTTCGATACGTAGACATCTGCAAACGCTATTTCCTAGCAAGGAAGTGTCGCATTCACGTTCATTTGAAGTGTAGATGAGGAATACATAACACTTCGCAAATCATATTATATCTTACCATGAAACATAGAAATGATATGCGATATCGCGTTTTAAGAATCATATGAACTCTATTGCTACGATACGTAGATATCTGCAATCGCTATTTCCTAGCAAGGAAGTGTCGCATTTACATTCATTTGAAGTGTAGACGAGGAATGCATAACACTTCGCAATGAATATTATATCTTATCATGAAACATAGATATGAGATGCAATATCTCGTTCTAAGAAGCATTTGAACTGTATTGCTTCGATACGTAGACATCTGCAATCGCTATTTCCTAGCAAGGAAGTGTCGCATTTACATTCATTTGAAGTGTAGACGAGGAATGCATAACACTTCGCAATGAATATTATATCTTATCATGAAACATAGATATGATATGCAATATCTCGTTCTAAGAAGCATTTGAACTGTATTGCTTCGATACGTAGACATCTGCAAACGCTATTCCCTTGCAAGGAAGTGTCGCATTTACATTCATTTGAAGTGTAGACGAGGAATACATGATACGTCGCAAATCATATTATATCTTACCATGAAACATAGAAATGAGATGCGAAATCGCGTTTTAAGAAGCATTAGAACACTGTTGCTACGATATGTAGACATTTGCAAACGCTATTTCCAAGCAAAGAAGTGTCGCATTTACATTCATTTGAGGTGTAGACGAGGAATTCATAACACTTCGCAAATCATATTATATCTTATCAGGAAACATAGATATGAGATGCAATATCTCGTTTTAAGAAGCATTTGAACTCTATGGCTTCGATACGTAGACATCTGCAAACGCTATTTCCTAGCAAGGAAGTGTCGCATTTACATTCATTTGAAGTGTAGACGAGGAATACGTAATACTTCGCAAATCATATTATATCTTACCATGAAACATAGAAATGAGATGCGATATCGCGTTTTAAGAATCATAAGAACTCCATTGCTACGATACGTAGACATCTGCAAACGCTATTTCCTTGCAAGGAAGTGTCGCATTTACATTCATTTCAAGTGTAGGCGAGGAATACATAACACTTCGCAATGAATATTACTTCTTATCATGAAACATAGATATGAGATGCAATATCTCGTTTTAGGAAGCATTTGAACTCTATTGCTTCGATACGCAGACATCTGCAAACGCTATTTCCTAGCAAGGAAGTGTCGCATTTACATTCATTTGAAGTGTAGGCGAGGAATACATAACACTTCGCAATGAATATTACATCTTATCATGAAACATAGATATGAGATGCAATATCTCGTTCTAAGAAGCATTTGAACTGTATTGCTTCGATACGTAGACATCTGCAAACGCTATTCCCTTGCAAGGAAGTGTCGCATTTACATTCATTTGAAGTGTAGACGAGGAATACATGATACGTCGCAAATCATATTATATCTTACCATGAAACATTGAAATGAGATGCGAAATCGCGTTTTAAGAAGCATTAGAACACTGTTGCTACGATATGTAGACATTTGCAAACGCTATTTCCTAGCAACGAAGTGTCGCATTTACATTCATTTGAAGTGTAGACGAGGAAAAGATAACACTTCGCAATGAATATTACATCTTATCATGAAACATAGATATGAGATGCAATATCTCGTTTTAGGAAGCATTTGAACACTATTGCTTCGATACGCAGACATCTGCAAACGCTATTTCCTAGCGAGGAAGTGTCGCATTCACGTTCATTTGAAGTGTAGACGAGGAATACATAACACTTCGCAAATCATATTATATCGTACCATGAAACATAGAAATGATATGCGATATCGCGTTTTAAGAATCGTATGAACTCTATTGCTACGATACGTAGACATCTGCAATCGCTATTTCCTAGCAAGGAAGTGTCGCATTTACATTCATTTGAAGTGTAGACGAGGAATGCATAACACTTCGCAATGAATATTATATCTTATCATGAAACGTAGATATGAGATGCAATATCTCGTTCTAAGAAGCATTTGAACTGTATTGCTTCGATACGCAGACATCTGCAAACGCTATTCCCTTGCAAGGAAGTGTTGCATTTACATTCATTTGAAGTGTAGACGAGGAATACATGATACGTCGCAAATCATATTATATCTTACCATGAAACATAGAAATGAGTTGCGAAATCGCGTTTTAAGAAGCATTAGAACACTGTTGCTAGGATATGTAGACATTTGCAAACGCTATTTCCTAGCAAAGAAGTGTCGCATTTACATTCATTTGAAGTGTAGACGAGGAAAAGATAACACTTCGCAAATCATATTAAATCTTACCATGAAACATAGAAATGAGATGCGATATCGCGTTTTAAGAAGCATTAGAACTCTATTGCTACGATACGTAGACATCTGCAAACGCTATTTCCTAGCGAGGAAGTGTCGCATTCACATTCATTTGAAGTGTAGACGAGGAATACATAACACTTCGCAAATCATGTTATATCTTACCGTGAAACATAGAAATGAGATGCAATATCGCGTTTTAAGAATCATAAGAACTCTATTGCTACGATACGTAGACTTCTGCAAACGCTATTTCCTTGCAAGGAAGTGTCGCATTTACATTCATTTGAATCGTAGACGAGGAATGCATAACACTTCGCAATGAATATTATATCTTATCAGGAAACATAGATATGAGATGCAATATCTCGTTTTAAGAAGCATTTGAACTCTATTGCTTCGATACGTAGACATCTGCAAACGCTATTTCCTTGCAAGGAAGTGTCGCATTTACATTCATTTGAAGTGTAGACGAGGAATACGTGACACTTCGCAAATCATATTATATCTTACCATGAAACATAGAAATGAGATGCGATATCGCGTTTTAAGAAGCATTAGTACTCTATTGCTGCGATACCTAGACATCTGCAGACGCTATTTCCTAGCAAGGAAGTGTCGCATTTACATTCATTTGAAGTGTAGACGAGGAATACATGACACTTCGCAAATCATATTATATCTTACCATGAAACATAGAAATGAGATGCGATATCGCGTTTTAAGAAGCATTAGAACACTATTGCCACGACAGATAGACATTTGCAAACGCTGTTTCCTAGCAAAGAAGTGTCGCATTTACATTCATTTGAAGTGTAGACGAGGAATACATAACACTTCGCAAATCATATTATATCCTACCATGAAACATAGAAATGAGATGCGATATCGCGTTTTAAGAAGCATTAGAACACTATTGCCACGAAAGATAGACATTTGCAAACGCTGTTTCCTAGCAAAGAAGTGTCGCATTTACATTCATTTGAAGTGTAGACGAGGAATACATAACACTTCGCAAATCATATTATATCCTACCATGAAACATAGAAATGAGATGCGATATAGCGTTTTAAGAAGCATTAGAACTCTATTGCTACGATACCTAGACATCTGCAGACGCTATTTCCTAGCAAGGAAGTGTCGCATTTACACTCATTTGAAGTGTAGACGAGGAATACATGATACTTCGCAAATCATATTATATCTTACCATGAAACATAGAAATGAGATGCGATATCGCGTCTTAAGAAGCATTAGTACTCTATTGCTACGATACCTAGATATCTGCAGACGCTATTTCCTAGCAAGGAAGTGTCGCATTTACATTCATTTGAAGTGTAGACGAGGAATATATGACACATCGCAAATCATATTATATCTTACCATGAAACATAGAAATGAGATGCGATATCGCGTTTTAAGAAGCATTAGAAAGCTATAACTACGATACCTATACATCTGCAAACGCTATTTCCTAGCGTGGATGTATCGCAATCACATTCATTTGAAGTGTAGACGAGGAATACATAACACAATCATATTATATCTTACCATGAAACATGTAACTGAGATGCGATATCACGTTTTAAGAAGCATTAGAACTCCATTGCTACGATACCTAGACATCTGCAGACGCTATTTCCTAGCAAGGAAGTGTCGCATTTACATTCATTTGAAGTGTAGACGAGGAATACATGATACATCGCAAATCATATTATATCTTACCATGAAACATAGAAATGAGATGCGATATCGCGTTTTAAGAAGCATTAGAACACTATTGCTACGATAGGTAGACATTTGCAAACGCTATTTCCTAGCAAAGAAGTGTCGCATTTACATTCATTTGAATCGTAGACGAGGAATGCATAAAACTTCGTAATGAATATTATATCTTACCATGAAACATAGAAATGAGATGCGATATCGCGTTTTAAGAAGCATTTGAACTCTATTGCTTCGATACGTAGACATCTGCAAACGCTATTTCCTTGCAAGGAAGTGTCGCATTTACATTCATTTGAAGTGTAGACGAGGAATACATGATACTTCGCAAATCATATTATATCTTACCATGAAACATAGAAATGAGATTCGATATCGCGTTTTAAGAAGCATTAGAAAGCTATTGCTACGATACGTAGACATCTGCAATCGCTATTTCCTTGCAAGGAAGTGTCGCATTTACATTCGTTTGAAGTGTAGACGAAGAATACATGATACTTCGCAAATCATATTAAATCTTACCATGAAACATAGTAGAAATGAGATGCGATATCGCGTTTTAAGGTGCATTAGTACTCTATTGCTACGATACCTAGACATCTGCAGACGCTATTTCCTAGCAAGGAAGTGTCGCATTTACATTCATTTGAAGTGTAGGCGAGGAATACATAACACTTCGCAAATCATATTATGTCTTACCATGAAACATAGAAATGAGATGCGATTTCGCCTTTTAAGAAGTATTAGAACTCTATTGCTACGATACGTAGACATCTGCAAACGCTATTTCCTAGCGAGGAAGTGTCGCATTCACATTCAATTGAAGTGTAGACGAGGCATAACACTTCGCAAATCATATTATATCTTACCATGAAACATAGAAATGAGATGCAATATCGCGTTTTAAGAATCATAAGAACTCTATTGCTACGATACGTAGACATCTGCAAACGCTATTTCCTTGCAAGGAAGTGTCGCATTTACATTCATTTGAAGTGTAGACGAGGAATACATGACACTTCGCAAATCATATTATATCTTACCATGAAACATAGAAATGAGATGCGATATCGCGTTTTAAGAAGCATTAGAACACTATTGCCACGACAGGTAGACATTTGCAAACGCTGTTTCCTAGCAAAGAAGTGTCGCATTTACATTCATTTGAAGTGTAGACGAGGAATACATAACACTTCGCAAATCATATTATATCCTACCATGAAACATAGAAATGAGATGCGATATAGCGTTTTAAGAAGCATTAGAACTCTATTGCTACGATACCTGGACATCTGCAGACGCTATTTCCTAGCAAGGAAGTGTCGCATTTACACTCATTTGAAGTGTAGACGAGGAATACATGATACTTCGCAAATCATATTATATCTTACCATGAAACATAGAAATGAGATGCGATTTCGCCTTTTAAGAAGTATTAGATCTCTATTGCTACGATACGTAGACATCTGCAAACGCTATTTCCTAGCGAGGAAGTGTCGCATTTACATTCATTTGAAGTGTAGACGAGGAATACATGACACTTCGCAAATCATATTATATCTTACCATGAAACATAGAAATGAGATGCGATATCGCGTTTTAAGAAGCATTAGAACTCTATTGCTACGATACCTAGACATCTGCAGACGCTATTTCCTAGCAAGGAAGTGTCGCATTTACACTCATTTGAAGTGTAGACGAGGAATACATGATACTTCGCAAATCATATTATATCTTACCATGAAACATAGAAATGAGATGCGATATCGCGTTTTAAGAAGCATTAGTACTCTATTGCTACGATACCTAGACATTTGCAGACGCTATTTCCTAGCAAGGAAGTGTCGCATTTACATTCATTTGAAGTGTAGTCGAGGAATACATGACACTTCGCAAATCATATTATATCTTACCATGAAACATAGAAATGAGATGCGATATCGCGTTTTAAGAAGCGTTAGAAAGCTACTGCTACGATACGTATACATCTGCAAACGCTATTTCCTAGCAAAGAAGTGTCGCATTTACATTCATTTGAAGTGTAGACGAGGAATACATGATTCTTTGCAAATCATATTATATCTTACCATGAAACATAGAAATGAGATGCGATATCGCGTTTTAAGAATCATATGAACTCTATTGCTACGATACGTAGACATCAGCAAACGCTATTTCGTAGCAAGGAAGTCTCGCATTTACATTCATTTGAAGTGTAGGCGAGGAATACATAACACTTCGCAATGAATATTACATCTTACCATGAAACATAGAAATGAGATGCGATATCGCGTTTTAAGAAGCATTAGAACACTATTGCTACGATAGGTAGACATCTGCAAACGCTATTTCCTAGCGAGGAAGTATCACATTCACATTCATTTGAAGTGTAGACGAGGAATACATAACACTTCGCAAATCATGTTATATCTTACCATGAAACATAGAAATGAGATGCGATATCGCGTTTTAAGAATCATATGAACTCTATTGCTATGATACGTAGACATCTGCAATCGCTATTTCCTTGCAGGGAAGTGTCGCATTTACATTCATTTGAAGTGTAGACGAGGAATACATAACACTTCGCAAATCATATTACATCTTACCATGAAACATAGAAATGAGATTCGATATCGCGTTTTAAGAAGCATTAGAAAGCTATTGCTACGATACGTAGACATCTGCAAACGTTATTTCCTAGCGAGGAAGCATCGCATTCACATTCATTTGAAGTGTAGACGAGGAATACATAACACTTCGCAAATCATATTATATCTTACCATGAAACATATAAATGAGATGCGATATCACGTTTTAAGAAGCATTAGAACTCCATTGCTACGATACCTAGGCATCTGCAGAAGCTATTTCCCAGCAAGGAAGTGTCGCATTTACATTCGTTTGAAGTGTAGACGAGGAATACATGATACTTCGCAAATCATATTAAATCTTACCATGAAACATAGAAATGAGATGCGATATCGCGTTTTAGGAAGCATTAGTACTCTATTGCTACGATACCTAGACATCTGCAGACGCTATTTCCTAGCAAGTAAGTGTCGCATTTACATTCATTTGAAGTGTAGACGAGGAATACATGATACTTCGCAAATCATATTACATCTTACCATGAAACATAGAAATGAGATGCGATATCGCGTTTTAAGAAGCATTAGAACACTGTTGCTACGATATGTAGACATTTGCAAACGCTATTTCCTAGCAAAGAAGTGTCGCATTTACATTCATTGGAAGTGCAGACGAGGAGTACATAGCACTTCGCAACGAATATTATATCTTATCATGAGACATAGATATGAGATGCGATATCGCGCTGCAAGAAGCATTAGTACTCAATTGCTTCGATACCTAGGCATCTGGAAACGCTACTTCCTAGCATGGAAGCGTCGCATTTTCATTCCTTTGTAGCGAATACGAGGTATACGTAACACTGCACAATGAATATTATATCTTATCATGAAACATAGAAATGAGATGCGATATCGCGATATAAGAAGCATTAGAACTCTATTGCTTCGATACCTAGACATCTGCCAACGCTACTTCCTAGCAAGGAAGTGTCCCATATACATTCCACTGAAGTGAATACGAGGTATACATGCCACTCCGCAATGGATATTATATCTTATCATGATACATAGAAACGTGATGCGATATCGCGTTTTGAGAAGCATTAGAACTCTATTGCTTCGATACGTAAACATCTGCAAGCGCCAATTCCTAGCAAGGAAGTGTCGCATTTACATTCATTGCAAGTGTAGACGAGGTATACATGCCACTCCGCAATGAATATTATATCTTATCATGAAACATAGAATTGAGATGCGATATCGCGTTTTAAGAAGCATTCGAACTCTATTGTTACGATACGTAGACATCTGCAACCGCTACTTCCTAGCAAGGAAGTGTCGCATTTACATTCTTTAGAAGCGAATACGAGGTACACTTAACACTTCGCAATCAATATTATGTCTTATCACGAAGCATTGAAAGGAGATATGATATCGGGATTTAAGAAGCATTAGAACTCTATTGCTTCGATACGAAGACATCTGGAAATGCTATTTTTGGAAAGGAAGTGTCGCATTATCATTCATTTGAAGTGAATACGATGTATACATGACACTTCGCAATGAATGTTATATCTTATCATGAAACATAGAAATGGGATGCTATATCCCGTTCATTGAAGCATTAGAACTCTATTGCAACGATACGTAAACATCTGCAAACGCTATTTCCTAGGAAGCAAGTGTCGCATTTACATTCTTTTGAAGTGAATACGAGGAACACATGACACTTCGCAATGAATATTATATCTTGTCATGAAACATAGGAATGAGATGGGATATCCCGTTTTAAGAAGCATTAGAAATCTATTGCTACGATGCGTAGATATCTGGAGACGCTATTCCCTAGGAAGGAAGTGCCGCATTTACATTCTTTTGAAGTGAATACGGGGAACACATGACACTTCGCAATGAATATTATATCTTGTCATGAAACATAGAAATGAGATGCGATATCCCGTTTTAAGAAACATAACAAATATATTGCTACGGTACGTAGATATCTGGAAAGCTATTTCCTAGCAAGGAAGTGTCGCATTTACATTCTTTTGAAGTGAACAAGAGGCATGCATGACACTTTGCTATGAATATTATACCTTATCACGAAACATAGGAATGAGTTGCGATATAGCGATTTAAGAAGCATTAGAACTCTATTGCTTCGATACGGAGACATCTGCTGTCGCTATTCCCTAGTGAGGAAGTGTCGCACTTACATTCTATTGATGTGAATACGAGGTATACATGACACTTCGCAATGAATATTATATCTTATCATGAAATATAGAAACGGGATACGATATCGCAATTTTGAGAAGCATTAGATCTCTATTGCTTCGATACGTGGACATCTGCAAACGCTACTTCCTAGGGAGGAAGTGTCGCCTTTACATTCTCTTGAAGTGAATACGGGGTATACATGACAGTTCGCAATGAGTATTATATCTTATCATGAAGCATAGAAATGAGTTGGTATATCGCGTTTTAAGAAGCATTAGTACTCTAATGCCTCGATATCTAGACATCTGCAAACGCTATTTCCTAGCAAGGAAGTGTCGCATTTACATTCTTTTGAAGTGAATACGAGGTATACATGACACTTCGCAGCTAATATTATATCTTGACATGCAACTTAGAAATGAGATGCGGTATCCCGTTTTAAGTAGCATTAGAACTCTATTGCTACGATACGTAGACATCTGCAAACGCTATTTCCTAGGATGGAAGATTCGCATTTACATTCTTTTGTAGTGAATGCGAGGTATACATGACACTTCGCATTGAACAATATATCTTATCATGTAACATAGAAGTGAGATGCGACATCTCGTTTTAGGAAGCATTAGAACTCTATTGCTACGGTACGTAGTCATCAGCAACCGCTATTTCCTTGCAAGGATGTGTCGCATTTACATTCTTTTGAGGTGAATACAAGGTATGCATAACACTCCACAATAAATATTATATCTTATCGCGAAACATAGAAATGAGGAGCGATTTCGCGTCTCAAGAAGCATTAGAACTCTATTGCATCGGTACGTAGACATCTGCAAACGCTATTTCCTAGGAAGGAAGTATCGCATTTACATTCATTTGAAGTGTAGACGAGATATACATAACACTGCACAATGAATATTGTATCTTATCATGAAACATAGAAATGAGGTGCGATATCGCGTTTTAAGAAACGTTAGAACTCTATTGCTTCGGTACGTAGACATCTGGAAACGTAATTTCCTAGAAAGGAAGTGTCGCATTTACATTCTCTTGAGAGGAATACGATGTATACATGACACGTCGCAATGAATATTATATCTTATGATGAAACATAGAAATGAGGTGCGATATGGCGATTCAAGAAGCATTAGAGCTCTATTTCTTCGATTCGAAGATATCTGCAAACCATATTTCCTAGCAAGGAAGTGTCGCATTTACATTCTTTTGAAGTGAATACGAGGTGTGACGTCCGGTGGTACTATTTTCCGTTGCTCCGATGGCTTTACGACACGAGCCTATTTTTCGGTAATTCGGTCCGCGGGAACGCGTTTAGACCGGTTCCGACAATTTCGGCTGACGCGAGACTAGCGAAAACACTCGCGATAATAAGGGAATGACCCTACCTTTCGATGACTTCTCTCTCGATTTGTACGTAGAAACGGCGTGGAGGATCGTTCGCTGGGATCGTAGCGGATTTCGTTCTGTTGGCTGCTACGGAAATCTCGATCAGTCGCCAGCGAAGAGGAGGACGGCGGTCGGAATTCAGCGATGATGCTGAATGTGGCAGAATCGGCGTGATGCGTCGTGGTGTCTGGATCGGAAGCGTCGACGGTCGCTTCGGAAAGCGGCGTCTGGGCTGGTGCGAAGGCAGGTCGCTGGTATACGAGGACCCTTGGAACGCCCTCCAAATA
The DNA here is from genome assembly GCF_050948175.1 of Xylocopa sonorina. Lineage (NCBI taxonomy): Eukaryota > Metazoa > Arthropoda > Insecta > Hymenoptera > Apidae > Xylocopa > Xylocopa sonorina. The sequence continues at coordinate 79,376 of NC_135196.1, read as the reverse complement.
TTCACGCACAAGTGATCGTATGAAATTCTTCCTACTCGCACGTCGCGTTCTTCGCAAACCGGAAGCACGATTCATTCACCAGGTTTTTCTGTACTTTCGACTAAGATCTGAAGGATAACCGGCGGTCTCAACGTCACAAAGCCGATTTCTATACTCCTTCAATTTGATGAAGAGCAACCCCAGTTGTATGGAAGAACCCGTGGAAGAATTCGTAGTTAAATGTAATGTAAAAGTAGAACTAGTATTATAAACACTTGATAAAATTAATGGATGTGGAAATAGTAGACTTGGTAAAAGAACTTGTACTTGGATATAGCAAAAGTAAAAATAAAATATATTCTAGGTTTAAAGTATACAAGAACTGGAATTATTCTAAGACTAAGACTAAGTTAAAATGGAAATAGAAATACGATGCCTGAACCGCACAATGAGGTGTCTAACGATCTAGAACTAGAGGTTTCGACTCCTCGGTAGGAGATCTCGAGTCAGAGTGTGTGCTTTGGTGACGCGTCTCTGACCTCCTCGGTTCGCGGGGCGCTACGGTTGCGGACGCTCGTGCTAGGGAGATCGCGGTCCCGCGAGTGGGGGACTCGCGTCTCGAGGCGGAGAGCGCGCGGTCCAGCGAGTGGGGACTCGCGGCTCGTGGTGGGGCTAGCGGCGCATGCCGCTGGCCGGACGCATCTTACTTAGTGTAACATAGATCTAGGAATTCTTATATATGAGTCATGATATGGTATGTATGTCCTAGCTTAGAAGTAATATATAGGTTCTAACAGATCCTGTTCCCGGAATTGGAAAAGACCCCATTCAGGTGATGGGCTGCGGCTACGTCTTCCTGCAGGACGGAATCCTCGGTGCGAGGGAGATAGGGCTACCGTCCTTGGTGCGGGCGAGACAGGTATAATCGGTGGTGCGAGTGAGACACTGGTGCCCGCTACGAGCGAGAAACGTATACTCGGAGGTGCGAGTGAGGCAGCGGAACTCGGTGTGAGTGAGCGCGTGCAGGTATGCGCGCGCGAACACTTCCAGTTGCTGGTTCTGCAGACTAGTTTGGCTGGTTGCATGCGTCCAGGGGTTGATGCTGGGGGGTGCGAGGAGGTTGATGGGTGGCAGGCGGTACGCCTGACGTCACAAAATGCGACACTTCCTTTCTAGGAAATAGGGTCTCCAGATATCTACGTATCGTAGCAATAGAGTTCTAATGTTTCTTATAACGCGATATCGCATCTCATTTCTATGTTTCATGAAAAGATATAACATTCATTGCGAATTGTCGTGTATACCACGTATTCACATCAAAAGAATGTAAATGCGACACTTCCTTCCTAGGAAATAGCGTTTGCAGGTGTCTACGTATCGAAGTAATAGTGTACTAATGCTTCTTAAAGCGCGATATCGCGTCTCATTTCAATGTTTCATGATAAGATATAATATCCATTGCGAAGTGTCATTTATACCTCGTACTCACTTCAAAAGAATGTAAATGCGACACATCCTTGCTAGGAAATAGCGCCGCCAGATATCTACGTATCGTAGCAATAGAGTTCTAAAGCTTCTTAAAACGCGATATCGCACCTCATTTCTATGTCTCATGATAAGATATAATATTCATTGCGAAGTTTTGTGTATTCCTTGTCTACACTTCAAATGAATGTAAATGCGACACTTCCAGGCTAGGCAGTAGCGTTTGCAGATGTCTACGTAGCGTAGCAATAGAGTTATAATGCTTCTTAAAACGAGATATTGCATCTCTTTTCTATGTTTCATGATGAGATATAATATTCGTTGCGGAGTGCTATGTACTCCGCGTCTACACTTCCAATGAATGTAAATGCGACACTTCCTCGCTAGGAAATAGCGTATTAAGATGTCTGCGTATCGTAGCAATTGATTTCTAATGCTACCTAAGTCGCGATTTCGCATCTCATTTTCATGTTTCGCGATTAGATATAATATTCATTCCGAAGTGTCATGTACACCTTGTATGCACTTCAAAAGAATGTAAATGCGACACTTCCATGCTAGGAAATAGCGTTTGCAGATGTCTACGTATCGTAGCAATAGAGTTCTAATGCTTCTCAAAACGCGATACAGCACCTCATCCCTATGTTTCATGATAAGATATAATATTCATTGCAAAGTGTCATGTATATCTCGTATTCACTTCAAAAGAATGTAAATGCGACACTTCCTTGCTAGGAAATAGCGTTAGCAGATGTCTACGTATCGCAGCAATAGAGTTCTAATGCTTCTCAAAACGCGATATAGCACTTCATTAATATGTTTCATGATAAGATATAATATTCTTTGCAAAGTGTCATGTATATCTTGTATTCACTTCAAAAGAATGGAAATGCGACACTTCCATGCTAGGAAATAGCGATTGCAGATGTCTAGGTATCGTAGCAATAGAGTTGTAATGCTTCCTAAAACGCGATACCGCATCTCACTTCTATGTTTCAAGATAAGATATAATATTCATTGCGAAGTGTCATCTATACCTCGTATTCACTTCAAAAGAATGTAAATGCGACACTTGCATGCTAGGATATCGCGTTTCCAGATGACTACGTATCGTAGCAATAGATTTCTAGTGCTTCTTAAATCGCGATATCGCATCTCACTTCTATGTTTCGAGATAAGATATAATATTCACCGCGAAGTGTCATGTATACCTCGTATTCACTTCAAAAGAATGTAAATGCGGCACTTCCATGCTAGGTAATACCGTTTGCAGATGTCTCCGCATCGAGGCCATTGAGTTCTAATGCTTCTTAAAACGCGATATCGCATCTCTCTTCTATGTTTCATGATAAGGTATAATATTCATTCCGAAGTGACATGTATACCTCGTATTCACTACAAAAGAATTTAAATGCGAAACTTCCTTGCTACGAAATCGCGTTTGCAGATGTCTACGTATCGTAGCAATAGAGTTCTAGTGTTTCCTAATACGCGATATCGCAACTCATTTCTAAGTTTCATGATAAGATTTAATATTCATTGTAGGAGTGTTATGTATTCCTCGTCTACACTTCAAATGAATGTAAATGCGACACTTCCTTGTTGGGAAATAGCATTTGCAGATGTCTACGTATCGTAGCAATAGAGTTCTAACACTTATTAAACGCGATATCGCATCTCATTTTTATGATTCATGATAAGATATAATATTCATTGCGAAGAGTCATGTATTCCTCGTCTATACTTCAAAAGAATGTAAATGCGACACTTCCTTTCTATTGAGTAGCGTTTGCAGATGCCTACGTATCGTAGCAATAGAGTTCTAATGCTCTTTGAATAGCGATATCGCATCTCAGTTCTATGTTTCATGATAAGGTATAATATTCATTCCGAAGTGTCATCTATACCTCGTATTCGCTACAAAAGAATGTAAATGCGAAACTTCCTTGCTACGAAATAGCGATTGCGGATGTCTGCGTACCGTAGCAATAGAGTTGTAGTGCTTCTTAAAACGCCATATCGCATCTCACTTCTATGTTTCATGATAAGGTATAATATTCATTGCGAAGTGTCATGTATTCCTCGTATTCACTTCAAAAGAATGTAAATGCGACTCTTCCTTGCTAGGAAATAGCGTTTGCAGATATCTACGTATCGTATGTGACGTCAGGCGCACCGCCTGCCACCCTCTGGCGCCAACCAGCATCCGCAGCATCCACAACCGGGACACCGCTCCCCCGCCAGCACTTGTATCCGGAACCTCCGTACACGGGCCGCACGACGATTCGACGCCCCGAGACGAGGAGACAACGCCACGAGGATGAGGAATACCTCCCCGCGTACGAATCCCGATCACCTGTGATCACACAACCGTACGCTTACTTCTCATACACGCGATTCTAGATTAAGCACTCTACACGAATCATGTACATACACAACCCATCACACACCTAAATATAAGCAGATATTTGTACAATCATAATTTCTAAGTCGTATAGAATATAAGCTGCGATGCGCGCCCGCGCGCACTCGACGCTCGCGGCTCACGCTGAACGCGAGCCGCACCCCACTCCGAGTGGCCGCCCCACTCCGATCGTACGCCCCACACACGGGACCCAGCGACTCGCGCGCCACGCAACCCGAGGAGGTCACGGACGCGCGACCGAGAGTGCAGTTCCTCCAAGTCCGATCTCCGAGACGGTTCTAAGCTCAACTCCGAGCAATACGCTCCCCTGCCACGAGCTATCAGCTCTCATGCAGCCGACTCTATCGCATCTCCCTTAGCGGAGTCCTTATTGTAACTTAGTTCTATTTCTATTTCATATTATATCTTTAGTTGATAACTTAAACTTAGTAAAGTGTAGTAGGATAGTTATATTATAGAATATACTCTTGTTTTACCAAATCCAAGTCTCTTTATTCGATTACAAGTTCCTTAAATTCTATTCCACGTGTATGCTCGCGATTCTTATCCAATTCACACGATTCATCTGCGACAGTTCTGTACGCTGGACAGTCTTTGAGCGCACCAACGCTCGACTGCTCTCGCTGCATTTCTATCGTATCCAGGGTATCTTGAACAAGGATCGACCTCGGTAAGCCAGAGCGCACCATCGCTTGGCCGAGCCGTGTTCCGTCCTAGTGCAAGCGCCTTTGATGAATATCGAGCCTCCGAAAAGGCGCACACGACGCGCGGGTAGGAAAGAATATCTGCGTCGTCTCATTCGCGAATACGCGAGTTGTACTTCCGGACATCCATACGTCTGCAACGCTGTTTCCGTTCCTGCGAAGGAGGTCTTCGCAGCCGTACGTCCAATCCGAATCCAGGATCGCCCGGTTCCAGCGCCAGTTTCCTCCAGCCGTAGCTCGCCTGCCTGGAGACTCATTCCCGTCGACGCTCCGCTGATCCAGCCGTACGCCGCTGCTATTCCGGTCACGGATCCACGGCGCCACAGATACCTGGAACGAGAGGCGAAACAGTATTAAGAAGACGTCGAAAGGTAAGTTTTAGGCGTAATCTTGGTTAGATCGAGTTCCGACCGCCAACGAACCCGGCCCCAGCGCAATTCGCGTAGGTTTTTCGGGAAAGGCTACGAATCGTGCCATGGGATCGAGCGCAATCGCACCTCGGGACGTGACACGTAGCAATAGAGTTCTAATACATCTTAGAACGCGATATAGCATCTCATTTCTATGTTTCATGATAAGACATAATATCCGTTGCGAAATGTGATGTATATCTCGTATTCGCTTCAAAAGAAAGTAAATGCGACACATCCATGCTAGGAAATAGCGTTTGTATATGTCTACGTACCGTAGCAATAGAGTTTTAATACTGCTTAAAACGCGATATCGGATCTCACATGTATGTTTCATGATAAGGTATAATATTCATTGCGAAGTGTCATGTACACCTCCTATTCGCTTCAAAAGAATGTAAATGCGTCACTTCCTTGCTAGGAAATAGCGTTTCCAGATGTCTAAGTATCGAAACAATGGAGTCCTAATGCTTCTTAAATCGCGATATCGCATCTCACTTCTATGTTTCATGATAAGATATAATATCCATTGCAAAGTGTTGCGTATTCCTCGTCTACACTTCAAATGAATGTAAATGCGACACTTCCCTTCTAGGAAACAGCGTTACCAGATGTCTACGTATCGAAGCAATAGAGTTTTAATGCTTCTTAAATCGCGACATCGCATCTCATTTCTATGTTTCATGATAAGATATAATATTCATTGCGAAGTGTCATGTACACCTCGCATACACTTCAAATGAATGTAAATGCAACACCTCCTTGCTGGGAAGTAGCGTTTGCAGATATCTACGTATCGAAGCAATAGAGTTCTAATGCTTCTTAAAACGAGATGTCGCATCTCATTTCTATGTTTCATGATAAGATATAATATTCATTGTGCTGTGTTATGTATACCTCGCATTCACTTCAATTGAATGTAAATGCGACACTTCTTTGCTAGGAAATAGTGCTTGCAGATATCAACGTATCGTAGCAATAGTATTCTTATGCTTCTCAAAGCGCGATATCGCATCTCATTGCTATGTTTCATGTGGTCGAGAGGAGGAGAATTTCGAAGCTTCAAGGGTTGTTCCGCCCCAGGGTTCCCGGGGTCGTGTAGTCTATCCCTTTGCTACTTTCTGAGCAGCTGGCGCCCAAGAAAAGTTGTACGTGAGCGGATACCGTGGAACGATAGATCGCTTTAGATTAAAGTACGTTTTACACCTTAAAGCATTTAGATAATTAACCCCTTCTAGCTTCCCTGACTTACTATATATAGGTTTCCGTCACAACTAATAGGAACCATGACTTTACATAGATATATAGAACACACATAGTTTTAAACGTAGAACTGAGAATTTGAGAACTTACTTTGAATCGTTAGTAGTGAGGAATTCCATCGGATTTCATAGAAATTCGGAACTTACTTGCTATGAAACATAGGCAGATAAGGGCCATCGCGTTGCTTAGAACTTCAGAACTTGCTTACTTCAACAAAGATTTCTATTGGCTTCGTCCGTTCTTTTAGAAGAGTTTTTGATAAACCACATACTTTTCACGCTTCTGATATCTTTGAAAGTTCGCGAGATGTAATCGTTTAAGTTTTAAAATGATTACTTAGTGTGGATTATTATTTAGTAACTCGCTCATAAACGAGTCTGCATAGGATTTAATCCATAAGTTTTTAAGCCTGGAATTTATGCAGTTATTTGTTATTCACTTATTGCTCAAACGACAAAGATTCTGACCACTTCAAAATGGTTGACTTTCATCAATTTTCTTAAAAATTGAAATACTGCCCAACTGCTTGCATTAAAGACTGTAATTAAAGCTTTCGAAACATTTTACCTCTTATAGATGAATTCTGGAATTGAAATTGAATGTTTGACTTTTTTAACTCCCGTTTAGACATCTTTCTATTGGAATGTTCAAGTATTTTTCATATTCGTAATTATTAAAAATCTTTTACTTGATTCTTTAATTTAATATTTAGAATTTTCTGAGAAATATTTTTTATCGTAATGAACTATATAATTGTAATTATAATTCTTTATGAAATAATAATAACAGAAAGTTATGTATCCATTCTTGTAGTTTTGTAAAGAGTATTTAATCTTACTATCTAAAATGAAACATTGAGATCTGTTTACAATCTAATGGAATTTAATTACCTTTTGATTCAAATTCACAAAGATAATCTTCCATATTTCAACAATTTTGTGAGCTGTCCTCGGGAATCCGCAGCTCAGTACTTATAAAATGAACGACACAAAGAACAGCCTAACCAAACGTATTCGAACCGATTTTTCAATACTAATCTTATCATGTTTAACTTATGCTGCAAACTATTGAAATGCCCTTCGAAAAGTGTTTATTCACAGTGAAGTAAACGGTAAGTATTACGCCTTCCACCACTGTTTACAATGCGTATGTTTCATTTACTATCAAAACCGTGAGTATTATCGCCTTTCTTTACTTTTTGTAACCTTCAATGCCTTCATGTTACAGATCGTTAAACTTGCTTTAAAATGCTCTATCGTATTACGGAAGAATGGACATACCAATTCATTTTAAAAAATGAAGGTAACCTTCATATGTCCAACATAACTCCACTTACAAAAAAACTATTTTCATCAACGAATGGGCCCTTGTACTATGCAATTTTATATTAGCAAAAACTTCTATGAAACTTATAGTTTCGTGGATATCTGAGGTGCTAATTATTACTGCCCCACCCTGTATATTGTTATGGATGTGTCCAACAAGGCAACGATGAACAGAGTTAAATTTAATATTATGATGTTTATTATTTTACTTATAGTATATTTGCTTTTCTGAAATTTTGCCAAAAAACAATGTTCACGATATCGACAGATGAATATATTTGCCTTAGAATTACAAGAGCCAACAATTTCGAAAGTAGAATATTTCTTTACTTCGCTAACCGAATCATTGCAAACGTTAAGTAAAGTGCGTGCTTTTCAAAACAGTCGGATGCAAATTACGACACAACGTTTCTAAGAAATGGTACGTGCCACTGTTTTTTAATTTCCGTTTATTTAATCAAAGGAAATTTAATTGAAATATCCGCAAAATTTGAGGACAAAAAGATATTGTAATTTTACGCAACATATATGATGGTGATAAAGGATAAGTGTACGGAACTGAAAATGGAAAGTAGCGAGCAGAAAAAGAAACTGATGGAGCTACAAAGTAGATTAAGACATCCGTCAAATGATGATTCTAGGTTAATAAAATCTGTTAATCAAAGAACTATTGCAAAAATCAAGTATAATCAATATTACTTCTGCTCAAAGGCTATAATAGAATTGGACCGAAATGGGTACAAAACAGGCAATTATATCTATACGTTCTATTCTATGCAAAGACAAATATTTCAAAGAGAAAAGATGTGTTACTTACAAATTACTTATGTTCCTAGATATCTCACTAATTCAGGCTTCTTGTCTTGCAGAACTAATCATTCATTTAACATGTAAAGGGGTCCAAGAATAGTAAAAGATTTTTATATTTCATAGCCTCACTTGATACGTCGATTGGATCACTTAAAATATCGGACATTAATTGCATCTACATCTTCAGACCTTAAATATATAATTAAAACAACATATTTAATAGCGTTTTAATAACATTTTTCTAATTGTTTATATCTGTATCTAATAAATATATATTAATCGAATAAGTTGCTTTACCAAAGAATAAAAGTATCTGAGGCTTACAAATCGGAGCATTACATAACAAACGTGCATCACATATATAATATTACATGTAACAAAAGATGAAGACCAAAAAGATCGTACATAAGTTGAATCCACAATGCGGTCATAGAGATACAGAAACGGCAAAAATTCCAAATAATAATTTAAAAAATTCAAAAAGGGGGGAGTGAAAATCCATCTCCTTGACGATGATAAGGAACAAGTCTGCCTCATGCACTACAATATCCCAAACTGCCAGCGATTGGCACGCCAATGACAACGGAAGGAACGAATTCCGTGACAGAACTGTGCTAACAAAGTGCTCCTACTCAGCTTTCGAAATGGCATACTGTTAGTACTGGGGCGGCATTCGTATCACGGCACTATTAAAGCACCGAGATATAGCACACGGGCTACACGGCCGTGACAATGACACTATCAGCTCACCATAGCTACGCGTGGTTGTGGCGTAGGCTGACATTTACTAATGGGGAAGCAGTTTCCATAAAAATTATAAGGAAATATGAAAAATGACTAAACTGGGCAATTTATTTATTTTGATTCCAATATAGATACACCGGCACAAAACAAAGATATAAGAACTCGATTTTATTATTTTCTATAAACTATAAATATAGGAAAACGACCATCAAAATGTCTATCAATAATCATATGCTGAACATCTACTGACATCTAACGGTTCTAATTTGTATGAAAGCACAGGTTCCCCATTGCCAAATGTGATCCTGTGTCATTGCTGAGGAGATTCATGAATGGAGCGATGATACGCATGTCACCATGGTGCTCGTGCTGCGCGATTCGCTTGTCTAGAACGTGCTGGTAACACGTTCTGGCATTTTAGTTAACGAATTCGGTCACAGATGACTACGAATCAGTTGACACTCCTCGGAAGTGGCAATACAGTGCCGGCATGGTGTCGCTACCATCTTGCCGTTTGTTATCTGGGATGCTTTTTAGTGTATCATTCGAAATTGAATTTGAACACATAGCTACTTAATCGCAAATTTGTATGTACTGTGACGTGGTGACGTCACAAGGCTCTCTCAACCTCTCCCCCCCCCCCCCCCCCCCCCGCTGCTTAGACTAGCTCGCAGATAACCACCTATGCGGGAAGCGCGACACGGACCATCGCGATAGCTGTATTTGCGAGGAGCGTGAAATACACGATGGTAGAACCTCCCCCCCCCCCGTTCGTTCCTCTCTCTCCGTTCTACGGATTAGACTGGCGAGCTGATGGAAGAAGCGACCCATAATACGCCTCTTCGGCGGATAATAAGACCGCAGGTTCGCGGAAGGGCTGTGCGCCGAGGTAGCGTGACGGGCTCGACGGTGGAGGAGTCGGGAAGTGAGCAAGAAGGATACGATCCAGAGCTCTGTAACGATAAGACCGCTGCCATAGTCCATGGAGACAAACAGGATGGTTCTCGGGTGTGAGAAGGATCTCTACCCCTCCCCTGAGCCCGTGGAGAGGAAAACTCAAGATGCGCAGTGGAATTGCAGGTGAGCCGTGGAAAGCGCGGCGCGCGACACGCGCCGCAGTTCAAATAACCCAGAGGACCCCCTCTAGACACACCAGAGGGGGCGATCAGGGAAGATTGCCGAAATCCACCGATCGATGCCCCGAACAATACCGAAGCGTATGGCCCTACCCCACCAAGGAGCCCTAAGGAGGATCTAAGGGGATCCGAAGACCCCCAGCAAACCTATATAATGAGCTAGCCAGCACGGAGACAGCCTCTTATTCTTCTGAACGACTTAGCGTCTACTTAGCGAGCAACCGAGCAAGCGATTATACGGAGCGATTCGGAGGAGAGAGAGAGAGAGAGAGAGAGAGAGAGAGACGGACTGAACGAGATCCATACTTGTTGGAAACGAGAACGTGAGTCCTTATACGCTAAAATGTCCCATTTGTTCCCTGCCGCAATTGTGATATCGCGTATTGTAATTTGTATTGTATAACGGGTGGTGATCCCCGGTCATTCGCGGCGTGTCGTATACCCTTTTGTAATACCGCGACGAGGCAATCTAGAAAGAAGCCGTGAGTTCAGAATGCCGCGACCCTAATTTGCGCACTCGGCTAGAAGCAGTCGAGCGAAAGAGTATTTCGAAATTTCGAGGGTTATCTTGCACCGGCTTTCCCTTGGTTGCGTGGTTTACTAGTTTTTGCTACTTCTTGAGTAGCTGGCGCCCAAAAAGTCCCAGCCTCGCAGCTTCGAAATACTTGCTGGATAGGAAATTTATTGTTCTGTACTTCGCGTTGCCGAATCACGCGGACATTCTGTACCCCGATATAACCCCGGATTAAACTTCTGGATACCCCGTTATTATTGGTTCTATATACCCTTTTCTTGCGGATTGTAACGGGAAAAACCGTCACAGTACATAATTATACATGACTGCATAAAAAGGATGTCATATACTTTTATAATCAATGCGATATAAGAATATAAAACGAAGAACTATCCACTCCCATCAGGAGTAAAAACAATGTTTGGTACGCAAAGTTCATTGCAAAATATAATCAAGCAGTTAATATATCAAATCGCAGCACACAATAAATCACTGAATGTATAATGATATAAATAGTAAGAAAAACATATTTACCTGTTAGATGCTTATAAATTCAAATTTGAAAGTCCAAGTCACATTTAATATATTATTGTTTAACAAGGTGATTTAATGTTGTTTCAAATAGGCGTGCAGAACTAGCTCGTACTTCTGTCAATGTAATTTCATTCGAAAGATACAAAGGATAAGAGGAAATATTCCCCAATATATAACATATATAAATCAACGGATGCAAGAGAGAACACTCGATCTCTGTGTAACGAGACTGGGGCGTCATCCTACAGTAATCGTATAACGCCTGTTCCGAGATGGTGTAGAGAGTGAATGTGGAGGGTGAAAAGCATTAAATAACAACAATGTAACTAAAGAGAAAGAGAAAGAAAATATGTGGAAGCATTGCATTTATTAAGAGGAAATCCTAGAAATATCAAACAACAGATTATATACCATACTGTAAGGGTAAGGTACAACGAAATAGACGATATCGTGAGAGAAACTAAAAAAACCGAGAAACTTAAAAAGAAAATAATAATTTAGATTGAGCGAATCAATATCACTGAACCCGGCAAGCTTAATGGAAAACGCATAACGATGAATCGGTCAGAGTATAAGATAGATGTTGGTCGCGGTTTGAGTGGCCCTGGGAATCCTTTGCCCGCATCGGAGCAGGCAGTAGGATGGTGGAGAGCCTGCCCTCCTGTTGCTTAGATCTATAGAATTCACATTCTATTGTAGAGTAGAAGCAGATAATTATAATGCTTTTCATAGAAGATTACAGCTTACATAATTCGAAACGTTGAAATGAGATGAGTCATGGCATTGTATAAAGCATTAGTACTCTATTGTCTCGACATGTAGACACTACGAAGAGCAATACTTCAATATTCACATCCTTCTAAGGTCTAGATGCAGACAAATGTAACATATTGCATAGAACATTGCAATTTACCATGAATCATTGAAATGACTTACGACATCGTGTTGAATGAAGCAATAGAACTCTATTGCTCCGATAAGTAAACAACTGGAAACGCTATTTCCGAGCAAGGAAGTGTGGCATTTACACCCTTTTGTAGTGTAGAGGAGGTATACATAACAATTCGCAATGAATATTATACCTTATCATGTATCATAAAAATGAGATGCAATGTCGCGACTTAAGAAGGATTAGAACTCTATTGCTTCGATACGCAGACATCTGCAAACGTTACTTCCTCGTAAGGAAGTGCCGCATTT